>NC_061867.1:18668514-19011740 GCF_907164915.1 Impatiens glandulifera | reverse complement strand
AGATTCTACCGGGAAGGGGTAACCAAATTAATCAAACTATCGATCACATAACAATATCATTAACTAAGAAGTTTGAAGATCAAAGTAATTCAAAATCGTGTTTGATCAAGCCTTCCTTTTGTTTTGTAATTTTTATAATTTATAATTTATTTTTTATTTTTTATTTTCAAATGTTTTTTTATTGTGTAATTAATGTTGATTAATCAAATAGTTTGATACTCTTAAAAAAAGTTAAATATGATAAGTAATATATATGGAATGTTGAAAAAGACAAGTGAATAAGAGAAGGGGAGTACTACATTCTACCAAATAAGTAAGCACATCACAAAACTATTAAAGACAAAAGCGAAATGAATATAAAGTTGCACTTGAGATGATCAAATATACGTTCTTATTTTTATAGATAGATAGAGATAGATATGTCTTTATATAGTAATTAGAGATAATATATATATTTATTCAAGGAGAAGATGAAATAACTTAGACATTCTTTCGTTGTTTGATGGGTTCCTTTTGTGCATTGAAGTAAACAGTTGCAACCGGAACTCCCAAGTATAAGCGATGAGAGAAAGCTCTAGTGTTGAAGTTGGCTCTGGTTATGATATTTGGCTTCTCAATAGTTTGGTCCACATATATGGACTGTCTAAATAGTACTAGAATATAACGGTGAATTCCAACAGCTGGGCATGGCGCCATGTATGGCACTATCTCTTTTCCTGCATTTTTAGTTTACCCATAGTTCAGTGGGTGAGGCAAAGGTTATGAGTTTGAATCTTCACACTTTGAACTTCAATGTTTAGTTGGCTAATTACATTTTAAGGTTACACAAAACGAAATTAACGCACCTTGACCAGAATCGGTACCTCCAGGAATGTTGGCCACAATCCTAAAAGCGTGAAACAAAACATTAGTATACGGAATTGATGAACTCTTTTTACTAGGAAAAAAATCAATGTTTGGAATGGGATTGGATCCTCTGTTATGGGGACATGTTCCCCTCACATGGGGAGGGAAAAACAGTCATTTAGAAAGATTTTTTCCTATTTGAGATGGAATAGGAACAAGATCCCATAATAGCAACCTGAAGTGGTTTGGAATACCCAAAGGAGTATATCACATTTTTTTTATATGAGTTTGCTATTGTTGCTCTTTTAATGTTGAATGCATATTGATGGTAGAAAGACGTAGTTAGTATGTTCTTATTAAAACAAATCTTAATGGAATAATTGTTGAATAAAATGTTTAAGTAAGATGTTCAAGACTTAGAGCTTGTTTAATCTTTAATTATTTGAGAGTTTTTTTTTTATTTTATTTAACTAATCTTGTTTGATAAAAAATGTAAATTATTTGAGTGTTTAATTCGTTTAATATCTAAAATATTATTTTATTTTTATATTTAAAATTAATAAAAGAAATAAAATATGAATATTTTAATATTTATAATTGATTAAATAAGTGATTTAATATTTAGAATGATAAGAATAAGATATGTACGAAAATTTTTAATTAAAAGAAATTAGGTAAATTCTCAAAAAAAAAAATCAAAAGTCAATATTTATATAAACCATTTCCAAGTATGGACAAGATTTGTGTTAATAACAACTTAACAAGTCCTATTTGTGATAATACCAAACTTTTAAACATTTAAAATATATATTTCTAATTTGATATAAGATCATAGATTAAATTTTATCTTATCTTCAAAATAGTAGGCTTACTATACATGCATGATTAATTAGGTTGGTAAATTTAACTTAAAAAAATATGTTTAAAATGTTTTGAGTCCTTCTTATTTAGTTCTTAAAAAAAAATAGATGAAAGAGAAAGAGAGGATAACCAGTGCACCCATTCTCTCATGTAGGGCTCGCTAGGACTTGGCGCATCTGGATTTGTCATTACCTAATCATCATACATGCCAAAAGAATAATTAAAATAATATAAAAATACACATTTGTATTAATGAAAATAAATGACACGTGAGTTTGCTTTGTTCATTAGTTTTCACTTATTGATAATTAATTGATTAATGAATGCATGTTTAAGTGGTCCATTTCAGTGCATGCCATATATAAACATTATATTCAAGTAGAATAATGATATATTGAGCATTGTTATATATTTAACTTTCTAAGAGAGAGTTGGATTGATTTATTTTACAAATTCAATAGTTACATCATTTCATTCATTTTTTTATACATTACATCACCTAATTAATTAAATAAAATATTATTTATTTCTATTTTTAAATTATTTTATTATTTTATATTATAACATTTTAAGTCATTTTACAAAATAAATTATACATTTAACTTTCAATGAATTTTGTAACTTGCAATTAGTTTTATCGTTGTAAATGTACAGTCTAAAAGTGGGTAATACCTACTTAAAAAATATCAACAAAAACTTGTAAGGTAAAAAGTCTCCAAAAGCCAACAAACCCATGTAAGTAAAAATCAAAATCGACGCAATACACAGAAAAACCCAAAATCTTGCTTAATCTAAAATTCAAATGAGGGCAATAACCTCTAAAATAAAGCCGACTTTATTTATTATCGAGATCGATGGTTAGACTTTTAATATTTAATTTAGTAACGGATATTTTTTAATTGATTCTTGTGCCTAATCTGTATAAAATTCTTATAAAATCATTTTTCTAATAAAAAAATGTGACTTTCTAGTAAATATAATTTTGATGTTTTAAATAAAAAGAGGTCTCACATGCACTAACTCAAATACCCAAAAAAGATTAATCGAATAAAAGGTAGATAGAGAAATCATTACCAAGGTGTAAAGCTCATTAGGCAATCCAGAAATGGTGACAGTTGGGGGATTAAAAGCCATGGAAGGCTTGATGCTGCAACCATTAGTGACATGCTTGGTTGCATAGTAGACATTCATGGCGGTTGTGGGCACAAATTCATCCACCACATCCCCAATTATTCTACACATGATCAGAGGATCTATCGAAGTATTAGCCATTTGAGAGGAGAGAAATTACAACAGAAAAAGAAATGAAGAGCTGATGATGATAATGATAAGAGGAGGAAGGATATTGGTATGTATATATATAATAAATAAATAAATAGATGGACAGTTTGAGTAGGTGAGTGGGTTAAAATAAGGGAAAGAACAATGTAAGAGAGAGTTGGCCAATTCTACATAGCATGCATGAGAGACAACTAAGTGAATAGATGACACAACCGCCGCGTGTACTCAATTGTATTTACCTTTTGAATGTTTTTTATTATAAAATTCTTAAAATTTCTTACTTTTCAGTTAAATAACTAAGAAAAAAAATTACTATAGTTTTCTCCGTCCATATATTCAGTTTGACAGCTTTCAACAGACAAAGACAATACAGGACACATCGCAATCAACAGACAACCTACTCAGAAGAAGGAAAGGATTCCACAGACAAATTACTCAGAAGAAGGGCAGGATTCCTTGGGCCAAAGGGAAAGGACGAAGGGGAGATGAAACAAGAAAGACAAAAAAATAAAAAAATAAAAACAGATCAAACAGAAAATGTTAAAATGACAGGTGTTAAATAAAGGTAAATATTATAATTTTCTCGACCTATAGATAATTTGTCATAAACTAACAAGATAAATAGTTAAAATGTTAAAATAACAAATATATATATGATAAAAACAAGTACTCTAGCTAGTTTTCTTCGTCCATAGATAATATAATATGTCATAAATTACCTAGAAAAACAGCTCACAGAAAATTGTTAAATAACAAATATCTGGTAAAAAAACCGCTTAGACATAAAATATTAAAATAACATATATCAAGATGGAAAGTATTGTAATTTTCTCTGCCCATAGATAAATTAACCTGATAAACAGTTCAGACAGAAAATGTTACAGTAACAAATATCGAATAAAAAAAAGTACTCTAGTTTTCTAAATCATATTTGTCATAAATTAACCAAAAAAACAGTTCATAGAGAAAATGTTAAAGTAACAAATATCGATAAAGACAAGTACTCTAGTTTTCTCTGTCTATAAATAACAAAATTTGTCATAAATTATCCAGAAAACAACTCACAGAAAAATGTTGAAGTAACAAATTTCAAATACAGAAAAAAAAAACAACTCAGACATAAAATGTTAAAGTAACAAATATAAGATGGAAAGTATTCTAATTTTTTCTACCCTTAGATAACATATTTTATCATAAATTAACCAGAAAAATAGTTAGGAGGGAAAATGTAAAAATAACAAATATCAGATAAAAAATAAACACTCTAGTTTTCTAAGTAATTCATGTAAATTTATATCATTCAAAATTTCTTTATACATGATCTTATTTAAAATTACTCCTTAGACATAAACATTTAAAATGTTATATAACACGGTTAAATTTTGTCAAAAATATTCACAAAATTTTCCTATACGTGGTATATCTATTTTTTATTTTCTAAATTTTATTGTGTAAAAATCTTTCACCTCCATCTTCGGATTACTTCTTCAGCTTCATTCTCAACGACGGCGCAACTGTTCCATTTTATTTCTAGACAACAATATTGTAGACGACAACGATGTTGCAGACGACAACGATGTTGCAGACGACAACGATGTTGCAGACGACAACGATGTTGCAGACGACAACGATGTTACAGACGACAACGATGTTACAAACGACAACGATGTTACACGACTCTATCTAAATTATTTAGAATACTTTTATAACAATAAAGTTTTTACATTTTTTATTTGTAATATGTTATTTAACTGGAAACAAATGTTTTCGCAATAATAATGAAAATGGTAATTTGCTATCAAACTTGGAATGTAATTACAACAAATCCAAGATGACTAAATTAACCAATTTAGTCATAACTCTATAAAAAACATAAACAACGCAACTTCTAATTCGTCTCGAACTTCAATCTCTAATTTGTATTAAAGTTTAAACCAATTATACAAAAGTTTAAATCAATTAGAAAATATATATATTCAAAATATAAAAATATATAGTTTAATCTAATCCTTTTAAGACCTAACTAATGTTAAAAGGCTAGCCAAATCAATATTATCAAATGAAATATAAAACATAACGTCTTTATATACTTGAAACACAATACGCGTACAAAACAAAAGATAATGAAACTACTTACAATGACTTCAAACCAACATTAAAATGTCAAACAACTATGATATTAAGAATACCCTTCTTCTACATCACTAAAAATTTAACTCTTCAACATTGTCATTTGATCTCTAAAAAGTTAAAAAATAAATATGATACAAAGAACATTGTCTTTATCATGTTATACAAAGGTTAAAATCAAAACCATCTAGTAATATGCATTTCATTTGAGTAGAAAAATAACATATAATGTGAGACATTAATACTCTATTATAAAACCCTAAGGATTCTAAAAGGATATAGAACCATGCATGTTTTGTCCCTAACTGGTATTTGTTGATCAACACCCTCCAATAATAATTTGGAAATAGCAAAGAAACATTTGAGTACATAGAAAATTGCACAAACATTCAAACTATGAAGTCCATCAAACAAAGTATGTTCATGATATTATTTGCGATTATCATACTCAAGGAAATCAAATTAACAAATAATCGAAACAACATACATTATTTTATAATAATGGTAACCCACCCACAAATTCATCTCTACAATCATTAACACATCACACATGTTCTACTTATATTTATTTTCTTTCATTTAATCATTTTATGTGACTAGTATAAATTATGTGCATTATCTGGTTTGCAATTTTTTTTTATGATAAACATGGAAAATGAAAAACCATACACTATCAACACTTTTTTTTGAAATGAAGAGAAATATTGTCATCAACTTTTTTGTCACATAGGTTTACAACGGTGGTTGGGGAGAACCTTTTGGAAATCTGTAAAACAAAATCATTTTAATGATTCTAAAATCTTTATGAATATTAAATCGGAAGCGGAAGTGTGCACTTACCGCGGAAGTGTGCACTTACCGCGGAAGTGTGCACTTACCTCCAACCATTGTTTGTCACGATAATCGTTGATGAACCTTTGAGTTTCTCCCATGAACGGGGTCTTTAACACAACGTCCAAGAGTCCTTAGAGATTCTTCTAAACCTTTTATCTTTCTTAACACTCAATGGTGCAAGTTCTTAATAAAAGAAATAGTCTTAGGGACCTCTAAAGATAATAAATTATATTTATAGAGTTATTGTGATCAAATAACTTTAAGGACTTATTTGTTTAATATAAACTACTCCATTAAAATAACATAATGGAGATTATTGTAACCATATAATTCAATGTGTAAATTTAATTATAATGAATTAAAATACATTAAATTTCATAATGGAGAATAACCTCCTACATTCATTGTGTAATTCCAAAGGTTGCAATATACAAATTAATTTCAATAAATTAATTTGTACACATTATTGAATTGAACAATTTACGCCTTAATGAGTATTACATTTTATTTTTTACATGAAATTAAATCTTACATTCTCCCACTTGGTCCATTAGTATAATATTTATCTTAAAAAAAGACAAATATACGAATCATGGTGTAACGCTAAATATCGATTCTTCCCAAGAAGGGTTTTCGTTTACTCGTTAGTCGTGTCTCATAACTCACATTTCTCTCATGTGAGACGAGGAACCAAAATGGTAGGCTTGACTAGAGTACATTTAAAAACGTCGATTTATACTAGTGTTCATTTTTTTAGAGTCACCACTTAATTTACTACTTGAAATATTAGGAAAGAATAAGATTTTGTGTGTTCAAACTCATTTTAGAAAATTTGTTCTTAGTTCGGTGCTTGGTTACACGTGAGAAAAGGCTATCGCGCCATGTCTCATTTGCCTGTCACATGACAATTTCTACTTTACACTTTTGACCATTTAAAAAAAATATTATTCTTCACCTTATTTGTTTATCCAATCATAGGTGTCACGGGCTCAGTCTTTTCACTGACGATCCGTGCGGCACTAGTTACGATCTTCTCAAGAACGAGTAACTAGTCAGCCTTACTCGACGTAACACTCGACGTTTAATATAATTGACACAAGAATTCTAGAGAGAGAGTAACTCTTACAAAAAAATAGTATTATATTACTCGAATACTTGGTGATTTACAATGTAATACCTCACGGGTATTTATAGGACTAATTCTAGCTTTTACATTGATTGTGCACTAATTTAGGGATTCTTTATAATTATCAATCAAGGACATTCCTAATCAAGGACATTCCTTTTATATGTCAATTAGTGATGCACTAATCAAGGAATTCCTTTTAACTCTCAATTAGGTGCGCTAATCAAGGACCTTCCTTTCAGCTTCCTTCCAGTCTAGAATCTTCCTTGGGTTGGGCTTAAGAGGGCTCAAGCCTCCTCCTCTTCTTGGGCCAGGAGGATTGGGTCGTGGCATTCTCCTTAAGCCTCCTCTTCCTGGGCCAGGAAGATTGAGATGTGACATTCTCCCCCACTCAATCTGGCGACGTTCTCGTCGCTTCCTCCTTGTAGGCCTGGATGATGTCTCCACATGAGATAAAAGTTTTGAGCGACGTGCTGGCTTTCTAACCCGTTTCTTCTCTAAGAAAGGGCTTTCGGATTGCCTCACAAGCCCCTTATGAATTTTGGAAAATTGTCTCTCTTGATGGAGGAGAAGTTTTACTATCACTCGGTTTCCTCCGAACTCCAAGTGTCTTCTCTTCTTTTCCTCCAATTTCTTCATTCTCTTGGCGGTCTTGGCTATTTCGCACTTCTCTTTCTTGAATGGAAACTCCTCTGGTTGCCTCTTCAATTCCTCCAATTTGGGAGGTTTAATGCGATAAAGAACCGTCGCCGATGGTTTAGTACATTTGCTAACTCTTCTCTATTCTCCACCTCTCTCTTATGGTGGAGTTTCTCTGATACTCCAGCGGACATTACATCGTGACCTTTCTCTAGGACAATTGTAACTTCTGGATGTATCTTCTCTTTAGATGCAGTCTTCTCATCTTCTTTCATAATGACAACAGATGATGGGTAGGTGTCCTTCGCACCTTTTGAGAGTTGCATGGCAGATAGGTGCCTAGTTTCTCTCCTTCCCTCTCTTGTTAGAGGTATTGTGCGAGTATTACCTTGCTCTAGAATGTACATCATATTGGCAGAAGGGAGTAGGATGGCATTTACCTTGTCTAAGAACTCTATGCCGAGAACCATTTTGTAGTCATCCATGTCGATAATGGAGAAATCCAAAAGGCCGGTCCACTCCCCCAAGTTGATCTTTACATTACGAGCAACTCCATAAGTCGCACTTGGTGCCGAGTTGACTGCTTTAAGCCACCCTTTCTCTTTAGTGTACTTAATCACTAGTCTTCTCGCCTCATTTACCTCTAGAAAATTGTTGTTGGCTCCCGTATCCAACAAAGCTTTAATCATGTGGTTTCTTACTCTAGTTTCCATAAATAGTCGTCCTTTCTTCGAGGACTTTGACTTATCAAACTTTGCTGTAACGGCACTAAGTAGGTTTAACGACCCCAATCGAGCTTCATCGTGAAGGCGTTCTTGCTCCTCCATCAATGCTGATAGTTTGTTCTTCATAGGACACTCTCTTGCCCTGTGTGGCCCTTCACAAAAGAAACACTTTATTCGGGGTTTCTCTCTACATTTCTCATCCCGATCTTCTCTACCATTGGGTTTGGTAGACTTAATTGGGTTTTCATTGTTGTAGATATGGTTTCCACCATTTTCCTCCTTGTCGTTCCTCTCATAGGTCGACTTTGGTTTCTCTTGCCTTCTCATTTCAACGAGTGATTCAGCCACGGCAATAGCGGAGCTTAGATCTTGGACACCACGTCGTTCCAACTCCAACTTTGCCCACATTTGTAGACCATCCGTGAAGGCGAACAAGGCTTCATCGTTTGAGTAGTTAGGGATTTCAAGGAGAGTAGCGATGAACTCCTTGACATACTCCTTCATTCTCCCTCTGTGTGAGAGCCGCCGCAACTTGGCCCTTGCTTCTCGAATGGCATTTTCAGGATAGAACTGTCTCTTGAGTTCCTCCTTGAATTCACCCCAGGTATTGATAGAACACGTACCTTTTTCAATGTCGCTACTCCTTCGCCTCCACCACAGCATCGCGGTATCTTCCAGGTATGTCGTGGCAGTATCTATCTTCCTCGCCTCTTCTACTAGGCCGAGTGCTTTGAAATACTGGTCCAGACTCCATAGGAAGTTGTCGATCTCTTTCGCGTTCCTCTCGCCTAAATACGCTTTAGGCCTTGGAACGTCTATCCTTATCGGATTAGGGACTCCTACAGGCGCGCGTCCGCACTCTTGCGCAACCGCCTTCTTGAGTAACGCCACATCCTCTTCGGTAGCTTGTAACTTAGAAGTCATTACCTCGAGTTTCTCGGTCAAGGTATTGATTTCACTTAGGAGGGTCCGCTCCACGATCTGAGCTTGCTCTTGACATTTGGACAAGCCTTCGTTCAAGGCACCTTGCATTCCTCCTCGGAGCTCGTCTCTCTCATTCTCAAGCTCGGCAATGCGTTCCTCTAGGTCCCCGTCATTATCTTGTCCGTACGCCACTGTGAGTTCTACCTTCTCCAACCTGGCGATAATGTCAACGATAACATCTCTTGATCTTTCTCTTTCTTTGGTAGGTTTGGTTCCTCCCGCCTGAACTTTGCGAGAGTTCCTACCCTCTTCTCTGGTCCCGTGTGGAAGATTCTCTACTTCGTCCACGACCTTTGAATTTTCTTCCGATCTCCTCGTCATTTCAGCTCTGATACCAATTGTCACGGGCTCAGTCTTTTCACTGACGATCCGTGCGGCACTAGTTACGATCTTCTCAAGAACGAGTAACTAGGCAGCCTTACTCGACGTAACACTCGACGTTTAATATAATTGACACAAGAATTCTAGAGAGAGAGTAACTCTTACAAAAAAAATAGTATTATATTACTCGAATACTTGGTGATTTACAATGTAATACCTCACGGGTATTTATAGGACTAATTCTAGCTGTTACATTGATTGTGCACTAATTTAGGGATTCCTTATAATTATCAATCAAGGACATTCCTAATCAAGGACATTCCTTTTATATGTCAATTAGTGATGCACTAATCAAGGAATTCCTTTTAACTCTCAATTAGGTGCGCTAATCAAGGACCTTCCTTTCAGCTTCCTTCCAGTCTAGAATCTTCTTTGGGTTGGGCTTAAGAGGGCTCAAGCCTCCTCCTCTTCTTGGGCCAGGAGGATTGGGTCGTGGCATTCTCCTTAAGCCTCCTCTTCCTGGGCCAGGAAGATTGAGATGTGACATAGGGCATGCGTTTAAAAATTATCTAAGCTTAAATATGTGTCTAGTTTTGTATTTGGCATGCATCAATGTCATGGTCTTAAATCTAAAAGTAATAGTAATGAATAAAATAAATGATAATACTTATGAGTGTGTGGAAGGTGACTCGTAAAATAAAAGTACCACACATAATAACATAAAAAGTTAGTTTAAATAGAATTCAATCAAACCTACTTAGGTATATATTTTTGTTTTTATTAGAAATTATTTTTGTATTTTATATATAATATTTTGTGTTTTTTTAAAATAATGTTTTATGATTTTTTTATTTTTTTTATTTTTTGAATTTAAATAAGGCCGTTTAATATAAAATAATAATAATAGCGTAGATGGTTTGGGTTAATATATTTGGAGAAGCGAATGATGTCATGAGTTCAAATCCTTGGTGTATTCATTTTGTAGTGCTTCCAGATGCAAATGGGAGGATGGACAATAGGCTCTTTCTTCGAATTCCACCGGGATATTTTTTTCTAAGAGTCGTCTTTTGAAGCTATTTACTCAGGCATCTAAGATTTTGAAGCCATTTTTCCTTTTTTCTTACCTTGAATCGATCCAAGTACGATCTTACACCAGCATACAATAAAAAAAGGCAACTTTCCAATCTTATCCCAAACACAATTAAATCATTAACATAAAACTTAAGAATTTTAAATGAGCTAAACTGTGATTTTTTAAAACAGAAATTTGGACACTTTTCTTTAGCACTCGTCATTCCTAAAATACTATATAAAAAAAACTCATTTACCATAGTCATAACAAGTCAGCAATAACTTAAAACAAAAACTAAAACATAGAGAACCATCTTGTAAGAAAATTTTAAAATCATTTATTTTCTTGTTCAATGAATGACAATAACCATGTAATATAAAAGTGTGCTCGTGCAATGGTTCCATATGCAAATATGAAGATGGACAATATGTTCCTTCTTTGAATTCCACCATTATACTTTTTTTTTATGAGAGTCGTTTGTTGTAGCTATTAATTCAGCCAACCAAGATTATAGAAGAGATTTTTTTCTTGTTTTCAATTGATTCATGTACGATTTTAAACCAACATGCAATACAAAAGGGAGATTTCCAATCTTATCTCAAACACAATGCAATCTTCAACATTTTTAAAAGCAGAAACTTGGACACTTTTCTGTAGCACAAGTCATTCCTAAAACACTTAAAAAAAACTCATTTACTATTATCATAACAAGTCAGCGACAACTTAAAATGAAAACTGAAACATGGAAAACCATCTTGTAAGAAAATTTTAAAATCATTTCTTTTCTTGTTCATTTGAATGACCCTAACCATGTAAAATAAAAATGCGCTCGTGCGTTCCAGATGCAAATATGAAGATGGACATAGGTTCCGTCTTTGAATCACACCACTATACTTTTTTTTGATGGTGGTCTGTTGTAGCTATTCACTCAACCATCCGAGATTTTAAAACCATTTTTTGTTTTTTTCCTTGCTTTGAATCGATCCATGTACGATCTTAAACCATTCTTACAATACAAAAGGAAGCTTTCCAATCTTATCTCAAACACAATGCAATCTTTAATATAAAACTCAAGAATTTCAAAAGAGTTAAACTGTGATTTTTAAAAGCAAAAATTTTGACACTTTTTTTTTGTAGCACCTGCCACCAGTTATTCCTAAAACACTTTAAAAAACTCATTACCATAGTCATAACAACCCAACAACAACTCAGATCAAAAACTGAAACATGGAGAACCATCTTGTAAGGAAATTTTGAAATCATTTCTTTTTCTAGTTAATTTGAATGATCCAAAACTACGTAGAATCATCACAGGCTGAACAAACGACAATATAAAATCGAAACTTGAACAAATAAACTCTAAATGAAACTATTTTCTACAGTCGTTTTTTTTAAAGAAAACAAATTATGAAACTACATTAAGAATTTGTGGGCTTACATAGTTTGTAAATTGCTTCAAAACAATTTGTAATTTATACCACGTACAATGGAGATCTCCAACTCCAAAACTAAGAAATGCAGCAAAAGCTTCAAGAACATCAACAATGGACGCTCTTCCTTTTCTCTCTTTAAAAAATATTTCCTTCCTTTTTCTCCCTCGATCTTTTTATCTAACTGTTTCCTCGTGGGCCTCATGATCCTCGCGTCTCCGTCCTTGTTTGTCTTTTGAGACCAGCAACTTGATTTTTCCGAAAGAGGGGTCTGGGTGCTTAGCTGGCGCCTAGGCCCTGTTTGTTTGAATTCTTTTGGGGTTTGGGTATCTGTGCCTAAGACTTGTTTGTTTTGTTATATTTATATATATAATTTTTTTTCAGAACTTGCAAAACCAATAGACAAACAAAATTAATTAAAAGATGGAATTCATTTAAAGTGAATTTAATTTGCTTGATTTATTAATAATATTTAAATAAATAAAAATGAGTCCAAATTTTGATTATAAATAGGGTGAAAATGGGAGTGTCTCCACATGGCGATAAGTCCCTATTTTAAATTAGGTATTATATTTCATATATTATTATATATTGACAATATAAGTTCAAATTTTTAACTAACTAATCTATATATTTATATATATAATGATGCTTAATTTTTAAAGTGTCTGGATTGCCGGATCGAGAGATGTGGATAATTTGGATATATATGTGAGAGTAAATGAATATTTGGGTCGGATTCTGGGTTGACTCACCCATATATACTTAAAACGGTTAAGAATAAAATATTATACGTGTGTTTCGAACTTGTAATTTAACAAAAACAAGTATAACCCTTTAACCAACTAGGCTAATAACACTTAATATTTTAAATTCAACAACAAATTTGATTAACGCGAGACATTTTAATAATATAAGTTCAATTTTTTAACTAACTAATGTATAATATGAATCAAATATTTGATTGACCAAAATAAAAGTGTAATGTCATGAGATGAGAGGTTCATTAAAAAAAACATGTGAGAAAATAAGTTGTTTTACCGAAATAAATAAAATGTGGAATGAGAGCGTTCTATTTTTTTTATGATTTATTAAGAATTTTAAACATTAAATACATATTATTATTAATTTTATTATTAAATTTATTTTAATTATATTTTTATCCGTGAGAATAAGACAAAAATTTTCCTAACGATGGAAATGAGAATTTGGGTAAATAAAATCAAACAAAATTCACATGAAATTTAAACGTGAATTAAAGTGAAATTTAATCCAAATAATTAAAATATTAATTGTTTAATTAACATTTAATGATTTAAGAAGAAATTAACAAATTGAATTAATTCAATGTTGTTAATTGTTATTGTACCTTCATGAGATTATTGCTATCAATTTATTAGCAATTAGAAAAGTCATGTAATGTGTCTTTCTAATGAAGAGAAAATACAAAGGATAATGAAGAGACAATCGATGTTAGTTGTTGGATCAAGAATTGATAGTTGGTTTTATTATTTCAACAATATAAATATCACTTCTCTCTAATTCCCATTACCACATCATCTTATCATTTCTCACTCTAGAATTCTAAAAATCCTCTCCTTATTTTGTGAGTGATCTTCGAGTTATTTGTTCTACATTTTCTGTTGATAACCAATGATAATTCATGTACATTAATCAAGTGTTATGCGTAGTAATTTCAGTACAGAATCACTACTAGATTAGTTGTACCCTGAAAGATAGCCATTTACGATAAACTACAACACAAACGGGAGATGATGAAACTGTTTTAAGGGAAATATGTTAAGCACATGCCTCAAATTAACCATTTATTCGGTGATATCATTCTTTTTATACATTCATTTATTTTATTAATTTGTAACATCTTATATTTTTGTAATTTAAAGACAATAAATTTAATAATCTTAAAATAGTTCCATGTGTGCTAAGCTATATAGCAACTTACGCCATCGAAAATCTTTGTCTTTCATATTTCAAAAATACGAGTTGTAATGTTGCAAAAGAGATGAAAACGATTAATCTTTTGGAATAAAAAACAATTAATAAAGATAAGTATTTATCGTATATAGATATATATTCTCAAAAAAAATGGTGTATATTCATTATACAAATTTGATCTAAAAAATAAATTAGAAACAATATTTTGTTTATTTTTTAATTAAAATTTTTTTGGTCACTAAAATTATTATTAATATAAAAGAAGATAAAACGTTACTAAAAAAGTAATTTTTATTTTTCTTAAAATTAATAGTTATATATATATATATATATATATATATAAAATAATGCTCAATTTGAATTTTTTGGGTCGAGAGTTGTGATTAATTTAGATACATATGTGAGAATAAATGGATACTTGGGTCGAATCGTTGGTTGACCTGCCAATAAACTTGTAACGATTAAAAATAAAATTAAAATGCTATATGTATGTTTTGAATTTACACCTAACAAAACAAATAGAACACGTTAACCAACTAAGTTAATAAGACTTTATATTTTAAATTCTACACAAAATTTGATGAACGCGCCATTCATAACAATATAATATATATGTATATATATAACAATGCTTAATTTGAATTTGTTGGGTCGAGAGTTGTGGTTAATTTTTATATATATGTGAGAGTAAATGGATACTTGAGTCGGATTGTGGGTTGACTCACCCATAAACTTGAAACGACTAAAAATAAAATAAAAGATGTTATATGTATGTTTTGAACTTGCAACATAACAAAACAAGTACAACCCTTTAACAAATTATGCTAATAAGACTTTATATTTTAAATTATACACAAAATTTGATGAACGCGCGGCATTTATAAAAAAGATAATATATATAAATATATAATAATAATATTGCTTAATTTGAATTTACCGGGTCGAGAGTTGTGATTAATTTGGATATATATGTGAGAGTAAATGAATATTTGAATCGGATCGTGGGTTGACCCGTCTATATACTTGAAATGGTTTAAAATAAAATTAAAAATTCTATATATATCGAATGTTGAGATGCACACAGAAAACATAAAAAAACAAAATAAATTCAACAACAAAATTACAATAATTATAGAATATGTACTCATGTGTTTTATACTTAATTAATAAAATTAAATTAAGAAATATAATTAATTTAATTATATATAATGTTATATGTATATAATTATTAACGAAAATATTTTTATTTCATATTAGGATACAAGATATAATTATTTTATTATATATATTTTTTTGTATGAGTATGAAAAATTTATATGCACGAGAAACATAAAAAAACAAAATAAATTCAACAATAAAAAATTACATTAATTATAAAATTTGTACTCAATGTGTCATATACTTAATAAATAAAATTAGGTTAAAAAATATAATTAATTTTATTATATATAATATTATATATATATCATTATTAACGAAAATATTTTTATTTAATATTAGGGTAAAATATATAATTATTTTTATTATATTTTTGTTGTGTGAGTATGAAAATTTTATATAATATATATAGTTAATAAAAATATAACTTACAAAATATATATATATACAAAATTATAAAATTATAAAATTATTTCAACAATTATAAGTGGTTTATCGGTTAAAGTGTTAACATTTCATATTTAAGACAAGAGTTCGAATCCCTCTAAAATTAATTAATATATGTGGGTGCGCGAACATTATTAGATGAAGCGGAAGCGAGAATGTCTACTTGAGTAACGCAAACATTGGTGAGAAAACTTAAGAGTTCATCCATGGAGGGTAATTCAGAGCATAAGTTCATGCCAAAAGTCTAATCGAATGCTTAAGCATGACGGAAATTGAGAATAGTTAGAATTAATAATGTATTATTGAAAGATAATTTAGATGATATATATGGGTGCAAGATATTTTAATAATTCATTTTTCTTAGTATTAAAATTATTAATTATATATATATATATATAAACATATAATAAATATTTGTTATTTTAATTTATAATATTCTTATATATGTAAATTTTAAAAAATATATAAATTAGAAAAGAAATTTAACTATGTTAAGGTTTTAAAGTTATCTATTATTATTATTATTATAAAATAAATAAGACATTATATACTTGAGATAATATTCTAGAATTGACCAAATATTATAAAAGAAAAATATTAATATATATATTAATATATATATATATTAATATATATATTTAATATATTAATAATTAAAAAGACTAAAATAAAAAATAATAAGTTTTTAAAATAAATTTTAGATTTTTTTCAAACTGTATATACTTAATGAATTTAAAAATATAAATAAATTTAAGGATATTAAAAACAATTCAAATATTAATTTTATTTAAAAAATATATAAATTAGAAAAAAATTTAAAATATATTTAACTAAATATATTAAATTTGTAAAGTGATCAATTTTTTATTATTATTATAAAAAACAAAACGAGACATTATAGAGTTGAAATAATATTTTAGAATTGAAAAAAATTAAAAAAAAATTAATAATATATATATTTAATATATTATTAATTGAAAAGACTAAAATAAAATAAATTTGTTAAAAATAAATTTTAGATATTTTTCAAACTTTATATTATTAATGAATTTAAAAATATAAATAAAAATTATATTTAAATTGAATTTTATTTTACAAATTAAAATTAATTAAAATATTATTTTTATTTAAAATATTTTTATATAAATAATATATTTTTTTTTTGATATATACTAGTAATTTATTAATAGTAAACAAAATTAATTATAATTGGAACATGTGGTTTTCGTTTTAAATAATTAATTATAAAGAATGTGGTATGTTATTGTTATTTAAGGAATATATATATATATACATATATATATATATATATATATATATATATATATATATATATATATATATATATATATATATATATATATATATATATATATGATACTAAGTTAACAAAAAAAAATTAATTTTTTGTCAGAATTAAATAAAAGGAGAAAAATAAATGTATCTAAAAAGAAGATAAAATGTCGTAAATAGTAGTATAAAGATGAAAGGACGCGTTGGTGCAGTTGTTCGAAGTTCGGACGCAAGGGTGCAAGACGGAAGTCAAGTCCCTTGTTCGAATCCTAATTTGAAAATAATTTCTTTTTGTAGAAATCTGATGTGCTTAAAAGACTATGATTTATGAACTATTTCAATTTTTTATGTAGAAATTATGAGATAAATTGAGGTAGTCAATGATTTCTTTATAGAAATCATACTATTTAAAATGACTTTAGTCGTCATTGATATTGAAACCATTACAATTTCATGTGTAGAAATTATGAGATGAATGTGATAGTTAATGTTTTTTTTTAGAAATCATAGTTGTTAAAACGACTCTAGTCATTGATGTTTAAATCATTCAAATTTATTGTGTAAAAATTATGAGATAAATGAGCTCCGTTAAATGATTTTAATCATAAATGTTGGGATCATTCTAATTTTCTATGTAGAAATTATGAAATTAATTGGGGGCACTTAAAGGTTTCTTATATAGAAATTTAATTTGCTAAAATGACTTTCTCAATGATATTTTGAAGCATTTTTATTTCTTTTATAGAAACTGTGTGATTAATTAATAGATGACATATAATGAATGTCATTTGTGATATAACTCATTATATTAATGCATTCAAAGAGATAACTATGTGAGTCGAAATTATTTTCGCAAGAATTATCTCGTTGAGAACGATCCACCTAGATTTGTTTTGAGCATTATCTCTTCACGTGGATTATCAGTCAAAGCACGATAATGTAATTACTTAGATTAAGACATGAAGTACATTTGTAGTTATATATTGTGTTTCTAAGTGATTGATTATATATATATTAATAAGCTAATAATATGATAACTAATTCATAATATGTATGATTAACTAGTTATTTGTATACCTACGTGAATAAAGATTATTGTATATTTATTTTATTTTAATAGAAAATTCTAAATATTTTCAAAAAATTATGTGTCTTTTGGATTACAATAACTCCTATGGAAAGTTAAAAGTCACCATCAATTAAGAAATTGACGATTTGATGACATGAATAATTATTTAATATAATTAGTTATTTTGTATTTGATTAAAGATAAATTGTCAATATAATAATTAATTATTGATGTATTTTATAAAGGTATTTGCTTAATGATAAATGAAGTAATTATAATATATATGACATATCATTTGTTTGATTATGTTTATAAACTATTCGATTATATATTTGATATATATTGTTCAATTTCATCATAAAGATTTGTTTAATTTGATATTTTCAAAATCTAATAATTACAAGAAAATTTGTGTTTGATTTGGGAAATAATGTGGCAAACGTGCCGATATTATGAGATGCAAACGTGCAACCAAAAATAAGTATTTAAGAAACTTCGGTCAAAGATGCTTGAAATATTATGATTTCTTTAATACAAATCATGTGATATGGTGAATATTTATTTGATTAAATATCCTAATTTCGTTTATAAAAATTAAGTGTTGAAATAAATATTTTAATTGATTAAATATTTTTAATTTCTTATGTATACAAAATGTGAAGAATGATTTATATTTGAATAAACATTCTAATTTATTGTATAGAAATTATATTTTATTCAATTAAATATTTATAATATAGTTATCTTATTCATTATAACAAAAGAAAATAGTAAAAAAAATGTGTGACAATTTCTTGATTAGAAAACATTAATTTAAATCATATAAATGTGTGTGATTTTAAAAATGGTACCAACACGAATGTGGGGAAAATATTTTTATTGATAATAACACAAAAATAATTGTGTATATTATGTAAAAAAATAATTTATTGTTAGAAAAATATGTTCTTTACAAAAGATAAAGTTGTGCAACTTTACAAAAAAAAGTTAAATAACAAGAAAATGTTATATTTATAGAGTTGGGGCTCAAATTAATATTTTAAATTTGAGGATTTTGAAATCAATAATCATATTTTGACATTACTTTCATAAAAAAATTGAAGAACAAATATCTTCAAAAAAAATTTATAAAATAAATGAAAAAGAAAGTTTATAAAGTCTTGATATGATTTATAACAAAATTTTATAATAATGATACGAAAATTTGATCATACTTTGATTAAATAGTTTATATATATATATCATGAAGACAATTAAAATTATTTCATTACGTGTCTTTTGTACAATATTTTTATCGTAGAAAATTATGATAAATGATTAAATTCATTAAGGATGTGAATTGCACTACACGAAATACCATGTTGTTATCAAATGATATATTGATATTATTAACTGAAACACTTTACGTCTAAAAGTGAATATGTTTAACTTAGAAGTGCAATATACGTATGAAAATCTTGTAAGAAAATTATGATTGATAGATTAAATGTTATAATATATATTTTTGACTTATGTCGAAAAATAAAATATTTTATGAAAATATATAATTGCTTACACGAATGTAAAATAGTTTAAAAACATTTTGTCTACTAGTTAGCCAAGTAAACAATATTTTAATAAAAAATTAAATATTAAGCTTGTACTAATGACTATGCTTTTATTAGAAGATGTTCTACGGTTATCTAAGAATGTACCAACGAAAATTTCTAATTATTGTGATAGTTTTTTGAAATTGAACAAACTTAAAGTTAATGACAAGTCTAGACATACACATCTTAGACATAATTTCATTATACTATACTCTTCAATGGAGTTAACAAAATTTGACTATGTAATTCAAAGATAACATTGTGGATCCACTAACATAATTATTGAATAGAGAGTTAGTTTGAAAGTCTTTTAAGACATCAACCTACTATAAATTGTTATGAAGGAAAACAACCTATGCAGATTGGAGATCCCTAAAACTAGGTTCAATGGGACAACTTAATTATACTAACTTGAAAAGTTATTATTGAGGATTAATCCTATAACGAAACAATATATATTTTGACGAGGATAAGAATATTAGTTTTAATGATTCTTTATGAGAAAAGAGATCATCTATGTGAGGGAGAATGGGTCCGCTTCGAAATAATTGCATGACTCAATTCTAAACTCTCTCATAAAAAACCAGACGCGTTTTCCTTGGACAAAACGAACACAACCATGAGAGCTTGACATGTATCATGAAGAATTCTATGTGAAAGTGTATAATCGTTTACATAAATGGCAGAATAGTTTAAGGACACTGAGTCTATTAATCGGTTAGTTATATATACTTTCATAAGGGAATGCTCAAAGGGTTACACCTACCTATCCTACGTAGAATTCAACTGTTGAATTTTACCAGGTTAATCTCTAAATTTTTGTTATTGTGTGGATTGTTGGAATTTTAAACTAATTCATAAATTCCATTAATGAATGGAAATGAGAATTTGGATAGATAAAATCAAATGAAATTCAAACGAAATTCAAATGTGAATTAAGTGAAATTTGATCCAAATAATTAAATTATTATAATTAACTAGCATGTATTCCGTGCATTTGCACGAGTAATAATATAAAAAACCGTGAAAAAAATATTACGGTAAAAATATTTATGGACGGGGCAGGTCAACCCACAATCCAACCCAAGTATCCAATTACTTTCACATATATATCCAAATTAACCACAACTCTCGACCCGACAATCCGGACACTTTAAAAATTAAGCACCATTATATATATATATATATATAGATTAGTTAGTTAATGTTGAACTTATATTGTTAAAATGTCTCGCGTTCATCAAATTTGGTATTGAATTCAAAAATATAAAGTGTTATTACCCTAGTTGGTTAAATGGTTGTAATTGTTTTGAAAGGTTGCAAGTTCGAACCATACCTATAGCATTTTTAATTTTATTTTTAACCGTTTTAAGTTAATGGACGGGTCAACCCACAATCCGACCCAAATACTCTCACATATATATCCAAATTAACCACAGCTCTCGACCCGGCAATCCGGACACTTTAAAAATTAAGCATCATGCGTTACACGGTTTTAGTTATAAAATAAAAATAAATATGACATAAATAAAAAATAAATTTTATAAAATTATTTTATTCATAAATAGTTATAAAAAATAAAACAATTAAAAATATATAAAAATATTACATATACTTTAAAATTTATCTTTCACGTTTAAAAAAAAAATAAAATTAGAATGTTAACATAATTTTCAAAATCATAATATACTTCCATTTAAAATCTTTTTAAAGTGAATCAGTAATTGATGTCTTAACCCCCGACTCTTAACATTTGAGTTATCATAATTAGTTTAGTTAAGTATTTTTTTTTGTAAGAATAAAATAACATATTCTTCAAATATTCAAACTTTTGATATATATATAATATGATTAAAGATAAAAAAAATATAAATTAATTAGAAGAGATAAGACAATTTTTAAAATAATTAAGAGTAAATTTATGATACAATCAATATGATGAATGACTTGTATTAAGCTCTAATTTTATGGCATGTTACGGAAGCCCAAAATGTATCGTAGACTATGCTAGCTAAAGAATCATTTGTATAGCTGAAATCATTTATTTTCCCATAAATAAATATTGTTATTATATATTTGTCGTAGAAAATATTATCAATATATTTGTCATAGAAAATATTATCAATGATAAAATTCATTGAGATTATGGAATAAAATATTATTAACTAATTAACATAAGATCAGGATGACATACATATTCAAATTTTGACAAATTTTGACGACATTTCTATATATTTTATGTTAATACAACATAGTTTTTAAATTTATTACTTTTCACTTTAAAAGGAAAATAAAAATCATTATATTATACTATAGAATTGTATTAGGGTTGTAAAAAATATCTTCCAAGATGATCAATAACTTAAAAATTAAAACTCAAATTATTTCAAATAGGCCTTTAGCTCAATAAATTATTGTATAAAAAAAATATTAGAAAGAGAGAACGATATCAATATGTGATTTATTTTAAAAGAGAAGAAATGTGATTTATTCTCTTATTATTATTTATTTGTGTGTCCTTATCTCTAATTATTAAAATTGATAAACTATTTATTATTGATATAACTTTAAGTTGATAAATAGAAAAAATAAAAAGAATTATAGGAATTAGTGAAGTTTAAAAAGAAGGGAAGAGAAAAAAACACTATTTTGTGTATTGATCACATTTTTACACAATACTTAAAGTTAATAAAGTAATTTTTAGAGATAATGAACTTAATTACCATATGTGAAATGTTACTAGATAAAAATGAAATCTTAAAGGACAAACAAGTTGGATGAATTAATTTAGGTGACTTTTAGTTTGTACACTCTTTAAATTAATATTTGAAATTGATTTAATTGTAAATAATTTTGAGCATGTTTTATTGAGTTTTGACATATGTTGTCAAATGTATCAAACCGATTTTTTAATCGATTAAGTTGTATCGACCAAACAAACAACTTGAAAATTTGTAAGTTTGGATACATTTTTATTTCTATATCAATAATACACATTGAACAGACAATAAAACTAAATCGTTTATACTTTGTGATAGATTCACTGTACAACTATTGAAACCTTGATATGACTTTCCTTCTTAGACTCCAATCTCATTTTGTTTTTTCTTGACGTTTATTATTTAAAAGATTTTCTAAATGTTTCTCCTATTTTTAAATAGGATAAAGAAATTTGTATGGATTAGATTATATTTGGAGGAGAACTTAATGATAAAAATATTTAAAATTAAATAAATAAAAATAAATTATAAATGTTTTCAAATACGTTTTATTGAATATTGAATATACAAAGAAAATTATAATTTCATCAAACTGATTTTAAGGGTATTATCATTTACATTTTTATAGCATAACTTTATTTTATAAACTATTAATGTGTAAAAATTTTAGGCGAGCGTTGTTATATTTTGTCCTTTAGACTGATTTTCTATTTTTTGGGTCGGCAAAGCGATCAGAGAATCGAGGTGCATTGTCATCGGCCAAATTTCCATCGTCAAAGTTTTTAGCATAACTTTGCTGGTCATAACTAAATTTATTTTCTTTATTCTCTTCTTTAGGTTTAGTTGGTTTTGAAATAAGGAGTTTGATACAACATGAATCATTCTTGTTGTTGTCGTCGTCAGTGGAGGAGGACGAATGTTTAACTTGATCGTTATCCATTCTTCAATAAGTTTAATAAGTTTAAAAGACAATGTTATTTGGACTTTGCTAATTGTTTTTGTTTCTTATGGATTACACTTCATATACATATTTATATTGTGTCAAAAAAAATATTATCAACGTTTGCTATAAGAAAACTTTATTAAGATCATGGAAAAAAAATACTATGAAATATGTATAGTTTCGCATGTATATTTAAATTCTGATAATATTAATAATGATTTTATAAGATTAATATTTATTCATTAATGAGAAAATTTAATTTTATAATCCATTCTATTTTTAATTAACTCAATATTTTTAGTAAGATGAGTTTCTATTTTGATATCATTCTACCTATAAAATTAATTAAAATATTTTTATTACATTTTATAAAACACAAAATGAAACAAGATTTTTAAGTTTCAAGATTTATCATTTATACTTTGGAATTTAATATCATTATTTTTCTAAACATTATAAAATATAACTAGCATGTATCCACAATAATATAAAAAACCCACAATCCACAATAAAACTTTGGAATTTGCAAGAGTAATAATATAAAAAACCGTGAAAAAAATATTACGGTAAAAATATTTATGGGCGGGGCGGGGCGGGTCAACCCACAATCCGACCCAAGTATCCATTACTTTCACATATATATCCAAATTAACCACAACTCTCGACCCGGTAATCCGGACACTTTAAAAATTAAGCATCATTATATATATATATATAGATTAGTTAGTTAAAGTTGAACTTGTATTATTAAAATGTCCCGCGTTCATCATATTTGGTGTTAAATTTAAAATATAAAGTGTTATTACCCTAGTTGGTTAAAGGGTTGTACTTGTTTTGAAAGGTTGCAAGTTCGAACCATACCTATAGCATTTTAAATTATAAGTTAAAATATTTTGATAATTTTCTTATGTATTATGAATATTTTTAAATTTATAAGATATAATATGTAGTTAAGTATTGTTTTGTGTATGTAAAGATATTGTATACTTAAAAAAGATAGATATAAAAGTTAATTGTTTCAAAATGCTATTTCAAATTTGCAAGATTATATTAATATAATCTATTAAGATTTTTTTAATATTGATCTTTTAGTGGTAAATAATTGTAAATTTTTACCATCTATAAAAGAAAAAATAGAATAATCAATTAAAGTTATAAATTCTAAGAATAAGATAATTCATTCAATAATGGTTCACAAGTGAATAAAGTTAATTTCTAAATTCCACATAAATTGTTATAACTTTCTAAATAATAATAATAATAATAAAACTTAATTAGCAAGGTCTTGTTTAATGTCTCACTACCTTTACATTTTATCTCTTATAAAATTATAAATTAAAATGATTGCATAATCTATTTATATATTTTTATAACTTATATATATATATATATATATATATATTAAGTAAATTGTATAGAAAGGGTAGTTCAATATATGTATTAAGTAAATTGTATAGAAAGGGTAGTTCAAATATTTTGTTAGATATTATAATCTAATTTAAATCAATAATTTTATATTTTTTTTAAATGGTATGTAGTTTTAAACTTTTACCATCTATAATTTTTTTATAGAAATCACTTAAATTTTTAAATATAAAAATACTAAGTTTAAACTTCCAACTTAATCAATAAGCTCTAGTTTCATTTGATTTTATTGACGTTTTTTCCATTTTTAAATTATAAGAATATTTTGATAATTTTCTTATGTATTTTGAAATTTTTAAAAATATATAAGATATAATATGTAGTTAAGTATTGTTTTGTGTATATAAAGATATTGTATGCTTAAAAAAAGATAGATAAATAAGTGAATTACTTGAAAATGCTAGTTCAAATTTGCAAGATTATTATAATATATAATATATTAAGATATTTTCAATATTGATCTTTTAATGGTAAGTGATTGTAAATTTGCAAGATTGTAAATCTATTAAGATATTCAACACTTTGCCTGCATTTCTCATAGATCCACATATTCATCTTCTATTTCCTTCAATCTCTTCTTCATATCCTCAAGTTTCTATATAAACACAAACACATAAAGAGAAATTAGGGTTTAAGTATACATCAGTAGAAAATTCGTCAAGTTTTGAGAGAAAATAAAGAACCGCAATGACTCCCCCACTGTTGTAGTAATATCGACGTTGTCTTCCATATCCGTCTTCTTGTATATTATCATATTAGGATATTTACCTACAACGATGCAAAATCTAGCATCATAGATAAATATAGAGTATCAAATCAGCGAGAAAAATTAACTTTTTGAGTGTTCTAATTTTGGCTCACAATTTTGGACACGATCCGGACCGAACACAAAAATATCATGTTAGGGTCATGTATTTCTTTCTTATTCATTCATTCATTTTTTTGTAAATTTTTTTATAAACGAATATGTGATTTAACTTAATGTTGCTTTTGTATTAATGTCCTTTTAATTTGAAATAGAGAGATGTGAATTAATTAAATCGAGTTTGGTTTGAGTTGAGTTACGTAAATCGAGTTAAACGTGTCAGGTTAATGTCAATATTAAATTAACTGTTCATATTGGAGATTTTTATCCGAATTACTAAACAGTTCATGTTCATGTTCATGTTAGAATCTTTTAACCCTCAACCCGAATTTGCTAACCTAAAACTTACATAAACTGTCACATGTAGTTCTAATTACTTATGAGAATCGTTGAAAAATCTAATATTTTACATTTCCATGTAAAAAATGATGCATCTCTTCAATCTACATATATTTTTTATATTCTTTATGGAATTTGATATCAAAATACTTTTGTTAAAGTAAGAACTAAATTAGCCAATTTAATCTCTAAATTTTATAAGCATGAATGAATTCTTTTATTTAAAATGTATTTATTTTTCTTTTACCTACATAAGTATTCAAAATAATAATAATTATGTAACTATGTCTTTGAAGAGCATGAGTAGGCGGATAGGCTTACATGGTACAAAACAAATACATTCAAACCAAAAATTACAACTTCCGTCATGATGACCTTCCCTAACACAATGTTTGTTGCAATTCTCAGCGGATAGACATGCGCCTTTGAATGTACCACTTTTAACACTACAATCTTTTGAGATTACTCAATCGTTCTCTGAAAAACAACAAATAGACAATTTTAATTGTATTACTAATAATATCATTGTTCATTCAACTTAATATATTGTATAAACTTACGAGAAAGGAGAAGAGCTAACACCAACGTAGAATATAAGAACAATTTATTCATTTGGCTAAATTCTAATATATTAACTTAATCTATATATTTTTGTGTATGAAGATATTGTAAGCTTTTATATATATATATATATATATATATATATATATATTATATATTAAGGAAATTGCATAGAAATGGTAGTTCAAATATTTCGTTAAATATTACAATCTAATTTATTTAATTTGGTAAGATTCTTTTTAAATTAATAATTTTATATATTTTAAATGGTAAATGGTTTTAAACTTTTACCATCTATAATTGAAATTATTTTTAAATATAAAAATACTAAGTTTAGACTTCAACTCAATCAATAAGCTCTAGTTTAATGTGATTACATTGACTTTTTTTTCTATTTTTAAATTATAAGTTAAAATATTTTTATAATTTTTTTTATGTATTATGAATATTTTTTAAATATATAAGATATAATATGTAGTTATGTATTTTTTTGTGTATGTAAAGATATTGTATACTTAAAAAAGATAGATATAAAAGTTAATTGTTTCAAAATGCTAGTTCAAATTTGCAAGATTATATTAATATAATCTATTAAGATTTTTTTAATATTGGTCTTTTAGTGGTAAATAATTGTAAGTTTTTACCATCTATAAAAGAAAAAATAGAATAATTAATTAAAGTTATAAATTTTAAGAATAAGATAATTCATTCAATAATGGTTCACAAGTGAATAAAGTTAATTTCTAAATTCCACATAAATTGTTATAACTTTCTAAATGATAATAATAATAAAAAAACTTAATTAGCAAGGTCTTGTTTAATGTCTCATTACCTTTACATTTTATCTCTTATAAAATTATAAATTAAAATAATTGCATAATCTATTTATATATTTTTATAACTTTTATATATATATATATATATATATATATATATATATATATATATATATATATATATATATATATATATATATATATATATATATATATATATATATATATATATATATATATAAAGTAAATTGTATAGAAAGGGTAGTTCAAATATTTTGTTAGATAATATAATCTAATTTAAATCAATAATTTTATATCTTTTTTAAATGGTAAGTGGTTTTAAACTTTTACCATCTATAATTTTTTATAGAAATCACTTAAATTTTTAAATATAAAATACTAAGTTTAAACTTCTAACTTAATCAATAAGCTCTAGTTTAATTTGATTTCATTGACGTTTTTTTCCCATTTTTAAATTATAAGAATATTTTGATAATTTTCTTATGTATTTTGAAATTTTTAAAAATATATAAGATATAATATGTAGTTAAGTATTGTTTTGTGTATATAAAGATATTGTATGCTTAAAAAAAGATAGATAAATAAGTTAATTACTTGAAAATGCTAGTTCAAATTTGCAAGATTATTATAATATATAATATATTAAGATATTTTTCAATATTGATATTTTAATGGTAAGTGATTGTAAATTTGCAAGATTGTAAATCTATTAAGATATTCAACCATTTGCCTGCATTTCTCATAGATCCACATATTCATCTTATATTTCCTTCAATCTCTTCTTCATATCCTCCAGTTTCTGCAGGAACACAAACACATAAAGAGAAATTAGGGTTTAAGTTGACATCAGTAGAAAATTCGTCAAGTTTTGAGAGAAAATAAAGAACCGCAATGACTCCACCCACTATTTTAGTAATATCGACGTTGTCTTCCATATCCGTCTTCTTGTATATTATCATATTAGGAGATTTACCTATAACGATTCAAAATTTAGCATCATAGATAAATATAGAGTATCAAAACAGCGAGAAAAATTAACTTTTTGAGTGTTCTAATTTGGGCTCACAGTTTTGGACAAGATCCGGACCGAACACAAAAATATCATGTTAGGGTCATGTATTTCTTTCTTATTCAATCATTCATTTTTTTGTAAAATTTTTTATAAACGAATTTGTGATTTAACTTCATGTCGCTTTTGTATTAATGTCTTTTTAATTTGAAATAGAGAGATGTGAATTAATTACATCGAGTTTGGTTTGAGTTGAGTTAGGTAAATCGAGTTAAACGTGTCAAGTTAATGTCAATATTAAATTAACTGTTCATGTTGGAGATTTTTATCCCAATTACTAAACAGTTCATGTTCATGTTAGAATCTTTTAACCCTTAACCTATCTTAACCTATCAACCGGAATTTACTAACCTAAAACTTACCTAAACTGTCACCCGTAGTTCTAATTACTTATGAGAATCGTTGAAAAATCTAATATTTTACATTTCCACGTAAAAAACGATGCATCTCATCAATCTACATATATTTTTTTTATTCTTTATGGAATTTGATCTCAAAATACTTTTGTTAAAGTAAGAACTAAATTAGCCAATATAATCTCTAAATTTTATAAGTATGAAAGAATTCTTTTATTTAAAATGTATTTATTTTTCTTTTACCTACATAAGTATTCAAAATAATAATAATTATGTAACTATATCTTTAAAGAGCATGGGTAGGCGGACAGGTTTACATGGTACAAAACAAATACATTCAAACCAAAAATTACAACTTCCGTCATGATGACCTTCCCTAACACAATGTTTGTTGCAATTCTCAGCGGATAGACATGCGCCTTTGAATGTACCACTTTTAACACTACAATCTTTTGACATTACTCGATCGTTCTCTGAAAAACAACAAATAGACAATTTTAATTGTATTACTAATAATATCATTGTTCATTCAACTTAATATATTGTATAAACTTACGAGAAAGGAGAAGAGCTAACACCAACGTAAAATATAAGAACAATTTATTCATTTGGCTAAATTATAATATATTAACTTAATCTATATATTTTTGTGTATGAAGATATTGTAAGCTTTTATATATATATATTATATATTAAGGAAATTGCATAGAAATGGTAGTTCAAATATTTCGTTAAATATTACAATCTAATTTATTTAATTTGGTAAGATTCTTTTTAAATTAATAATTTTATATATTTTAAATGGTAAATGGTTTTAACTTTTACCATCTATCATTTTCATTGAAGTTATTTTTAAATATAAAAATACTAAGTTTAGACTTCAACTTAATCAAATAAGCTCTAGTTTAATGCGATTACATTGACTTTTTTTTCTATTTTTAAATTATAAGTTAAAATATTTTGATAATTTTTTTTTATGTATTATGAATATTTTTTAAATATATAAGATATAATATGTAGTTAAGTATTGTTTTGTGTATGTAAAGATATTGTATACTTAAAAAAGATAGATATAAAAGTTAATTGCTTCGAAATGCTAGTTCAAATTTGCAAGATTATATTAATATAATCTATTAAGATTTTTTAAATATTTATCTTTTAGTGGTAAATAATTGTAAATTTTTACCATCAATAAGAGAAAAAATAGAATAATTAATTAAAGTTATAAATTCTAATAATAAGATAATTCATTCAATAATGGTTCACAAATGAATAAAGTTAATTCTAAATTCCACATAAATTGTTATAACTTTCTAAATAATAATAATAATAAAACTTAATTAGCAAGGTCTTGTTTAATGTCTCATTACCTTTACATTTTATCTCTTATAAAATTATAAATTAAAATGATTGCATAATCTATTTATATATTTTTATAACTTATATATATATATATATATATATATTAAGTAAATTGTATAGAAAGGGTAGTTCAATATATCTATTAAGTAAATTGTATAGAAAGGGTAGTTCAAATATTTTGTTAGATATTATAATCTAATTTAAATCAATAATTTTATATATTTTTTAAATGGTAAGCGGTTTTAAACTTTTACCATCTATAATTTTTTTATAGAAATCACTTAAATTTTTAAATATAAAAATACTAAGTTTAAACTTCCAACTTAATCAATAAGCTCTAGTTTAATTTGATTTCATTGACGTTTTTTTCCATTTTTAAATTATAAGAATATTTTGATAATTTTCTTATGTATTTTGAAAATTTTAAAAATATATAATATATAATATGTAGTTAAGTATTGTTTTGTGTATATAAAGATATTGTATGCTTAAAAAAAGATAGATAAATAAGTTAAATACTTGAAAATGCTAGTTCAAATTTGCAAGATTATTATAATATATAATATATTAAGATATTTTTAATATTGATCTTTTAATGTTAAGTGATCGTAAATTTGCAAGATTGTAAATCTATTAAGATATTCAACCATTTGCCTGCATTTCTCATAGATCCACATATTCATCTTATATTTCCTTCAATCTCTTCTTCATATCCTCCAGTTTCTCCTCCAGTTTCTGCATAAACACAAACACATAAAGAGAAATTAGAGTTTAAGTTGACATAAGTAGAAAATTCGTCAAGTTTGGAGAGAAAATAAAGAACCGCAATGACTCCACCCACTATTTTAGTAATATCGACGTTGTCTTCCATATCCGTTTTCTTGTATATTATCATATTAGGAGATTTACCTATAACGATGCAAAATCTAGTATCATAGATAAATATAGAGTATCAAAATAGCGAGAAAAATTAACTTTTTGAGTGTTCTAATTTGGGCTCACAATTTTGGACACGATCCGGACCGAACACAAAAATATCATGTTAGGGTCATGTATTTCTTTCTTATTCATTCATTCATTTTTTTGTAAAAATTTCTTATAAACGAATTTGTGATTTAACTTCATTTTGCTTTTGTATTAACGTCCTTTTAATTTGAAATAGAGAGATGTGAATTAATTCATCAAGATTAGTTTAAGTTGAGTTAGGTAAATCGAGTTAAACGTGTCAAGTTAATGTCAATATTAAATTAACTGTTCATGTTGGAGATTTTTATCTGAATTACTAAATAGTTCATGTTCATGTTAGAATCTTTTAACCCTCAACCCGAATTTTCTAACCTAAAACTTTCCTAAACTGTCACATGTAGTTCTAATTACTTATGAGAATCGTTGAAAAATCTAATATTTTACATTTCCATGTAAAATATGATGGATCTCTTCAATCTACATATATTTTTTTTATTCTTTATGGAATTTAATCTCAAAATACTTTTGTTAAAGTAAGAACTAAATTAGCCAATTTAATCTCTAAATTTTATAAGCATGAAAGAATTCTTTTATTTAAAATGTATTTATTTTCTTTTACCTACATAAGTATTCAAAATAATAATAATTATGTAACTATGTCTTTGAAGAGCATGGGTAGGCGGACAGGTTTACATGGTACAAAACAAATACATTCAAACCAAAAATTACAACTTCCGTCATGATCTTCCCCAACACAATGTTTGTTGCAATTCTCAGCGGATAGAGATGCGCCTTTGAATGTACCACTTTTAACACTACAATCTTTTGACATTCCTCAATCGTTCTCTGCAAAAACAACAAATAGATAATTTTAATTGTATTAATAATAATATCATTGTTCATTCAACTAAATATATTGTATAAACTTACGAGAAAGGAGAAGAGCTAACACCAACGTAAAATATAAGAACAATTTATTCATTTGGCTAAATTCTAATATATTAACTTAATCTATATATTTTTGTGTATGAAGATATTGTAAGCTTTTATATATATATATATATATATATATTAAGGAAATTGCATAGAAATGGTAGTTCAAATATTTCGTTAAATATTACCATTTAATTTGTTTAATTTGGTAAGATTCTTTTTAAATTAATAATTTTATATATTTTAAATGGTAAATGGTAAATGGTAAATGGTTTTAAACTTTTACCATCTATAATTTTCATTAAAATTATTTTTAAATATAAAAATACTAAGTTTAGACTTCCAACTTAATCAATAAGCTCTAGTTTAATGCGATTACATTGACTTTTTTTTCTATTTTTAAATTATAAGTTAAAATATTTTGATAATTTTCTTATGTATTATGAATATTTTTTAAATATATAAGATATAATATGTAGTTATGTATTGTTTTGTGTATGTAAAGATATTGTATACTTAAAAAAGATAGATATAAAAGTTAATTGCTTCAAAATGCTAGTTCAAATTTGCAAGATTATATTAATATAATCTATTAAGATTTTTTTAATATTGATCTTTTAGTGGTAAATAATTGTAAATTTTTACCATCTATAAAAGAAAAAATAGAATAATCAATTAAAGTTATAAATTCTAAGAATAAGATGATTCATTCATTAATGGTTCACAAGTGAATAAAGTTAATTTCAATATTCCACATAAATTGTTTAATGTCTCATTTCCTTTACATTTTATCTCTTATAAAATTATAAATTAAATAATTGCATAATCTACTTATATATTTTTAAAACTTTTAAATATATATATAAATATATATATATATATATATTAAGTAAATTGAATATAAAATGGTACTTCAAATATTTGGTTAGATATTATAATCTAATTTATTTAATTTGGTAAGATTCTTTTTAAATCAATAATTTTATCTTTTTTAAATGGTAAGTGGTTTTACCTTTTACCATCTATAATTTTTATAGAAATGACTTAAAGTTTTAAATATAAAAATACTAAGTTTAGACTTCCAACTTAATTAATAAGCTCTAGTTTAATGCGATTTCATGGACGTTTTTTTTTTCTATTTTTAAATTATAAGTTTAAATTTTTTGATAATTTTCTTATGTATTTTGAAAATTTTAAAAATATATAAGATATAATATGTAGTTAAGTATTGTTTTATGTATATAAAGATATTGTATGCTTAAAAAAAAGATAGATATATAAGTTAATTGCTTGAAAATACTAGTTCAAATTTGCAAGATTATTATAATATAATCTTTTAAGATATTTTCAATATCTATCTTTTAATGGTAAGTGATTGTAAATTTTTAAAATCTATAAAAGAAAAAAAAAATCAATTAAAGTTATAAATTTTAAGAATAAGGTAATTCAATCAATAATGATTCACAAGTGAATAAAGTTAATTTTTAAATTCCACATAAAATATTATAACTTTCTAAATAATAATAATAATAAAATTTAATTAGTGAGGACTTGTTTAATGTCTCATTTCCTTTACATTTTATCTCTTATAAAATTATCGATTAAAATAATTACATAAATTAAATGTTATGTCTATTTAAAATATTTTGTAGGTGGAAAACAAAGCCATATGGAACAAAGAAAAATTAATTTTAAACAAGCCTTAAGGCTAAAAAAGATTGTGATCTACTGTAGACAAAATATGAAAAATTCAGTGCAGCAGACCATACATCTATTGGATGAGCGCTGAAATCTCATCCAACGCCCAACATCTACTACTGCCAAGCTTTTCTTAAAAAATATTGATATTTTATATAAGGCTCTATGGCTCGATTCTAGGTAATAATAAAGCTGCTAAAAGAGTTTAGGAGTGTTCTCCAACTCATTATAAGCTTCCAATCATGTTGTAATTCAAATTATGAATTCAAATTGAAATTTTTATATTTTAGTTCGACCAGTTTTATATACTGTTTGTTTGTTCAATTTCTTAATTAAAAAATGATCCTGAGATTATTTATAAGTTTTTTGTCAAAACTAATTTGAATCAACCGATCCAAATCAAACTTACCAAAATTTGATTTTGAAAATTTTTAAAATCGTGCTTTTGGTCCTTAGTTAAATCAAGAACAATGACCCAAAAACCTTACTAACACGTTTCTAAGGCTGTTAAGAGTATATCCAAACCAATTCCAAGTAATCTCAATCATATTTGATAAAAATAAATTATTTTTTTTATAAAAATAAAAATTTCAGTTCTTGAATTGGTTAAAATGAACAGCTAGTGTTCATGTTTTGGTTTCATTTAATCATATGAGTTACAAGGAATTTATTAAAAAGCTCTTTATGCTCTATTAAACCCTAAAAATCATGGTTCCGATTTTTACTTGAAAAATATTTGATTCGAATGGGACATCATCCCGATCGAATGATGCATCGAGATGCTGTTGTAAACAATCATGGAGGTCAGATGAAACTCCCATGCGTTTGGATGGAAGGATAAATGCCCTAATCAAAATCATCAAACATATTGTTTGATGTTCTTGACGTCTGACCGAGGGTTTGACCTAGGTTTGATTTCCAACCGAGGAAATCGAACCCTCCCTGCACCCGACCGATGGATTTTTAGCCTGGGCTTGATTTTTAACCGAGGATTTCTGTCCCCGACTGAGAACTTCCCTACACTCGATCGAGAATTTCTAGCCCTAACCGATAACTCTCCATAACTGATCGAGGATTGTTCACATCCAACTGATGAATCTTAGCCTCAACGGAGAATTTCCTTACACCTGACCGAGGATTTCTAGCCCCGATCGAGAACTCCTCGCACTTAGACTAAGAGCTTACGTACACCCGACCGAGGGATCTTAGCCTCGACCAAGGATCTCTCGCACCCGATCGAGAGTTTAGCGCTCGTGACCGAGGGATTTTAGCCCACGACCGAGAGATCGACACCCTCGACCGAGAGGACCGGTTCTAGGGCCCGTTTGATTTAATTTTGAATTTTAAAAAAAAAAATCCTCAAATTATTTTCTAAAAATCTGATAAAAATGAAAAATAATTTCAAAATATTTTTAAAATATTTCATAAAAAAATAAATTTATAAGGACCCATTTGAATTTATTTTTAAATTTGAATGCCTTTAAACTGATATTTTTTAGGTACATTTCTCAACAACATCAATATCAATCGCTTCTACCAAGATTTAAATATTATTCTACAATTTTAAATGCAAGAAATTTGTGCATGTTAAATAAAACGTACTAAAACAAATTTTCAAAAGTCAAAATTGTATTAAGTAGAGAACATTTTTTTAACAGGTACAGGGATATAGTGCGAAAGCCCTTTTCCGAGTATCACCAAACACCGAACATAAAAAAATCTTTGGTCTATACGTTTATATACGTATACAAAAATGTTTTATTTATTTTCAATTGAAAATCAATTGGCGATGCTAGGATCTGGATCGCCATTGGAGGACCGGGGTCCGACTTCAGGGAGAACGCTTAACAACACACACGAAATTAGAACTAATCTGGTTAAAGATTAGAACCGCTTCTTAACACTACACAAGATGTCACAAACCTCTTGAACCGGGTTCAAGTGCGGAAATGGTTTGTTTCAGCTTGAAGCAACACACACAGTTCGGTTTGGAGGTTATTTAGAAGGAGATATCTGTTTAAGGAGAAATCCGGTTAGGTTTATGAAGATATTAATTATTTCGGTTCGGTTTAGATGTTTTGGTTAGGTTTAAGTGAGTAAACCGGAATATGAAAGTAAAGAACACGAGACAGGATTTTATGGATGTTCGGAGTTTAATCTCCTACGTCACCCCTTCTTCTCAAATAGTGAGAAGAATATTCACTAAAGAATATTACACAACCACAACACACAATCCGAATGAGTCTTATTTACTATTCGTCGGTTACACCACTCACAATGATGTAATACAATACTTTTACTCAATGGTAAAATACAAACACAATACAAAAACACTTTCAGGAATTTCAATCACTATCCGAGGTCGTACGTAAGATCTTATATTGTTGTTACTTCTCTCTTGTATATGTTTTTCGTAGTGATCTCACGCGTATGTTTCTTCGGCACCGTGAACTTCTATTTATAGAGAAAATATGACAACGGTCATAATTTTCTCTCTCTGTTAGATTGGTCATCTGAAGCCACGTCGGTTAGGTTCAAGTGATTGCGTGCACGCTTTGTTATATTGGACATTTGGTAGTCATGCACTTAGGCCGGCTTGCATTTTGGACACATGGCACACATGCAGCAGGCCTGCCATCATATCAGATGTTGCTTGTAGAGTTAGATAAACAGTTCATCATTGTTTTCGTTGCATGCTTCTGATCCGGATCTTTTCTTCTTGTATATTTGCGAGAAATCTTTATATCATCATATTACGTCATCTTCTCAGATTCATCACTTTTCAAAGTTTTCCGTTTAGCTTTTATGATCTTAAATAAAGAGTGAGTCGGTCGGATGATTCGGCCGGATGATGACACTTTTACTAGCTGATCCGGTTGAAGGAGTTCAGTCAGTTTCATAAACTATGACCAGATCATTTAGTCATGTACTTCAGCCGGTATGATGCGGCTTGATCTGTACGTACACAGGAAGATTGAGATTGATTAAGTTTTTTGGCCGATTAAAATTAATCTACTTAATTTTTCTAACAATTTCTCCCTTTCTGATTATTTAAAATAAATATTCAAAACTTGTAGTGTATGGCCGGTTGAAAAATTAACTTCCTTAATTTTTCTAACAATTTCTCCCTTTTTGATTATTTAGAATAAATATTCAAAACTTGTAGTGTATGGCCGGTTGAAAAATTAACTTGATTTGACTGAGTTTTGAAAAATGTTTTTAGCAGGCAACTCTTTCATCAAATAAATAATCTTTTAAATTAATTATTTTTAATTAATTTAAAATAAAAATATGTGAAAACTAAACTTGAAACCTCTGTTATTTCTAAACTCTATTTTCTTCTAACCTTATACCGCTTTTGATGAAAATTTGTGTATTAATGTTTATGTTACCAAACATAAATAATATTTGTAATTACATGTTCTCAACATTTAACGTCCACCATCTTCAAACAACGACATTCCTTGTTTTTTTGACATTTTTCCGTCGATTTTTTTACATCAAAAATTATTTTACAAAAGATTAACAAATCAACATTTTTGTAGAGTTAAATCATGTTGCTAGACAAACTAGCATGATTTTCGTGCGATGCAAACGGACAAATTTATAAAAAAATTAAAATTTCTATGAAACATATTAGTTATTTCGGTTCGGTTTAGATGTTTTGGTTAGGTTTAAGTGAGTAAACTGGAATATGAAAGTAAAAAACACGATACAGGATTTTATGGATGTTCGGAGTTTAATATCCTACATCACCCCTCCTTCTCAAATAGTGAGAAGGATATTCACTAAAGAATATTACACAACCACAATACACAATCCGAATGAGTCTTATTTACTGCTCGTCGGTTACACCACTCACAATGATGTAATACAATACTTTTACTCAATGGTAAAATACAAACACAATACAAAAACACTTTCAGGAATTTCAATCACTATCTGAGGTCGTACGTAAGATCTTATGTTGATGTTACTTCTCTCTTGTATATGTTTTTCGTAGTGATCTCACGCGTATGTTTCTTCGGCACCGTGAGCTTCTATTTATAGAGAAAATATGACAACGATCATAATTTTCTCTCTTTGCTGGATTGGTCATCTGAAGCCACGCCGGTCAGGTTCAAGTGATTGCGTGCACGCTTTGTTATATTGGACATTTGGTAGTCATGCACTTAGGTCGGCTTGCATTTTGGACACATGACACACATGCAGCAGGTTTGCCTTCATATCAGATGTTGCTTGTAGAGTTAGATAAACAGTTCATCATTGTTTTCATTGCATTCTTCTAATCCGGATATTTTCTTCTTGTATATTTCCGAGAAATCTTTATATCATCATATTACGTCATCTTCTCAGATTCATCACTTTTCAAAGTTTTCTGTTGAGCTTTTATGATCTTGAATAAAGAGTGAGTCAGTCGGATGATTCGGTCGGATGATGACACTTTTACTAGCCGATCCGGTTGAAGGAGTTCAGCCGGTTTCATAAACTATGACCGGATCATTTAGTCATGTAATTCAGCCGGTATGATGCGGCTTGATCTGTACCTATACAAGAAGATTGAGATTGATTAAGCTCTTTGGCCGGTTAAAATTAATGTACTTAATTTTTCTAACAATTTCTCTTTTTTTGATTATTTAGAATAAATATTCAAAACTTGTAGTGTATGGCCGGTTGAAAAATTAACTTCCTTAATTTTAATAAACAATTTATCCCTTTTTGATTATTTAGAATAAATATTCAAAACTTGTAGTGTATGGCCGGTTGAAAATTAACTTGATTTGACTAAGTTTTGAAAAATGTTTTTAGCAGGCTACTCATTCATCAAATAAATAATTTTTTAAATTAATTATTTTTAATAAATTTAAAATAAAATTTTCTTTAATCAAATTATAATTTAATTATTTTAAATCTAAAAAATTATTTAAAAGTTAATTATTGTTATAATTAATTTTAAAATGTCAAAACATATTTTTATATATCTTTTCAAATAATGTTTATCAAAAAATTCTGCAAACAAACTGAGGTTAAAGTTACAAATTCTGCACACAAACTGAGGAAAATTAATATATAAATGAAGTGATAACATAAAAATTAAATTAATTATTAGAGACACAAAATTAATTATATATATATATATATAAGATGGGAGAAAAAAAATATATTATATATATGAGAGAGAAATGCATATTAAGCGTTATCATATATATATATTATTATAATTTATATATATATATGATAAAGAAAAAAAATAAAAGTAATTAATTAAAATGGAGAATATATATATATATATTATACAATGAGGATAAAAATATTAAAAAAAAAATAAAAAATTTATAATAAATATGAAAAGAATTAAAAATAAATATATTATTAAAAATAAAAATATAAGAGTGAATATATAAACAGATAAATATATATATATATAATAATGCTAAAACATCAAATAAATATATATTTATATAAAATTAATTATAAAATGTATTATATATATAAAGAGAGATAAAAATATATAAATTAGTAAGGAGAGATATAAGATGAGAAAAAAAAATTAGGAAGAAAAATTAATATATAAATGAGGAGTGATACCATAAAAAATAAATTAATTATAATAGAAAATAAGAAAAAAGAAAATAAAATTTTATTAGAAAGAAAAATTAATATATAAATGATGAGTAATAACATAAAAATAAATTAATTATTAGAGATACGAAATTAATTAATCATATATATGAGAAAGAAAATAAAAACCGAAATTAATTAAGAAATATATTATATATAAAAGAGGAGACAAAATTTTATTAAGAAAGACCAATTAATAATTATTGAAGAAAATAAAAAAGAATATATTTATATTAGAGATAAAATAAAATAAAAATTAGAAAAAATAAATTAGTAATTATGGATATATAATTATAACATAAAAGAAACTAATTTAAATGTATAGAATTAATTAAGAGAGAGAAATTATGAAATGAGATAGAAATAATATAGGATGAGTTTCTATATAAACTTTCATATTCATATATTAAATATTATATATATTGTTATTAAATATAAAAATAATTATGTTAGGTAATATTATATAATTTAATATAAAATTTATTGTTAAAAAATATTTTATATTATTAGTGGGAAAAAAATATAAATATTTATATGTTGAGGAGATAAAAAAATACTGAAATAAAAAAAATAAATATATATATATATATATATTAGGAAAGAAATTTATATATATATATATATATTATGAGAGAAAATAATTAAGATAAATAAATTAGGAAAGAGAAATTACTTGATTTGTAGATGATTATAGAGAGAGAGCGTGTTTTATACCTTCAACATTTTAAATTAAGCGTCATTATATATACATATTAGTTAGTTAAAAAGTTTAACTTTTATTGTTAAAATGTACTGTCTTCATCAAATTTGGTGTTGAATTCAAAATATAAAGTGTTTATTAGTCTAGTGTTAATTTTAACTGTTTTAAGTTTATGCGGGTCAACCCACAATCCGACCCAAGTATTATTATTATTATTATTATTATTATTATATTACACATAAAAATAATATAAAATAAATATTTATTTATTAATAATATAATATATTTTACATCATTTGTGTTAAAAAAATATATTTATATAAAATTAATGAAGAAAAAGAATATATTTATATTAGAGATAAAATAAAATAAAAATTAGAAAAAATAAATTAATAATTATAATAGAAAATATAAATTAGTAATTATGGATATGTAATTATAACATAAAAGAAACTAAATTTAAATGTGTAGAATTAAGTAAGAGAGAGAAATTATGAAATGAGATAGAAATAATATATGATGAGTTTCTATATAAATCTTCATATTCATATATTAAGCATAATATATATTGTTATTATTAAATATAAAAATAATTATGTTAGGTAATATTATATAATTTAATATAAAAATTATTATTAAAAAATATTTTATATTATTAGTGTGAAAAAAAATATTTATATGTTGAGGAGATAAAAAAATACTGAAATAAAAAAATAAATAAAAAAATAAATATAAAAAAATAAATATATATATATATATATATTAGGAAAGAAATTTATATATATATATATATATTAGGAGAGAGAAAATAATTAAGATAAATAAATTAGGAAAGAGAAATTACTTGATTAGTAAATGATTATGGAGAGAGCGTGTTTTACACCTCCAACATTTTAAATTAAGCGTCATTATATATATATATATATATTATATAATTTAATATAAAAATTATTATTAAAAAATATTTATAAGTTGAGGAGATAAAAAAATACTGAAAAAAATAAATAAAAATAAATAAATATATATATATATATATATTAGGAAAGAAATTTATATATATAAATATATATATATTAGGAGAGAGAAAATAATTAAGATAAATAAATTAGGAAAAAGAAATTACTTGATTTGTAGATGATTATGGAGAGAGCCTGTTTTACACCTCCAACATTTTAAATTAAGCGTCATTATATATATATATATATTAGTTAGTTAAAAAGTTTAACTTTTATTGTTAAAATGTCCAGTTCATTCATCAAATTTGGTGTTTGGTGTTGAATTTAAAATATAAAGTGTGGAAAGAAATTTATATATATAAATATATATATTAGGAGAGAGAAAATAATTAAGATAAATAAATTAGGAAAAAGAAATTACTTGATTTGTAGATGATTATGGAGAGAGCGTGTTTTACACCTCCAACATTTTAAATTAAGCGTCATTATATATATATATTAGTTAGTTAAAAAGTTTAACTTTTATTGTTAAAATGTTTGGTGTTGAATTTAAAATATAAAGTGTTATTAGCCTAGTTGGTTAAAGAGTTAACTTGTTTTGAAAGGTTGCAAGTTCGAACCATACCTATAGCATTTCGGGTCAACCCACAATCCGACCAAGTATCCATTTACTCTCACATATATATCCAAATTAACTATAGCTCTCGACCCGGCAATCTGGACACTTTAAAAATTAAGCATCATTATATATATATATATATATTTGTTAATTGTTTAATTAACATTTAATGATTTAAGAAGAAATTAACCAATTGAATTAATTCAATGTTGTTAATTGTCATGGTAACCTTTATGAGATTATTGTTATTAATTTATTAGCAATTTGAAAAAATCATGTAACGTGTCTTTCCTAATGAAGAGAAAATATAAAGGACAATGAAGAGACAATCAATATCAGCCGTTGGATTAATGGTTGGTTTTATTATTTCAATAATATAAATATCCCTTCAATGTAATTCCTACAACCACATCATCTTATCCTTTCCCAATCTAGAATTCCAAAAGTCCTCTCCTTATTTTGTGAGTGATCTTTGAGTTCTTCGTTTGACATTTTTATTAAAACCCGGTGATAGTTCAAGTACGTTGGTTAAGTTTCATGCATAGTGATTCTAGTGCAGAATCACTACTAAATTCGTTGTACATTAGGAGACAACCATTTGTGATAAACTTCAGCATAAACGGGAGACGATGAAACTGTTTTAAGGGAAATGTGCTAAGCACATTCCTCGAATCAACCATTTATTCAGTGATATCATATTCGTATATATTTCATTTATTTTATTTATTTATAACATTGAATTGTTTATATATTTCTGTAATTTAAAATTAAGAAATCTAACAAGTTTGTGATCCTAGAAGCTTTATGAGACTTTTGGAATTTGATTATATCATTGTAAGCTACATTTTTAATTGTAAGCTACATTTTTAATGAGTAATTGATAATAGTTTCAAATCTTGAGTTTTATGTTTTATATTTAAATTGCTTTTATTCATTATCTAGAATAATAATTGTTATTAACTTTATTGTTTGGTTTAGAAATCTATATATATATATATAATGATGCTTAATTTTTAATTGTTTTATTTTTTATAACTATTTATGAATAAGATAATTTTATAAAATTTATTTTTTTATTTATGTCATATTTATTTTTATTTTATAACTAAAACCGTGCAACGCATGATGCTTAATTTTTAAAGTGTCTAGATTGCCAGGTCGAGAGCTGTGGTTAATTCGGATATTCATGTGAGAGTAAATGGATACTTGGGTCGGATTGTGGGTTGACCCGCCCATAAACTTAAAACGGTTAAAAATAAATTTAAAAATGTTATTTGTAGGTTTCGAACTTGTAACCTAACATAACAAATATAACTTTTAACCAAATGTGATTGAGATGTGTTTTTTCGAGGGATAATAGACCGGTATCATTTGAAAGTGGTTAAAAAATATGAATCAAATATTTAATTGACCAAAGTGTGAAGTCACGATGCTAATTATTAAAAAATATCAATCAAATATTTGATTGACAAAGTGAAAGAGTAAAGTCACGAAATGAGAGATTATTCGGAAAAATATGTGATGAAACATGTGAGAAAATAATTTGTTTTATCGAAGTGAATAAAATATGTAATGAGCGCGTTATATTTTTTATTTTAATAATTTTAAATATTGAATAAATATTATTATAATTTTTTTAATTTATTTTATTTTTATCCTTATCCGTGTGGATCGTACGGAAATTTTCCTAGTTATTAGTAGTTTTGCAAATCTTAGGTTTGATCTAGAATAGAGGAGCCTGAAGTTCATTCAAGAATAAAATTTGGGTAATTGTTGATAAAACTCTTATGACATTGCAAGTTAGATCTTATTCAAAACAATCATCATACCTTCCCATATTTAAGAGCAACCTCCACAGTCTAGTCTTAAGAAAACTTTTGAAATCACACTTTCATTTTTATCATTTTTAGTTTAATCTTAGTCCGAAGTTAATCTGATTTTTTCTCTCTTTTGTCATGTTCCAATTTAAAACCTGATATTGTTTAATCTTACACAAGTATAATACTAGAATGTTTCTATCCTAACACAAATCAAAATATAATGACAACATTCATACAAGAAAAATCTAGTTTCAAACGAAACGAAAAGGTAATCTCACAATAGATATGTTCATGTCATTCCTCATATAAACAAAACAATCCAAACACAGAACCTACACAACCAGATTATGAAACAACTTGTAAAAGAGGGTGTCTACTAGTTCAGTTAAATGAATTGACTTACAATCATCACATAAAGTATTAAAGACATCATCTTATTGAGAAAGTTAAAAGTAGGATAGACAAAGTATATATAAACTGTAATATTTGTATTCATCCAGTCTATTTTTTCAGGAAATCATTCATCTACAACAAGCATTTAGAGGAAATTAAAAAAATTCTTATAGAGCTTACAGATCACACAAAGATTTCAGATCGAACAGATGCTTCAATTCTTTTTTGCCAAGGATTCAACCGGCCTCTCTTTTCTGCCACACCTCTTATGTTGTTTTATTTTGCATTTTGGGGGCTGTTTCTATATATAATCCCTCAAGGGTTTGGATCGACCATTTAAGGATTTCATACCCTTTGGTCCTCTTTTATTACAACGTCGATTAGAAGGGTCTTGATCACTAGGAGACTCTACCCCCTACAAGAGGACCAAATGCTCATTGAAATCACCATTGCAGGTTCATCTAGACTCAATCTTGATGACTACTTTGACTAATTTTTTATTATTTATTTATTTATTTCAAGCCTAGAGTTTTAATTCATCTCTCATTTTTTAAACTTTTTTTCTTTTAGGAAGTAGAACAATGTTCTTTATTCACGTGGTTTGAGCTTATTCTTCGATATTTTTCCACAAACTTCTCTTTACTTTTCTTTCTTTTTTTATAATTAGCCGCGAGTACACAAAACTATACAATTGGATATCTTTTGCTCGAACCATATATGAAATTATCGAGTTTCTTTTAGAACGATCATTGAAAAGACATTCTCATCTCAACTCATACTTGTTTTCTAATATCTGTTTTATTATTTTTTGTCTCCCTTTTTGTGAGAGAGGGATCTTGGAAACCTTTATTCACATTATCTTTTCGAAAACGAATGGTTATAACCGGCCTCGAGACAAAGCTGCATATGTATTCACATGATAGAGGAATCACGTCGAAACGTAGTTTAAAAGTGCAAGAGTGTCAACTTTATTTTAAAAATTCTCCTAGTGTGAACTAGGGTTTTATTATTTTTTTGTGTTTTTTTTCGTTTTGCTTTTTTGTTTGTTTTATTAGAATACCCATAGTGTAAACTAGGATTTTTATTCTTTTTTAAATCATTTAGACGTTCTACGAAGATCCTCAAGTTTGTTTTTAAAAAATGGTGAAACATGTGTATGCTAGTTCTTGATCCCACGAAATATTCACATCATACCCCTCTCATTCATTTTTAAGCAAAATACTTCTTGAGTGCATTGAGGTTGGTTAGTATAGAAAATTTTTCTCCATCTATCGTGGCCAATTGGACCGAGTCTTATAGATAAGATTTTTCTGAAGATGAATGTGTCTTCCAATTGATGTTATAACTTGCCCCTTTGGTCCAATAATTCTCGAGTCTTTATCAGAACCAAATCCCCTTCACAAAGATTCCTAGGCTTGACTTTCTTGATGAAGGCGTTCAACATCCTCTTTTAGTAAGCCTGAGTTTTACACAAAGTGTTCAAATTTCTATATTCCGTCAATGTCAGTTGATCATAACGAGCCTTAACTCAATCTTCTTCGACAGTCTGACTTTTAGAAGCACCCTCAACGTTAGAAGTTTGGTCTCGATTGGTTGGACGATGTCCATTCCATAGACAATGGAGAATGGAAACTCATCGGTTGACGTTTTAGCCATTGTTTAATAACCCCAAAGAGTGTACAAAGGCTTTTTATGTCAATCCTTATAAGTGTGGGTTATCTTCTTGATAATCATGATCATATTTTCGTTGGTCGTTTCAACTGCTCCATTTCTTTGTGGCCTATAGGATGATGACTTAGGGTGTTGGATCTTGAACTCTTAAAGTACCTTTAAAACTCTCCATGAAAATGTCATTCATTAACTGAGATCATAGAGTGCGGCACCCCATACCGAAAAATGATATTGTTTCAGATGAATTTGGCTACATGTGATGACTTCAAGACTTTGTATTATGCGACTTTGACCCTTTTAGTGAAGTAGTCTATGGCCACAAGGATGAATTCGTATCCATTTAAGGCGTGTGGGAATATCTTGTCGATAATGTCTATTCCCCATTTTGAGAAAGGCCGTGGTGATGTCATGTTGTATAACAATGACGATGTGGTAGGTTTCAAATTGGCATATATCTGGCATTAATGACAAGTCTTAACGTATGACCAATAGTAACCCAAATGGAGTATCTTATTGGCTAGGGCTAAACCGTTCACATGTGGCCCACATGTGCCTTCATGCACTTTATTCATGATCATCTTTAACTGATCTTAATCCACAAAAAGCATGTTCTGACCGTCGAATGATCGCCTATAGAGTTTCTCTGCCATGAACATATAGTTGGTGGAGTATTGACGCAATACTCATCTTTCATTTTTCTGGAAATGAGGCGGATATTCTCCATATTCGATGTACCTTCGGAGTGGTGCATACCATGCATCAACAGCTACTTTCTTGTTGGCTATTAACTTCTTCTCGAATGCCCTTTTCATCTCTTGACGAATCTTGAGTGCTTGATCTTAACTCCTTTAAGAATTTGGATCATAGTGGCAAGTATAGTCAAAAAATTTGTGAATCGATTCTAACACCTCGGGGCATGAGTGAAAATAACTTGTTCAAATTTACCAATCAATCTCATTAAATACTCATGGTACAGTTTCAAGCTCTCTCCTTTCACTTGTCATTCATGGTTTGCTTGACATATGACAATGTTCGAATCACCGATCATTTCTATTTTCCTAGCTCATTTCTTGTATGCAAATTTTCATCCCTAAAAGGCATGCCTCATACTATGATTTATTATTGGTGACCATATATTCAAGTTTTATCGAAGTAGGCTTCCTCGATGTCAATAGGACGATCTTCTAGAAAGTCGGCTACCACACCTCCTTTTATGGATTTTTGTATCGTGTATGTGATGTCGTACTTTAAGATCGTCATAATCTACTTGGATAATCTCGGGGTTAACAATGTTCATTGAAATAGAAAGCGGATCGGATCAAGCCTTGACACGAGTTTGACCGGATGTGCTTGCATATAATGCCTTAGTCTTTTGGTTACCCATGAAAGTGCCTCCAACACATATTTTCAACTAATGAGTAATTGAGTTCATAACCCGTCATCCACTTACTTACGTAGTAGACAACCACTTTGACTTTGTTCTTATTTTCTTGGGCAAGCATGCTTCCCATCGCAATCTTTATTACCATTAGGTATAAGATGTTGGAATTATTTCCAATATTTGGGTACATATATTATTTAATAATTATATATTAGTTGTTATCATAATAAAGATTAAAGTCCAATTAAAGTGATCTATTAAAGTATAAAAGTTATGGGCTTATTTAGACATCTATAATAAATATGGGAACATATTTGTGTAGAAGTAGAAATACCATTTATTATTTCGTTGATGGGCCGAATAATAAATGAGTATATTAGGGCTAGGTTCCCAACCCATATAGATAGTTTTATCTATTTTGTTTCTCTCATTAGATAAAAGGTTTATGTTCATCTCTCAAGAACACTCAAGATGGATATCAATAAAGGGTTGGAAGACTTAAACCCCACTCACATCAAACATTCCGATCTAGGTCCAGATCCAGAACAAGAAGATCCATATTCTGATACAGATCCAGATCTAGAACAAGAAGATCCAAGACCAAGAGAAGATCCAAGATCAATAGAAGATCAAGAAGACTAAATATTATGTATAGAACAAAAGGTGAGATAATTAAGAAGAAATTAATTATATTATATATATATATAAATATATATTTGATTTGAAGTTATATATTTGTTATTAATTAAAGAATATGAATAAACATTCATACATTCTTGATCTAATATGTTTATTTATTTATTGAATTATAAATAATAAATCATTTATTTTGATGTATATGTTATAGTAAAGAAAGACTCTAGACATCTAAACCATTTTTTAGAAATTATAAAGAATAAATTGTTTCTTAAAAATCATAAAGAATAAACGATTTTTGAATCATTTTAAGAATAAAGAAGATTGAAAAGTTTTATTTCAATGGGTTTAATTATTAATTTTAAAATAATAATTCAAATTAATAACTGCTTAATTTAAGTAAGGAGAATTTATGTTTTCAGTTATATATATTTGAGGAAGTTATATATTTATATTTAATTATTATTTAAATAATTAATTACAAATAATAGAAATTTATGGTAAACAATAATTAAATATATATATATATATATGGAATTTAGTAATTATAATTAATTAAAAAAATTAGATTTTAAAATAATAATTAATTATGATTAATTATTATTAATTAAAGAATTAATTAATTATATATTGAGAGAAATGTAAAGAAGTTGAAACATTTTTTTAAAGAATTGATCAAAATAATTTCTCTTTATTATTAATTAGATAATTAAGAGATATTAATTAATATATTATATATATTTCGTTTATATATATATATATATATATATATATATATATATATATTAAGAGAATTGTGTATGAATTTAATAATAATTATAAAGAATATTAACCGAATTAATTAAGAAATTTTGAATTTTAGAATAATAATTTATTATCATTCTAATTATGTAAGGAATTTAAGGAATTTATTAATTATAATAATTAATTATTATAGTTAAAAGGAATTAAAATAATGATAATATTATTTTAATTAGTTAAAGATTGAAGTAATATTTATTCTTGAAATAATTGTTAATGTATTAATACATTTATATACAAATATTATGGAATTCTAGAATTATAAAATTTTAATATATATCTATGATATATATAGGTTATGATTTGAGAATTAAGTAAAGAAAATATACATTTTTATATTTACTTAACATATTAAAAGTTAAATATTAGAATATATTTATTGAATTAATATAAAATGGATGAATACATACATTTATTTATGACTTAATTAATGTATTTAATTAATGTATTGACTGTATATAAATATATTTAGAAATTAAGAAAAATTCAAAATAAAGAGAAAGAAAATAAAGTAATATTATTATTTTATTATTAATAATAATTTAATAAATAAAGAATATCAATAACTAAATAAGTTATTTATCCAGAATTAAAAGAAAATCAATTAACCTAATAAATTTAGAATTTTAGCTAATAATTAACCTAAAAATTGATAAATTAAAAATTTTAGCATAAAAAGGAAATCAATTAACCTAATAATAATTGATAAATTTATAATTTTAGCGTAATCCTTATCCGTATGTAATTGATTATTTTTATTTTTTTATTATTATATTTGAATGAATAATCATGTTATACTACATATTCGATATATATTTACATATTTCAAAAGTATTTGGGTGATAAGTAAAATCACAATTATTTGTTTTGTGTTACACGCATATGGAATTTATGATTTTGATACATAAAACAATATTCGGAATTTTTGTATTAATAACACATTCAAAATTTGGTACAATTTTAGGCCCACTTAAATTTGTAATTATGCGGTTGTTTATCGGTACAAAGGAAGATTAATAATTGGTCGGATTACAAATTTAAATAATGTACAAATTATCAATTTATAAAACATATTTGTTTTATAAGATTAAGACGGTTGTGTTTGTAACTATGCGGTTATTAATCAGACAAAAGGAAGTTTAATAATTGGTCGAGTTACACACTTAAAGTATGTACATAAATTATTAATTTATTAAATCAATTAATTGAAACAACATCCTACCAAAGTAGGCTCTCTTGTGTAGGTTAATATGTTTTATAAATTAAGAAGATGGTATGTAATTCATGCGGTTATTTAATCGGCCCAAAGGAAGATAAATAATTGGTCAGAATAACATTATGCACATGTGGTAATAAATATGTAACAATTATTCGGTGTGCCATGTGAATAATTGGACTATCCAAAGATAACCAATTATTTGACAGGACTTATTGTTAATATTTGATTACTACAAAAGAGTACCGTTTACAAGTTAATATTTAATGTCCAAAGACTAAATATTAATGTTGCGTTTGGTACCTTATGATGAGATGTACCATTATTTTGAATTTATGTGATTATTAAAATTTTGTGAGTATGGTTGTTCATTTGTTTTGTTATCTAATTAAGTTAACACTTCTGCTTATACAATTTTTTTCTTGTCAACATCTAAGTTCATTTTATATGATGAAGTTTTTTTTTAAGGCGTATCTAGAATTTGTTATTTTTTTAAGAATTATATCTAAAAGGGTTAAAATTGCTAAGGTTATTATTAGAATAAAGATTTCATAAGAAATACACCATATGTTTTATTTTGTTTTGTTTCAAAATTAAATGCATTAAATTTAGAGTTACACTAATGTATTCTCATGCATTTAATTTGGATTTTCTTATTCACACTCAAATTAATTAATGTGAATTGCAGTTTCTTAAAATGAAACTTAGTCTCTATATGAACTCACATCATATTGTGTGTAAGAAAATAAAAGATTGAAAAAAAATAACATAAATAATGTTAACTTAGAAAATAACTTAAAAGAAAATAAAGAAACCAAGTTGTAAGAATTGTAGATGTTGCACCTAAAATAAAATTACTAAAGAAAGTGGTGCATAAAAGAATACATATTATAGTTTTTTTTGTTCTAAAAGTAATTTAACTTTAGTACTCATACACACAGGCCCGGCCCGGAGGGGTAGGTAGCCTAGGCCACGGCCTCGGACCAAAAAGGGGCCCATTTTTTTTATATATATGCTAGGTATTAGTAAGGCTTGATCTGTACCTATACAAGAAGATTGAGATTGATTAAGTTCTTTGACCGGTTAAAATTAATGTACTTAATTTTTCTAACAATTTCTCTTTTTTTTGATTATTTAGAATAAATATTCAAAACTTTTAGTGTATGGTCGGTTGAAAAATTAACTTTCTTAATTTTAATAAACAATTTATCCCTTTTTGATTATTTAGAATAAATATTCAAAACTTGTAGTGTATGGTCGGTTGAAAATTAACTTGATTTGACTAAGTTTTGAAAAATGTTTTTAGCAGGCGACTCATTCATCAAATAAATAATTTTTTAAATTAATTATTTTTAATAAATTTAAAATAAAAATTTCTTTAATTATTTTAAATCTAAAAAATTATTTAAAAGTTAATTATTGTTATAATTAATTTTAAAATATCAAAACATATTTTTATATATCTTTTAAAATAATGTTTATCAAAAAATTCTGCACACTGAGGTTAAAGTTGCAAATTCTGCACACAAACTAAGGAAAATTAATATATAAATGAAGTGATAACATAAAAATTAAATTAATTATTAGAGATACAAAATTAATTATATATATATATGATGGGAGAGAAAAAAAAATATATTATATATATGAGAGAGAAATGCATATTAAGCGTTATCATATATATATATTATTATAATTTATATATATATGATAAAGAAAATAAATAAAAGTAATTAATTAAAATGGAGAATATATATATATATATATATTATACAATGAGGATAAAAATATTAAAAAAAATAAACAATTTATAATAAATATGAAAAGAATTAAAAATAAATATATTATTAAAAATAAAAATATAAGAGTGAATATATAAACAGATAAATATATATATAATAATGCTAAAACATCAAATAAATATATATTTATTTAAAATTAATTATAAAATGTATTATATATATAAAGAGAGATAAAATATATAAATTAGTTAGGAGAGATATAAGATGAGAAAAAAAAATTAGGAAGAAAAATTAATATATAAATGAGGAGTGATACCATAAAAAAATAAATTAATTATAATAGAAAATAAGATAAGAGAAAATAAAATTTTATTAGAAAGAAAAATTAATATATAAATGATGAGTAATAACATAAAAATAAATTAATTATTAGAGATACAAAATTAATTAATCATATATATGAGAAAGAAAATATAAACTGAAATTAATTAAGAAATATATTATATATAAAAGAGGAGACAAAATTTTATTAAGAAAGACCAATTAATAATTATTGAAGAAAATAAAAAAGAATATATTTATATTAGAGATAAAATAAAATAAAAATTAGAAAAAATAAATTAGTAATTATGGATATATAATTATAACATAAAAGAAACTAATTTAAATGTATAGAATTAATTAAGAGAGAGAAATTATGAAATGAGATAGAAATAATATATAATGAGTTTCTATATAAACTTTCATATTCATATATTAAGAATTAAATATATTGTTATTAAATATAAAAATAATTATGTTAGGTAATATTATATAATTTAATATAAAAAATATTATTAAAAAATATTTTATATTATTAGTGTGAAAAAAAAATATTTATATATTGAGGAGATAAAAAAATACTGAAATAAAAAAATAAATAAAAAAATAAATAAAAAAATAAATAAAAAAATAAATAAATATATATATATATATATATTTGGAAAAAATTTATATATATATATTAGGAGAGAGAAAATAATTAAGATAAATAAATTAGTAAAGAGAAATTACTTGATTTGTAGATGATTATGGAGAGAGCGTGTTTTACACCTCCAACATTTTAAATTAAGCGTCATTATATATATATATATATATATTATATAATTTAATATAAAAATTATTATTAAAAAATGTTTTATATTATTAGTGTGAAAAAAAATATTTATATGTGAGGTGATAAAAAAATACTGAAATAAATAAATAAAATTAAATATATATATATATATTAGGAAAGAAATTTATATATATAAATATATATATATTAGGAGAGAGAAAATAATTAAGATAAATAAATTAGGAAAGAGAAATTACTTGATTTGTAGATGATTATGGAGAGAGTTTGTTTTACACCTCCAACATTTTAAATTAAGCGTCATTATATATATATATATATTAGTTAGTTAAAAAGTTTAACTTTTATTGTTAAAATGACCCGTCGTTCATCAAATTTGGTGTTTGGTGTTGAATTTAAAATATAAAGTGTTATTAGCCTAGTTGGTTAAAGAGTTAACTTGTTTTGAAATGTTGCAAGTTCGAACCATACCTATAGCATTTCGGGTCAACCCACAATCCGACCCAAATATCCATTTACTCTCACATATATATCCAAATTAACTATAGCTCTCGACCCGGCAATCTGGACACTTTAAAAATTAAGCATAATTATATATATATATATATATATTTGCTATTAATTTATTAGCAATTTGAAAAAATCATGTAACGTGTCTTTCCTAATGAAGAGAAAATATAAAGGACAATAAAAAGACAATCAATATAAGCCGTTGGATCAAGGATTAATGGTTGGTTTTATTATTTCAATAATATAAATATCCCTTCAATGTAATTCCTACAACCACATCATCTTATCCTTTCCCAATCTAGAATTCCAAAAGTCCTCTCCTTATTTTGTGAGTGATCTTTGAGTTCTTCGTTTGACATTTTCATTAAAACCCGGTGATAGTTCAAGTACGTTGGTCAAGTTTCATGCATAGTGATTCTAGTGCAGAATCACTACTAAATTCGTTGTACATTAGGAGACAACCATTTGTGATAAACTTCAGCACAAACTGGAGACGATGAAACTGTTTTAAGGGAAATGTGCTAAGCACATTCCTCGAATCAACCATTTATTCAGTGATATCATTCTTTGTATATATTTCATTTATTTTATTTATTTATAACATTGAATTGTTTATATATTTCTGTAATTTAAAGATAAGAAATCTAACAAGTTAGTGATCCTAAAAGCTTTATGAGACTTTTGGAATTTGATTATATCATTGTAAGCTACATTTTTAATGAGTAATTGATAATAGTTTTAAATCTTGAGTTTTCTGTTTTATATTTAAATTGCTTTTATTCATTATCTAGAATAATAATTGTTATTAACTTTATTGTTTGGTTTAGAAATCTATATATATATAATGATGCTTAATTTTTAATTGTTTTATTTTTGATAACTATTTATGAATAAAATAATTTTATAAAATTTATTTTTTATTTATGTCATATTTATTTTTATTTTATAACTAAAACCGTGCAACGCATGATGCTTAATTTTTAAAGTGTCTAGATTGCCAGGTCGAGAGCTGTGGTTAATTTGGATATTTATGTGAGAGTAAATGGATACTTGGGTCGGATTGTGGGTTGACCCGCCCATAAACTTAAAACGGTTAAAAATAAATTTAAAAATGTTATTTGTAGGTTTCGAACTTGTAACCTAACATAACAAATACAACTTTTAACCAAATGTGATTGAGATGTGTTTTTTCGAAGGATAATAGACCGATATCATTTGAAAGTGGTTAAAAAAATATGAATCAAATATTTAATTGACCAAAGTGTGAGGTCACGATGCTAATTATTAAAAAATATGAATCAAATATTTGATTGACAAAGTGAAAGAGTAAAGTCACGAAATGAGAGATTATTCGGAAAAAATATGTGATGAAACATGTGAGAAAATAATTTGTTTTATCGAAGTGAATAAAATGTGTAATGAGAGTGTTATATTTTTTATTTTAATAATTTTAAATATTGAATAAATATTATTATAATTATTTTAATTTATTTTATTTTTATCCTTATCCGTATGCATCGTACGGAAATGTTCCTAGTTATTAGTAGTTTTGCAAATCTTAGGTTTGATCTAGAATAGAGGAGCCTGAAGTTCATTCAAGAATAAAATTTGGGTAATTGTTGATAAAACTTTTATGACATTGCAAGTTAGATCTTATTCAAAACAATCATCATACCTTCCCATATTTAAGAGCAACCTCCACAGTCTAGTCTTAAGAAAACTTTTGAAATCACACTTTCATTTTTATCATTTTTAGTTTAATCTTAGTCCGAAGGTTAATCTGATTTTTTCTATCTTTTGTCATGTTCCAATTTAAAACCTGATATTGTTTAATCTTACACAAGTATAATACTAGAATGTTTCTATCCTAACACAAATCAAAATATAATGACAACATTCATACAAGAAAAATCTAGTTTCAAACGAAACGAAAAGGTAATCTCACAATAGATTTGTTCATGTCATTCCTCATATAAACAAAACAATCCAAACACAGAACCTACACAACCAGATTATGAAACAACTTGTAAAAGAGGGGGTCTACTAGTTCAGTTAAATGAATTGACTTACAATCATCACATAAAGTATTAAAGACATCATCTTGTTGAGAAAGTTAAAAGTAGGATAAACAAAGTATATATAAACTGTAATATTTGTATTCATCCAGTCTATTTTTTCAGGAAATCATTCATCTACAACAAGCATTTAGAGGAAATTAAAAAAAATGCTTATAGAGCTTACAGATCACACAAAGATTTCAGATCGAACAGATGCTTCAATTCTTTTTTGCCAAGGATTCAACCGGCCTCTCTTTTCTGCCACACCTCTTATGTTGTTTTATTTTGCATTTTGGGGGCTGTTTCTATATAGAATCCCTCAAGGGTTTGGATCGACCATTTAAGGATTTCATACCCTTTGGTCCTCTTTTATTACAACGTCGATCAGAAGGGTCTTGGTCACTAGGAGACTCTACCCCTACAAGAGGACCAAATGCTTATTGAAATCACCATTGCATGTTCATCTAGACTCAATCTTGATGACTACAGAAATATTATTCTCCATCTATCGTGGCCAATTGGACCGAGTCTTATAGATAAGATTTTGCTGAAGATGAACGTGTCTTCCAATTGAGGTTAGAACTTGCCCCTTTGGTCCAATAATTCTCGAGTCTTTTTCAGAACCAAATCCCCTTCACAAAGATTCCTAGGCTTGACTTTCTTGATGAAGGCGTTCAACATCCTCTTTTAGTAAGCCTGAGTTTTACACAAAGTGTTCAAATTTCTATCCTCCATCAATGTCAGTTGATCATAACGAGCCTTAACTCAATCTTCTTCGACAGTCTGACTTTTAGAAGCACCCTCAACGTTAGAAGTTTGGTCTCGATTGGTTGGACGATGTCCATTCCATAGACAATGGAGAATGGACACTCATCAGTTGACGTTTTAGCCATTGTTTAATAACCCCAAAGAGTGTACAAAGGCTTTTTATGTCAATCCTTATAAGTGTGGGTTATCTTCTTGATAATCATGATCATATTTTCGTTGGTCGCTTCAACTGCTCCATTTCTTTGTGGCATATAGGATGATGACTTAGGGTGTTGGATCTTGAACTCTTAAAGTACCTTTAAAACTCTCCATGAAAATGTCATTCATTAACTGAGATCATAGAGTGCGGCACCACATACCGAAAAATGATATTGTTTCAGATGAATTTGGCTACATGTGATGACTTCAAGACTTTGTATTATGCGACTTTGACCCTTTTAGTGAAGTAGTCTATGGCCACAAGGATGAATTCGTATCCATTTAAGGCGTGTGGGAATATCTTGTCGATAATGTCTATTCCCCATTTTGAGAAAGGCCGTGGTGATGTCATGTTGTATAATAATGACGATGTGGTAGGTTTCAAATTGGCATATATCTGGCATTAATGACAAGTCTTAATGTATGACCAATAGTAACCCAAATGGAGTATCTTATTGGCTAGGGCTAAACCGTTCACATGTGGCCCACATGTGCCTTCATGCACTTTATTCATGATCATCTTTAACTGATCTTAATCCACAAAAAGCATGTTCTGACCGTCGAATGATCGCCTATAGAGTTTCCCAGCCATGAACATATAATTGGTGGAGTATTGACGCAATGCTCATCTTTCATTTTTCTTGAAATGAGGCGGATATTCTCCATATTCGATGTACCTTCGGAGTGGTGCATACCATGCATCAACAGCTACTTTCTTGTTGGCTATTAACTTCTTCTCGAATGCCCTCTTCATCTCTTGACGAATCTTGAGTGCTTGATCTTAACTCCTTTAAGAATTTGGATCATAGTGGCAAGTATAGTCAAAAAACTTGTGAATCGATTCTAACACCTCGGGGCATGAGTGAAAATAACTTGTTCAAATTTACCAATCAATCTCATTAAATACTCATGGTACAGTTTCAAGCTCTCTCCTTTCACTTGTAATTCATGGTTTGCTTGACATATGACAATGTTCGAATCACCGATCATTTCTATTTTCCTAGCTCATTTCTTGTATGCAAATTTTCATCCCTAAAAGGCATGCCTCATACTATGATTTATTATTGGTGACCATATATTCAAGTTTTATCGAAGTAGGCTTCCTCGATGTCAATAGGATGATCTTCTAGAAAGTCGGCTACCACACCTCCTTTTATGGATTTTTGTATCGTGTATGTGATGTCGTACTTTAAGATCATCATCATCTACTTGGATAATCTCGGGGTTAACAATGTTCATTGAAATAGAAAGCGGATCGGATCAAGCCTTGACACGAGTTTTACCGGATGTGCTTGCATATAATGCCTTAGTCTTTTGGTTACCCATGAAAGTGCCCCCAACACATATTTTCAACTAATGAGTAATTGAGTTCATAACCCGTCATCCACTTACTTACGTAATAGACAACCACTTTGACTTTGTTCTTATTTTCTTGGGCAAGCATGCTTCCCATCGCAATCTTTATTACCATTAGGTATAAGATGTTGGAATTATTTCCAATATTTGGGTACATATATTATTTAATAATTATATATTAGTTGTTATCATAATAAAGATTAAAGCCTAATTAAAGTGATCTATTAAAGTATAAAAGTTATGGGCTTATTTAGACATCTATAATAAATATGGGAACATATTTGTGTAGAAGTAGAAATACCATTTATTATTTCGTTGATGGGCGAATAATAAATGAGTATATTAGGGCTAGGTCCCCAACCCATATAGATAGTTTTATCTATTTTGTTTCTCTCATTAGATAAAAGGTTTATGTTCATCTCTCAAGAACACTCAATATGGCTATCAATAAAGGGTTGGAAGACTTAAACCCCACCCACATCAAACATTCTGATCTAGGTCCAGATCCAGAACAAGAAGATCCATATTCCGATACATATCCAGATCTAGAACAAGAAGATCCAAGATCAATAGAAGATCAAGAAGACTAAATATTATGTATAGAACAAAAGGTGAGATAATTAAGAAGTAATTAATTCTATTATATATATATATATATAAGAAATTAATTCTATTATATATATATATATAAATATATATTTGATTTGAGGTTATATATTTGTTATTAATTAAAGAATATGAATAAATATTCATACATTCTTGATCTAATATGTTTATTTATTTATTGAATTATAAACAATAAATCATTTTGATGTATATGTTAGTAAAGAAAGACTCTAGACATCTAAACCATTTTTTAGAAATTATAAAGAATAAATTGTTTCTTAAGAATCATAAAGAATAAAAGATTTTTGAATCATAAAGAATAAAGAGATTGAAAAGTTTTATTTCAAGAATTGGGTTTAATTATTAACTTTAAAATAATAATTCAAATTAATAACTGCTTAATTTAAGTAAGGAGAATTTATGTTTTCAGTTATATATATTTGAGGAAGTTATATATTTATATTTAATTATTATTTAAATAATTAATTACAAATAATAGAAATTTATGGTAAACAATAATTAAATAGATATATATATATATATATATGGAATTTAGTAATTATAATTAATTAAAAAAAATAGATTTTAAAATAATAATTAATTATGATTAATTATTATTAATTAAAGAATTAATTAATTATATATTGAGAGAAATGTAAAGAAGTTGAAACATTTTTTAAAGAATTGATCAAAATAATTTCTCTTTATTATTAATTAGATAATTAAGAGATATTAATTAATATATTATATATATTTATATATATATATATATATATATATATATATATATATATATATATATATATATATATATATATATTGATATATATTAAGAGAATTGTGTATGAATTTAATAATAATTATAAAGAATATTACCCGAATTAATTAAGGAATTTTGAATTTTAGAATAATAATTTGTTATCATTCTAATTATATAATTATGTAAGGAATTTAAGAAATTTATTAATTATAATAATTAATTATTATAGTTAATTTGAAGAATTAAAATAATGATAATATTATTTTAATTAGTTAAAGATTGAAGTAATATTTATTACTGAAATAATTGTTAATGTATTAATACATTTATATACAAATATTATGGAATTCTAGAATTTTAAAATTTTAATATATATTTATGATATATAGGTTATGATTTGAGAATTAAGTAAAGAAAATATACATTTTTATATTTACTTAACATATTAAAAGTTAAATATTAGAATATATTTATTGAATTAATATAAAATGGATGAATACATACATTTATTTATGACTTAATTAATGTATTTAATTAATGTATTGACTGTATATAAATATATTTAAAAATTAAGAAAAAGTCAAAAAAAAAAGAAAGAAAATAAAGTAATATTATTATTTTATTATTAATAATAATTTAATAAATAAAGAATATCAATAACTAAATAAGTTATTTATCAGAATTAAGAAAATCAATTAACCTAATAATTGATAAATTTAGAATTTTAGCTAATAATTAACCTAAAAATTGATAAATTTAAAATTTTAGCGTAAAAAGGAAATCAATTAACCTAATAATAATTGATAAATTTATAATTTTAGCGTAATCCTTATCCGTAAGTAATTGATTATTTTTTTATTTTTTTATTATTATATTTGAATGAATAATCATGTTATACTACATATTCGGATATATATTTACACATTTCAAAAGTATTTGGGTGATAAGTAAAATCACAATTATTTGTTTTGTGTTACACGCATATGGAATTTATGCGATTTTGATACATAAAACAATATTCAGATTTTTTGTATTAATAACACATTCAAAATTTGGTACACTTTTAGGCCCACTTAAATTTGTAATTATGCGGTTGTTAATCGGTCCAAAGGAAGATTAATAATTGGTCGGATTTCAAATTTAAATAATGTACAAATTATCAATTTATAAAACATATTTGTTTTATAAGATTAAGACGGTTGTGTTTGTAACTATGCGGTTATTAATCAGACAAAAGGAAGTTTAATAATTGATCGAGTTACACACTTAGAGTATGTACATAAATTATTAATTTATTAAATCAATTAATTGAAACAACATCCTACAAAAGTAGGCTCTCTTGTGTAGGTTAATATGTTTTATAAATTAAGAAGGTAGTGTGTATGTAATTCATGCAGTTATTTAATCGGCCCAAAGGAAGATAAATAATTGGTCAGAATAACATTATGCACATGTGGTAATAAATATGTAACAATTATTCGGTGTGCCATGTGAATAATTGGACTATCCAAAGATAACCAATTATTTGACAGGACTTATTGTTAATATTTGATTACTACAAAAGAGTACCGTTTACAAGTTAATATTTAATGTTCAAAGACTAAATATTAATGTTGCGTTTGGTACCTTATGATGAGATGTACCATTATTTTGAATTTATGTGATTATTAAAATTTTGTGAGTATGGTTGTTCATTTGTTTTGTTATCTAATTAAGTTAACACTTCTGCTTATACAATTTTTTTCTTGTCAACATCTAAGTTCATTTTATGTGATGAAGTTTTTTTTTTAAGGCGTATCTAGAATTTGTTATTTTTTTAAGAATTATATCTAAAGGGGTTAAAATTGCTAAGGTTATTATTAGAATAAAGATTTCATAAGAAATACACCATATGTTTTATTTTGTTTTGTTTCAAAATTAAATGCATTAAATTTAGAGTTACACTAATGTATTCTCATGCATTTAATTTGGATTTTCTTATTCACACTTAAGTTAATTGATGTGAATTGCAGTTTCTTAAAATGAAACTTAGTCTCTATATGAACTCACATCATATTGTGTGTAAGAAAATAAAAGATTGAAAAAAAAAATAACATAAATAATGTTAACTTAGAAAATAACTTAAAAGATAATAAAGAAACCAAGTTTTAAGAATTGCAGATGTTGCACCTAAAAGAAAATTACTAAAGAAAGTGGTGCATAAAAGAATACATATTATAGTTTTTTTTATTCTAAAAATAATTTAACTTTAGTACTCATACACACAGGCCCGGCCCAGAGGGGTAGGTAGCCTAGGCCACGGCCTAGGACCAAAAAGAGGCCCATTTTTTTTTATATATGCTAGGTATTAGTAAGGATTTTTAGTTTCTTATTCTTTAATTTTTTTTATTATGTTAGATTTTTTGGCCCATGGCTCTATAGCCCAAATAGAGAAACAAACTAACACTATCAGAACAAAAAATTGAAAACCCTACTATATGTCTCACTGTCTGTCTCTCTCAGTCTCTGTATCCTACATCGACAACGAAACCGACAATGAAACTCACAACGAAACCGACAACAAAATAATTACGACGGTGCCTCTGTTTCGCTGGGTTGAGCCTTGAGGCAAGGTTTAACCATTAAAAGTGAAAATTCAACATCAGGGTTTGATTGTTATTTATTTTTATGCTTTGTTTTAGGATTGTGTATTTGTGTGGTTAAGCCGTAAAGATCTTTGAAAATAGTTTACTTGTTTGATGGCGCCGAAAAAATATTTATCTGGATATGAAAAACGAAAAAGGAAAGAATTAGAAGAACAATTTGTTAAATCTCAAAGTGGTGCGCTTGACAAGTTTGTTAAAAGAACAAAAGCTTCTGAAAATTTAGACTCCACAGTCTCCACTGAAGCGATAAATGCTGAAGATATTAATATAGTTAATGTAGATGAGATGGTGGAGGAAATAAATATCATTCCCGAAAACGATAGTCAAACGAACAACCATTCTATCTCTCTCGTGGATAAACTCTAGTAGATATATATGATCCTATAAATTGGGATAATCTTGATAATAAAACAAGAGATTTATTGGTTGAAAAGGGTCCTAGACGGGAATTAAATCTTGAGTTTCCTTATGATCATATTTCTAGGCGCTTTTCTTATTTTCACTATTCTCAAAAGTTAAGTAATGGAGAAGAAAGGGATAGGAAATGGTTGGTTTATTCAAAATCAGTGGATAATGTGTTTTGCTTTTGTTGTAAGTTATTTAAATTAAATCATAATAGCAACTCACTTGCAAATGAAGGATGCAGGGATTGGAAAAATATTAGTAGGATTCTTGAAGAGCATGAGCGCATCGCTGAACATTACAAAAATATGAAAACCTAGTGGGACTTGAAGAAAAGGTTAGAACAAGATGAAACTATTGATAAAGAATTGTAACTTGAGATCAAGAAAGAAAGGGACTGGTGGAGGCAAGTACTAGTAAGAATATGTGCTATTGTAAAATGTTTTGCAAAAAATAATTTGGCATTTCGTGGTTCAAATGAAAAACTTAATCAAAGTTCTAACGGTAATTTTCTAGGATTAGTTGAGATGATTTCTGAGTTGGATATAATAATGCAAGATCATGTTAGACGTGCTATGAACAATGAAATACATTATCATTATCTTAGTCATAAAATTCAGAATGAATTGATCATTATGTTGGCTAATAGTGCACAAAATTATATTATAAAGAATGTTAAAGAGGCCAAATATTTTTCTGTTATTCTTGATTGCACTCATGATACTAGTCATCAGGAAAAAATGACTCTACTAGTGAGGTGTGTGAACATATCAGGTACGAAATGTAAAGTTGAAGAATATTTTTTAGAGTTTTTGCAAATTGATGATACCTCTGGATTAGGTATTTTTAACAAAACTTATTTCTGCCCTAAAGTCTTTTGATTTAAATGTTAATGATGTTCGTGGTCAAGGATATGATAATATTAATGATGTTCGTGGACAATTGAATGAGTTTAATGACTTATTTGGGTTTCTTATGAATTCTAGAAAGTTGAAGGCATTGAATGAAAGCAAATTGAAATAAAAGTGTAGCACATTTTGTAATGTATTTTCTCATGAAGGTACGTGTGATGTTAATTTGAGTGATTTCTTTTCTGAACTAAAAATACTACAAGTTGCTTTACCTAGTTTGGATATGCCCACTGCTGAAATTCTTGATTTTGTAATGTCAATAGATTGCTATCCTAATGTCTCTATTGTATATCGAATTTTACTAACATTGCCTATTACGGTAGCTTCTGCTGAAAGAAGTTTTTCTAAGTTAAAATTATTGAAAAATTATCTAAGATCTTCGATGTCTCAAGATAGATTGGATGGACTTGTTATTTTATGTATTGAAAAAGATTTTTTGATTATATTGATTACGATACAATTATCAATGATTTTGCATCTAAAAATGCAAGAAGAAGTCACTTTCGTTGACAATTTATGTTGCATCTTTGTAGATATTGGAAGGTTATTGAAGATCAACGGTGAAACACAAGTGAAGTTTATGCGTAGGGCCCCAATTTCGTGCTTTCGCCTAAGGCCTAAAAAATCTCAGGAACGACACTGCATACACATTTGATGGTAACCTTCATTATTACTATCTATAGTAAATGTGTTGATGTACGGTTAAGTTAGTTGTTAAAAGTCAATTGATGGTGAAAGAAACATCGGTGTGGGTATTGACAATTCATATTAAAGATGAAGAAATAAAGAATTAGTTTAGATACTTTTTATTTGGAAACAAACATTTATGGAATATCTTCATGTAATTGATTCATTTGGAATGAAGAGTTAAGAATTACAACTTATATATGGAATAAAGATTCAACTAAAACAACTAGTGAATTCTTTTGGGATTGTCTAGTTAAGGTCAGGCCTTATAGGTCTAAAGAAAATAAACTAGACTAAAGAATTTCTAGATGTTAATTATTGGATATTTTGAAAGATCTAGAGACAAATTTAGTCTCATAAGTACTTCAAGATTAGCCTTGAAAATAAATATATACATAATACTCCTTAAACAAGAGTCTAATGTATGTTCTAGATTATATGAATCAAGAAATTAAGTACATTTATGATGTTGGACAAATACTTGAAGGATCCTGGTTTGGATCATTAAGAAAGAAACCAAACAACTATTGTGATATTTTAAGAACAAAACATTACATACTCATATAGTGAAATCGAATTGGATAGAGATCATTTAGTATTTTGATTCGAATTTTGTTGGATACCAAAACAGTCGGAAATTCGTGCCATATACTTTTAGTTTAATTATTAGTTTAAAGAATTAATTCTTGTAAGAGTGTTAATCAGACACTAGAATTATTTCGACATGATGGCAGAATTTATTATGTGTTTTGTGTCATCCAATTAAAGAATCTAACTGCAAAGTTTTATCACGGGGTTGCTAATTATGAATGATATAGAAAGACCACTAAAGATATTACTTGACAATAATTTACAGTTCTTTTACTTTAAGAGTATTATGAGTTCGACTAAGTTGAACTATTTGGAAAATAAAGAATTTAGAATGTTTACTTATCTATTGAGAATAATTGGACAAACTCTAAAATTACGGATCAGCTCTCTAAATATTTGTTATCTGAGCTCTTTCATGAACATATTATTCATATGAATATTGCATATTTAGATGATATATAGTTTTAGTGGGAGTTTGTATTGTGATGCTTGTATAGATATAATTTGGAATTTATGTGCACATTAAAGAGTCAGTTTCTAAAGAAATTAAAGATTTAGTTTTTAAAGAAATCAAGATTATAAAGTTATTCAGATTGATCTCTATAAGAAATAAAGGAGAACCAGTTGGTATTAAACATGTTAAAGATCACACTACATGTTAATCCACACTACACACCCATATTTAATCTATGTCATTTGATTGTATTGACATATGAGACTATTGAGGGTTTAGTTACGAATTAATGTAACAAAAATCGTTTTAATCCTATGTTGATATAATTGATGGATGAGATTGATATAGATATATTTGGAAATGATAACAATATTTTGAGCTCTTAAGGTTATAATATACAATTGAAGGAAATATTATATGACCCAAGTGGGAGATTGTTGGAATTATTTCCAATATTTAGGTACATATATTATTTAATAATTGTATATTAGTTGTTATCATAATAAAGATTAATGCCCAATTAAAGTGATCTATTAAAGTATAAAAGTTATGGGCTTATTTAGATATCTATAATAAATATGGGGACATATTTGTGTAGAAATAGAAATATCATTTATAATTTCGTTGATGGGCCAAATAATAAATAGGTATATTAGGGCTAGGTCCCCAACCCATATAGATAGTTTTACCTATTTTGTTTCTCTCATAATACAAAAGGTTTATGTTCATCTCTCAAGAACACTCAAGAAGGCTATCAATAAAGGGTTAGAAGACTTAAACCCCACCCACATCAGACATTCCGATCTAGGTCCAGATCCAAAACAAGAAGATCTACATTCCGATCCAGGTCCAGATTTAGAATAAGAAGATCCAAGATCAAGAGAAGATCCAAGATCAATAGAAGATCAAGAAGAAGAGAATAACGAAGAACGGCTTAATGGCTTAATGAACCGTTCTTCATTTCAGATTCAGGTGTGTTTTCGCAACTTATGTTTATCTCTATTTATCGACATAGAGTATTAAAGATTATAGAACTAAAGAATAAATATTTAGATTAAAGAATCTAACATAAGATTAATGGCACTCCCGGATTTGGTGACATCAAAATGGGTGGTGACTTGAGGCAATCCTTCACTTTTTCGAAAGCATGTTGACATGTGCTATCCCAAACGAATGCCTAATTCTTTTTTAGCAACTTAAACAATGGATCACAATTCATTGTCAACTTATTAATGAATCAACTGATGTACTGAATCTTTCCCAAAAATCCTCGAACCTCTCTTTCGCTTCATGAAGCTTGCATGGTAGTGATGGCATCAATTTTTCTAAATTCTATCTCGATGCCTCTTTGAGTGCTCAAGAAACCTAACATTTTTTCCGTTGCTATACCGAATGTGCATTTCTTGGGGTTTAATCATATTTAGAATTTCTTGATTCAATGTAGGAATTTCTCGAGGTTGATGAGGTGTCCTTCATGATCTTTGGACTTGACAATCATATCATCTACATACACTTCAATTTCCTTGTAGATCATGTAATGAAGGATCATGGTAGACGCTCTTTGATATGTGACTCCCTCATTCTTAAGACCAAAAGGCATGACCCTATAACAAAAGGTTCCGACCTCGGTTATGAACGTGGTCTTTATATTATCCTCCGACATCATTAACAATCGATTGTATTCAGAGGACCCATCCATGAATGACAATAGCCTATGACCGACTACGTGATCGACCAACACATCGATGTAAGGTAATGAAAAGTTATCTTTTGGACTTTCCCTATAAAGGTCTTGATAATCAACACATCCTCGGATTTCCTAACCTTTTTTCCACTGGAACAACGTTAGCAACCCAATCGGGGTACTCATAACCTTAAAGAATCCTGCATCCAATTGTTTATACACCACTTATTTCATTTTATCAACAATGTCCATTCTCATACGTCGAAGTTTTTGCTTGACTAGTTTGACATCGGGATAAAGCGGGATACGATGTGGATAATCTCGGGATCAATTCCTGACATATCTCAATAAGACCATGCAAAAATTTCATTGTTTGATTTTAAAAGTTTAACTAAACTTTGACGTTCGTTTTCGTTTAAGCTTTGTTCGATTAAAACAATTTGAGGGTCTTTCGTCGTGTGTAAATTGACTTCAATGGTTTTTTTAGCTGAAGAGACAACTTCTTTTTCATTTGTTAAATAATCTTTCATTGTAAAAAATATTTCTTATTCATAAGATGATGCATTAGAACAAAACTTATACTTATAAATAAATTATTCATTAATAAAAGCGTCATTATCGGTTACAAGTTCATGATTAGAAAGAGGTAGAGAGGAATGGTTTTTTTAATAAAGCGACCTAAGACAATCTCTTCTAAAACTATCCCTCCTTTCTCTAAAATATGGGCCTTATTAACGCAGGATATTCTCTTAGACGCATAAGGATCTTCTTTGTCGTCTAAAACATATGAATCGGTGAGTATTAATATTGATGGGGTTTGCCCTCAAGCGCCTTAGAGTGAATGACACTGATTTGGCTTGTTGAAGCGAGGGTCGATCCAAAATTACAATGTACAGGGATTGCATGTCAATCACACATAAATAAATCTTGTAAGGCACACCTTTCATTTTGATGGTTATTCTAAAGTTTCCCATGACTTCCCTTTTCGAACTGTTAAATCCACATACGTAAAGGTCTGAATGAGTGATTCCATCCTTTTGAACTCCAATACACTTTAACGTCCTCCAAGGACAAAAATTTCAATTCGTTGTCAATTAGAGCCATCGTAATTGTATTTCCTTTAGTGTGGATTAAGATGTACAATGCTTTAGCGTGACTTGATCCGAACATTGGTAAATCACTATCTTCGAAGCCGACATTAGACATTCCGCATTATTGGTGATCATGACAACTAATTCATCTGGAGTCGTGTTTGCTGATATATTCACCTTGCTCAACTCTGTAAGGACTGCTCGATGATGCTTTATTTAATACAAGAGTATCTCCCAAATAGAGACGTTGGCGTTTGTCTTCTTCAAATGTCCCAATAAAGTATCACCTACATTTGTGGCCATTGGCTATAATGTTTTCGTCCTTTTGGTTGTGTCTTTCATGCCCCCTCCTTGGCTGATGTTTAGGATAGGCTTCAAGAACGTTGGTTGGAAGTCTAATCCGTTTCTGGTTACGTTTACTTCGTCGACTTTCACTTTTTCTTTCTTAGCTACAGTTAGAATATGTTTCGTCGTTCTCAGTCGACTCTTTTCCTTTTTTATAGTTCAACCACTTCTACATACTCTCTTTAGAAATCGAATATATTTTGTTATCGTATTTCCACCAATTTTGGATCATCTCTTTGACCACTTGATCGGTTTCTACTACGTCTTTCCAAAAGTTTTGGCTTGTCTAATTCATTAAGTCCTTACTTATGTTTTCTACTTTTGAATAATCCCAACTCATGGAATCAACTATCTAAACAACCTCTTCTTCGTACTTCCAAAAGAACTGACTTCATCCTTCCAATACTTGTTCAACTTTCTCGTCTTCTTCTTCAAAATTCCAGAAATTTATCATTGCTATCATCGGATCATCGATGGTTAGACCCAACAAGAATTCTTTGATAAACGCTTGATCGTCAATTTAGATCATATGGACCTAGTGATTTGGTAGTGGGTTCTTCTTCACTTTTGGCTTGGGAATGATGTTGTTGTCGATTAAGTATTAGATTTTCTCTTTCAACTTGAAACAATGATCGATATGGTGGCCCTTCATCTGATAGTATTCATAGAAGGTGATCTCAAATTTCTTTAAATACGTTTGATATTTTCTAGGTTCCAATGGTACTATCAAATTCATTTTCTTCATCATTTCTAAAGTTCGACTTGGCATCATGCCCAATTCATCATATTCTCTTGGCCTCCTTTTTAAATAAATGACAACTCTTGTATTTTACTACTTGCCTCTCCCTTTACTATTACTTGGTTGCTCATTGCCTTGGGTTCTTCTACCCATGCATTTTCCATATAGTGAATATTTTCTCTTGTTTTCTTAACGAATTTTTTGGAGCATTAAAGAGTTTCACTTCTTTGGAGAACACACTATCAAGATTCTTTCCCGCCTTCATCAACTTTCTCAAGCTTTAGAAATTCTTAATAGCCAACTGTATACTATAATTTTGGTTGAGATTTTCGATGATCATGTCCACTTACTTTTTCTTAGTAGGGAGAGAATTGATGCCTGACGCAATCTCAATCCATCTAGTAGCTTACTTGGTGAACTATTCGTTCTCCCCTTGCTTGACATGTTTTAATCATGTTTGTGTTGTCCAAGCTCGGGTGCATGCTGAACCTATCGATGAATTTTGTTATTTTTGGAACAATTAGAATCCCTCATCGGAAGATGATGGGAGTGAAAAAAGTTTCTTAGTATATAAAAGAAACTATATTCACAATTAGAATAAATCCCACATCGGAAGATGATGAGAGTTGAGGAAGTTTCTTAGTGTATAAAAGAAAATCTCCCCTCTTTGGTTTATTGCACCCAATATTTGTATCTCTTCTTCCTTATTAATTGATAATCTTAATGCTCGGAGACGTAGGCAACATTTTGGCCGAACTCAGTTATCAAATTCTGTTAGTGTTCTTTCGTTTATTTTTTCTTCTTTTGTGTTTCTGTCAGGGTTTTTCCCAACAAGTGGTATCAGAGCCGAAGGTTCGTCCTTGGCATGGTGGAGTCTTCAAAAGGGGCGTCAACTCCTTCGTCATCCTGGACGAGGACACCGATGTCGAATTTGAAGTTTGCGGTGGAAATTTTTGATGAAACTGGGCATTTCGGCATGTGGAAAGGTGAGGTTCTAGATTGTCTTTTTAAGAAGGGTCTAGATGCTATTATTGAGGTCGGAAAGCTAGATGGTATAGAAGAAAAAGAGTGGAGTATCATGAATCGGTTGGCGTGCGGAAAAATTCGATCGTGCCTGTCTAGAGAGCAAAAGTATGCTGTGAAGAATGAAACTTCTGAAATTTCTGCACAAAAACTGTGGCAAGCATTGGAGGATAAATTTCTGAAGAAGAGTGGTCAGAATAAGCTCTTTATGAAGAAGCGGTTGTTCCGGTTTGATTACCAATTAGGTACTACTATGAATGAACATATTACTAATTTTAATGAATTGGTAGCAGATCTGTTAAAGCTTGATGTTAAGTTTAAGGATGGAGATCTTGCTTTGATGTTGCTATCGTCCCTTCCTGATGAATTTGAACACTTAGAAACAACGTTACTTCATGGGAAGGAAAATGTTTCTCTTGATGATGTAAGTTCTGCTTTATATAGTCATGAATTGAAAAAGCATGATAAAAGGAAAAACAAAGTAGGTACAGCAGATGAAGCATTGATGGTCAGGGGCCGTCAGCAGAGCAAATCAAAAGGGAAAGTAAAAAGATCTGAAAGTAGAGTTGCCTTAAGATGAATGTGCTTTCTGTCTTGAGAAAGGACATTGGAAGACTAACTGTCCAAAGTTGAAGAAGAAAGAGAAAGATTCTGAAGATGCAAATGTTGCAGAAAACAAAGGTGATGCAGATTCAGAATACTCTTTATCGATGTCACACACAACATCACATCCTGGTGCGTGGATATTGGACTCAGCCTGCACTTATCATATGACATCAGTTCGAAAGTGGTTCTTTGACTTTAAGGAGCTGGATGGTGTAGTTGTGTACATGGGAGATGTTAATACATGTAAAATAAAAGGGATAGGTTCAATCAAACTGAGAAATGAAGACGGATCCACCAGAATTATCAGAGATGTTCGGTACATACCGAATATGAAAAAGAATCTCATTTCTTTGGGGGCCTTAGAGTCAAAAGGCCTACATGTGAAATTGGAAAATGAAATTCTTAAGGTAATCTCTAGAGCGCTAGTGATGTTGAAAGCTACCAGGAAGAGTAATAATTTGTATTACTATCAAGGTAGTACAGTTAATGGGACAGCATGTGTATCAATTTCTGGGAGTAGTAAGGAATTAGAGGCAACAAAATTATGGCATATGCGATTGGGGCATGCTAGTGAGAAATCTATGCAAACTCTTGTCAAACAAGGATTATTGAAAGGTAGAAAAATGTTTGTAAGTTAGATTTTTGTGAACATTGTATTCTGGAAAAACTAAGGCGAGTAAAATTTGGCACTACTATCTATAACACCAATGGTATTTTGGATTATGTGCACTCAGATGTCTGGGGAACTGGCAAGACTCCTTCACTTGGAGGTAGACATTATTTTGTTACTTTTATTGATTATTTTTCCAGAAGAGTATGGGTGTTTACTATGAAGAATAAATGTGAAGTGTTTGAGATTTTTCTTAAATGTAAAACTAAAGTTGAAGATTTAAGCTTTATAATTTATTTAATATATTAATTATTTATAGATTTAAGATTTAAAGAATTATAATTAGTTAAGGAATTAATTATATACCTTAGTTATTATAATTAATTAAAGAGTTTAAGATAATAAGAAATATTTGGTTGATATTAAAATCACAATAATTTGTTTTGTGTCATAGGCATATAAAATTTTTGTGATTTTGATACATAAAACAATATTTGGATTTTTAGTATTAATAACACCTCCAAATTTTGGTATAATTTTAGGCCCACTTAAATTTGTAATTATGCGGTTGTTAATCGGTCCAAAGGAATGTTAATAATTGGTCGGATTGCAAATTTAAATAATGTACAAATTATCAATTTATAACATATATTTGTTTTATAAGATTAATAAGGTTGTGTTTGTAACTATGCGGTTATTGTTCAGACAAAATGAAGTTTAATAAATCAGAGTTACACACTTGAAGTATATACATAAGTTATTAATTTACTTAATCAATTAACTGAAGCAATGTTCTGCCAAAGTAGGCTTTCTTATGTAGGTTAATTTATTTTTATAAATTAAGAAGGTGGTGTATATGTAATTCATGCGGTATTTAATCCACCCTAGAGGAAGATAAAACACATAGAAAGCTTCCTCTCATTATTTAGAACTCTTCTAAACCCCTAAGATGCCCTAATTATCAAGCTTTTTACAAGAAAAAAATGGATTCCACCAATTTCGAACTAAATTCGAATTATGAGCTTTTGAACCACTTCTCTAGACTTGTTAAAACTAATATGCGGCTAAAAAAAGCAATCTAGTCTAGTTCTAAACTAGTGACCAAAATGAAAACTGATACTACAATTAAAAAAAATTACACGATAACGATTTTAAAATACTCCTTATAACATTTAGAAGTTGTTTTGAACGCTTATTGGGTTGTCATTCCTGAGTTAGAGCTAAAGAACAACAATCCATCTTGAAAAAATTAAATTCAAATTGATTTTTTGTTTATTGAAAATGAATGGATCAAATATAATTCGATAGAAAGCTTTTAAATGATGTAAGGAATGATTTCCAATCAACAAATTGAAAAACAACGTAGTGTATAAGAATACACAAACTTAGATGTATAAAATTTAATTTTTGTTTGAAACATGTATTATAAGAAGATTGATAATATTTTTTTAGAACGATGCGTCCCGCTTCTCATTCGGGGTGTAACTATGAGTTAAAACATAGCCTACAAACACACGTAATCAATTAACTAGGCGAACGAAACTTGTCGTCAGAACGACAGAACCTTAACGGAGTGTGAGAATATTCACTTATAGTTCCCACTAGGCTTGAAGAGGGGATAGAAATTGAAAGTTACAACTAGTTTGGATAACTTCTATCAACTATAAGATCCTCTAATCAACTCTTTCAAAAAAAAAAATAAACCCGACATCATCTTAAAGTCTTCAATTTTGGTCAAAATTCATTAATGATCGATAACTTCATACACACGAAAGTCACCTTTTTTATCTTCAAAATGCCTCTTAGGGGTAGGAGAAATTATCACACTATCTTTGTGATCATATCAGTTTTTAATTTATTGAATTTTAGAGTAAGGGAATGTTGGAATTTTTAGGGTCACTTGTATAATAAATAATTGTGCATATGTCATATTTAATATAAGCCAAAATAATGTGATCTAATGTGAAATTAAGTTTATGGCTTATGGGTGTATTTGTCATGAATATAAAGTGAGGATACTTAAGTGACATTTCTAATTTTATGAAGGGGCTAAATTAGAAATTGTTAAACCATAATAACTAACTTATTGTTGGTTATATGTAATGGTAATGGTCCATAATAACTAACTTATTGTTGGTTATATGTAATAAGTAATGTCAATTCTTATTTGCGTACTCATCAACAGATAGAGAAAACTATTGACTTATTCATCAAATGGAAGAACCATTCCACATAAAGAAAGTTAAAATAGAGAGATTAAAGACTTTTTCTATTAGAAGGAAAGAGAAGATTCATGCAATTAATTAAGGTACGCTTCTGCCGACATTTTAATTTCTCACACATTAAATTAGGATCTACTTAGAATAATTCTAACAATTGGTATCAGAGCCATCCTAATTTAATTATGTGAGAAAATTATATTGGTGTAGATATATATGCATGCAATTCATATTAAAAGCATGTTATTAGGAATATATATATATATATTAATTTGTGATAATTTCAAATAAATTTGGTATAAAGATATAAAGATTTATCATAAATTTATGAAGATTAAGATTCTCTCATCGGTTAAGTTCCTATATACTACATATGTATATATGGATATTTAGATTCTATCGGTTAAGTTCCTATATATGGATATTTAAGATTCTCTTGGTAAGTCTCGAGGAACGATTATATATCAATTAAGATTAATTAAGATTGACCGATAGATTTAAGATATATTATAATTATCTATTTTGACTAGTTATTATATTATTAAGGTAAGATCCCTAAATTTAGGGATATTTGGATTCTCTTTTGGGATGATATATGCATTCATTTATGAATTTATAGATAATTTCAAAGCATGTATGTTATTCTGATTATATATATATATGCTTGAATTATTTATAAATTATTTAAAAACATGTTAGGGATTAAATAATATATAATATATATTATAAATCAAAAGAGAATTAAGGAATAATGTTTAAGGTTATATATATATATATATATATATATATATATATATATATATATATATATATATATATATATATATATATAAATAATAAAAAATTTAATTATATCTTTTATTTTTTATTTTAGAATTAAAAGATTAAGGTTAATGATTATTAATAAATGAATAATTGGATTTCAGCCATAAGAATAGTTGAAATTTGGTTAAATAAATCTTAAAGATTTATACTTTTATTTTATTAATATAAAATATTACAAATTTCAAATTTAAGAAGTAAGATTTGACTTACTGTATAAATTTATTTTTTATAATAAAATAAATTATATTTTCTTTGGAAAATCATATATTATTGATTTGGGTTATACAATAATATAACATTTAAATTCAAATTAATGATATTATTGTTCATTTATTTGGATTGTATTGATTGATACAAATAATCACCAAAGTGACAATGTTTGTTGAAATTAATTCAAGAACATTTTGAATGGTAGTATTGTGTAATTCATGTGATTATATTATTTGGCCCAAAGGCTGATAATTAATTGACGGAGTTGCATTAATACTTGTGATGATAAACATGTAATAATTATAAAGTCTTATTTATGTGAATAATTAATCTATCTAAAGATGGATTGATTATTTGACATGTCTTATTATTAAGGTTTGATCATTACACCAAAATACTATTAGCAATTAATATTATTGTCCAAAGACTTGATATTAATGTTGCATTAAGTATTTTGAGATGGGATAAATCATTATTTGAATTTAATTGTTACTTAAGTTTATAAATGTGAGCAACTATTTTATTAAATATTTTAAGTGATTAAGGGCTATAACTTTTTATTATGTCAAGATAAAGATAGTATTTTTTTAGACGAGAATGTAATATTTTTTTGAGGATATTGAGTTCGAGGGGAGAAATGATTGTGTTTTTAAAAATGATTTAGATCAATAATTCCTATTGTGGAAGATTTGATTTATATCTCAAGTGTTTTTGACATTGATAAGAATTTTATTGATATTGATGATAATGTTCAAAAATCAAGAGTAACAAGATAATATTGATCAAATTCATTAAGTACAAACTCAACAACCTCAAAATCAAGTGTCTTTATGACAATCCAGTTTAATTGAATTACTCTTTAAGGACAATTTATAGTACTCGTTGCATATTTTGATATGGAGCTTCACCATAATAGATGTTAAGGGGGGTTTTCAATAGAGACATTGAAAAACAATTTAATGCAATGAGAAAACTTTGTGTTGAGAAACCAAATTAATATGGTTTGCAAATTAAAGACTTAAAGAAGCGTCTCGTTAGTGATACCATAAGTTTCACAAAATAACAATTCCCTCTTTTAGTTTTGAGGTCAATTTAATTTATTATTTGTGTATCACAAGTTCAGTGGGAGTAAATGTTTATTTATGGTTTTATATATGGGTGACATTTTATTTGTCACAAACTTTGCTTGACATTAAGTAGCCCAATTGTTATGAAATATTTGAAAAGAATTAAGAATTAAATGCTCACATATAAGAAGTCGGAAAGTCTTAAGATCATTGAGTATTCTGACTTCAATATTAGGAGATGCCAAAATAGTATGAAATCTACTTTGGATAATATTTTTCGCTATTTGGTTTTGTCGTTTCTTAAAGAAGTGTCAAACAAACACTTATGGCGTCATCCACTATTGCAGTGAAATTTATGACATGTTACTAGGCATCAAATTAAGTGATTTTGACATCAAGTTTATTTTATGAAAGAAATGATACAAAGTGGATAGATTTCTATAAAATATATATGTACAAACTCTATGGTTATGAACCTCATGGAAATAAGTTTATCATCTAATGTCTTTCATGAGGATATTGCTCGTCTGAGTGTTATAGAGATCAACGATCTCTAACTTCAGTGGGAGTTTGTAATTTTGACATCTTCCAGTTTAATTATTTTATAGATATTTATAAAGTTTTATTCTGATCAGAACTTAAGTATTATTCATTTCATTACACTTTGTATAATTATGTTTAAAGTATGATCTCACTAAAGTTAAGTAGGACTAGTTGAAAATTGACATGAAAATATCACCTTGCATGGAATTTTCATTCCTCACATTCATGATATGATTTGTCAATTAATTGTATTGATTTATGTGATTATTGTTGGGTCTAGTTGTGCTTAAATACAAAGACGAGCTCTTTGGTCCTATATTGATATGTTTAATTGATAAAATTGTTTATACAACATATGATTGAGATGACATAAAACTCCAGGCGCATTATGGTTGATACATTTATTTTTGTACATACGTGACCTAGTGGGAGATTGTTGGAATTTTTAAGGTCACTTGTATAATAAATAATTGTGCATATGTCATATTTAATATAAGCCAAAATAATGTGATCTAATGTGAAATTAAGTTTATGGCTTATGGGTGTATTTGTCATGAATATAAAGTGAGGATACTTAAGTGACATTTCTAATTTTATGAAGGGGCTAAATTAGAAATTGTCAAACCATAATAACTAACTTATTGTTGGTTATATGTAATGGTAATGCTCCCCATTTGAAGTAGCGGAAATTCTTCTTTGCGTCCCCATCAATATAGAGAGAAAACTATTGACTTACTCATCAAATGGAAGAACCATTCCACATAAAGAAAGTCTAAAGATAGAGAGATTAAAGACTTTTTCTATTACAAGGAAAGAGAAGATTCATGCAATTAATTAAGGTACGCTTCTGCCACATTTAGATTTTAATTTCTCACACATTAAATTATGATCTAATTAGGATAATTCTAACAGGGAAAAGTTACATTTTTGGCTACCTTATCCAAATGAGACCGTTGAATTAGAAGACAAAGCAACGTTTATGGAATCTCCATACACGCGATGGGCAATGTTAGGATATTTTCAATGATCTCACGGTGTTTCGATGGCCCGCTTACGCACATGGGCCTAGGCTTTCTTGGGTTTGCGCCTAGGCTACGGTTTGGCCCTTCACATTGGGTTGTGGCCTGGACTAATTTCTGCCTAAACTAGGTTGCGACCTTTTAATATATATATATATATATGTTAGATAAATTCATACCGGTTCGAATAAACCTAACTTAAACAAACTTCCCATGCAGGAACAAGAAACCGGACCGAATGAACAAAAGAAAACCAACTGAAGAAACCGAACCGGTCAAGTTACCATACCGATCAAGAGTATTCGGTACGTGACCGCACAGAGAAAGGATCGGCCAAAGCTCAAAAGCCAGATCCATCAAACAGCCGATCATCTACAAGGCAAGCATAACCGGAAGAAGTCCGGTTACTTCACTACCAAAAGACATTCGGCCAAGTCAAGAGGCCGACTAGTACAAGAAGACACTTTGGGTATCTGTTGAGAATGATACCAAAGGAACAGACTGAATACTTCCATATCCATGCAAGTCTGAGGAAAAACTGTAGGCTGCAGAAAACAGTACTACCGGATCCTCCTACTTCGGGATAAGCCAGAAAGGAAATCTTCAAAGTACAGACAACTGTCCAAGCAGACAGTGCCTACATTGAGTAAAAGACAAACCCAGCAGGTTTGTCGTACAGACCGGCAGGTCTGAAACAGGATACCAGGTCTGAGATTGACCGTCAGGTCTGAGGAGATGACCGGCAGGTCTGAGACACTGAATCACTGCACCTCTGATCAGCCAATCAGATTCAAGGCTTTGAAATATGACCGTTGGCATATTTCACCTATAAAAGGAGGCAGTTGCAGAAGAGTAAATGCGGGACAACAAGTTACAAAGTGAGACATTAAGTGAGACAAGTGAAGCGTTGAGAGCATTTACTACAAGTGATAACAGTGTGGTATTCTAAGAAAGCCTGAGTGCTAAATTCTAAGTGTGTTCTACAATTTCGGTGTGAATTGTAAGAGTGTTATCGAGCAGAAAATAAGTCTCGATCGGATTGTATTTGTATTCCTTAGTGAATATCCTTCTCGCGGTTTCGAGAGGAAGGGGTGACGTAGGAGTTTTATCTCCGAACATCCATAAAATCTGTTGTGTTATTTACTTTCTGTTGGCTTCATTACAAAACCGACTCTATACTAACCATACCGAATATCCAGATAACCGAAACCGACCCACCATTCTTCAAATCTCCATCATCCGAAACCGACTCCGCCTATCATACACGTGTACCGCTTCAACCTGAAAGCAAACCTCTTCCGCGCTTGAACCTAGTTCAAGGGTTTGTGACAGGTTGTGTAGTATTGAAACCCCGGTGTTAATCTCTAACCGGATTAACCACCACCCTACGAGTGAGAACCGCTAACCGGTCCAACCCCCGGTCCACCAGCGGCGACCTAGATCCTAACAATTGGTATCAGAGCAGTTAGTTTCAATACTCAAGCAAACATGTATCAAGATAGGCCTCCAATGCTAGAAGGTGAAGACTTCGCCAACTGGAAGGCACGGATGTATCTACATCTAATCACCTTGGACGATGAGATGGAGTCCATTCTGACCGAAGGACCGATAGTTATCAACAAGGAAAGAAAGGAATGGACGGCTGACGATAGAAGGAGAAACAATCTGGACAACCATGCAAGAAACCGGATCTCTAACAGCGTGGACAGAAACACATATTGCAAGATTAGAGACTGCAAAACCGGAAAGGAGACATGGGACACCGTTATCCAGATCTTTGAAGGAAATGAAAGAACAAAAGAAAACAAGATAATGGTGGCCACCCAGAAGTTTGAAAGTTTGAAAATGAAACCAGGAGAGACAATGAAGGAATACAGTGACCGGTTCACTGGTGTGTTAGATGAGCTTGCAACACTTGGAAAGAAGTACGACAACAAAGAGGTTATCATGAAAGCACTGAGATCTCTTCCAAGTGCGTGGGATATAAAGACAATGGTAATGAGGGAATCAAACTGCCTAAATAAGATGAAGCTGCACGATGTCTTCGAAGATCTAAAGGCATATGAGTTTGAAATGAGGTCCAGAACTGAAGAAGAAGTCTCGGCCTCAACCTCAACCAGAGCATTGATCACACCTATGGAACCGGTTGCCCCTGCTCCTGCACCTATCAGAACGGCCGAACAGTTTACTGAGGATGCCATGGCCATGCTCGCACAAAAGTTTGGAAGGTTCATGAAAAGGAACCAACCAACGAACTACAACTACGGCGACAAATCCAATGTAAGATGTTATAATTGTAATTGTTTGGGTCATTTTAAATGGGAATGCAGGAAACCAAAGAGGGACACTCGGAGACCGGATAACCAAGACAGCCGGAACAACTACCAACAAACCAGTGAAGGAAGTGAGGTACCGAAAGCATTAATAGCCGACGATGGTGGAAGTCTGTGGGCTCGCAGTGACAGCGACGATGAGCTCATGTGCCTTATGGCCAATGAGGAACAGGTATTCGACTCCCCCTATGACGAATTTACTAAAGATGAGCTATATGAAGCGTTAAATGACATGGTAGAAGAATATAAGAACCTATTAACCATGTTACCTAAACACCTCAACATCAAGACCGATCCTATAGTACCGATCCCAATAGAACCAGAGGTATCTGTCATAACCGAACCAGAAGTCATACAACCTGATGATACTCACACCCTAGAAACCGAGTTAGATCCCAAGATCGAACAACCTAGTGAACCGACTAGAGAGCTAACCGAGGAAGAGAATGCCCGATTCCGATATACAATGGCCGCCTATAAGAGATCCAGTGATATAGTAAAGGATATGAATAAACACTATAGGCATCCTCGTTGTAAGCGTGGTCTAGGATACACAGGGAATAGCTCTAAAGACCGAAAATCTATAGAGAAATCAAGACTCACAAAAGAAAACCTCCCATTTATTAAATTCCTTAAGAGCACCTGGACAGCCGAAGAAGAGGAAACCGCATACTATAGGGAAGAGAAGCTAAAATACGATTATGTTGGCCCAACCGATTCATGGCTTGACCTTGAGAAAAGAAAAGCCGAAATCCTCAAATATAAGAAAGACTTCCCTGAACCGCGTAGGTCAAACCACAGATTACCAAACCAAAGACGACCACCATTTAGGACATCTGATGGAAAACCGAAATACACCAGACCGAGTGCCAAAAGGACAATTAAGACCCTAGCAAAGAAAACTGTCCGGTTCATCAAGGTTTGGGTACCTAAGGGACTAATCGCATGTGGACCCAAGTAAATGTGGGTACCAAACATTTGTAAATATGTACATTTTGCAGGATCCAAAGAAACGGCTAGGAAACTCCGAATGGTTCCTGGACAGCGGTTGCTCCAGGCACATGACCGGAAATAACAATTTGCTAACCGACATCAGACCTGTAACCGGTGCTCTAATTACCTTCGGTGACAACTCGAAAGGTAAAACCGTGGGCAAGGGTAAGATTGTTCAAGGTAATCTAACCATTGATAATGTACTTTTAGTTGAAAACCTAAAGTTCAATCTGCTTAGCATTAGTCAGATGTGTGATGCTGGATATACTGTAGAATTCCTTAAACATGCATGCTTAGTCAAGAACTCTCAAGGCATCACACTACTAACCGGAAATAGGATAGGTAACATATATAAGGTAGACTGGAAAACTAAAGTAGAACATCCTATATGCATGATAGCTAAGACCGATCAAACCTGGTTGTGGCACAAGAGATTAAACCATCTAAACATGAAAACCTTAAACTACATTCGCGGTAAAAAGCTAGTTGAAGGTATTCCTGATATGGTGTTTAACCAGGATAAGGTCTGTTCAGCATGTCAAATGGGTAAACAGACTAGATCATCTTTTAAGAGTAAAGGAAATATTCAATCTAGTCGGTGTTTAGATCTTCTTCATATGGACCTATTTGGACCGATTCAGGTCGTCAGCCTAGGAGGCATGTTATATACCATGGTAGTTATAGATGATTATTCCAGATTTACATGGGTAATATTTCTACCATCTAAACGTGAAACCGCATCTAATTTGATCACTCTTCTCAAACGTTTGCAAAATGAAAAATCTGTTCGCATTAATAGCATTCGTAGTGATAGAGGTACCGAATTTACTAATAGTACCTTAACTGCTTATCTTGATGAATCCGGCATTAGACACGAGTTGTCTAGTGCTAGGACTCCTCAACAGAATGGCCTGGCCGAGAGAAGAAACCGGACTCTCAAGGAAGCCGCACGGTCCATGATAGCCGACTCCGGCATTGCTCAGAAATTCTGGGCTGAGGCTATCAACACTGCATGCTATACACAAAACCGCTCTTTGATAAACAAATTTCACAACAAAACACCATATGAGGTTTATTTCAACAGAGTTCCTAAACTTAAATACCTCAGAATTTTCGGTTGTAAATGTTACATTCATATAAATGGTAAAACCCAACTCACCGCTTTTGATGCAAAGACCGATACCGGCATCATGCTAGGTTACTCGGCAGTGAGTAAAGCGTATAGAGTGTATAATGATAGAACTGCAACCATGGAGGAAACACTTCACGTTGTTTTCGATGAATCGGTTGAAAGCAATTCTGCCTCGTGCTTTGATCTACACAACAGATTGGAAAATAATAATATCCATTCTGACAGTGAAGATGAGACTCCGGTCTTCAGGCGGTTTGTCCATGACCTAATGGGTAACATTGATACCCAGCCGGATCAAGCTGTTCCACAACAGGAAGCTGACACTTCGGTTCAATCCGAAGAAGTCGGTCGGTCTGACAATCTCGTTCAGCCTACCGACAAGTCTAGCCTTGATCAATCAAACGGCAACCTGGTAGACATCCCTGAGCTGAATCTCAGAAGAAACAGTAAACATCCTCCTGAGCAAATTATAGGTGACCCTTCAGAACCTGTTCGAACTAGGCGTCAACATCTGGAGGAATATTTTAATTCCGCCTTCATATCCCAGATTGAGCCGAAAAGAATAGATGAAGCATTGTCAGATCCGGACTGGATCTTGGGAATGCAAGAAGAGCTAAACCAGTTCGAGAGTAGTAAAGTCTGGTACTTAGTTCCCAGACCGAAAGATAAATCGGTCATAGGAACAAGATGGGTATTTAGAAATAAACTCAATGAGGACGGTCTGGTCACGAGGAACAAAGCCAGATTAGTAGCTCAAGGCTACAAACAGGAAGAAGGCATTGACTTTGAAGAGTCATTTGCTCCTGTAGCCAGAATAGAAGCTATTAGGATTTTTCTAGCTTTTGCGGCTTTCAAAAACTTCAAAGTTTTTCAAATGGATGTTAAAAGTGCATTTCTGAACGGTGATCTACGTGAAGAAGTGTACGTTGAACAACCACCCGGTTTCAAAAATGCTGCATTTCCAAATCATGTATACCGGATGAACAAAGCTTTATACGGTCTGAAGCAAGCACCTAGAGCCTGGTATGATACATTAACCGCATTCTTATTAGAGCATGACTTTACCATTGGTTCGGTGGACAAAACTTTGTTTAAATTTGAAAAGAAGGAACATATCCTGCTTGTTCAAATTTATGTAGATGATATTATTTTCGGTTCCACCGACCCCAATCTTTGTGACAAATTTTCGAAAATGATGACTGACAAATTTGCAATGAGTATGATGGGAGAATTGAGTTTCTTCCTAGGTCTTCAGGTTAAACAATTCAAGGAAGGAACCTTCATCAGCCAACCGAAATATACCAAGGAGCTGCTAAAGAAATTCGGTATGGACACATGCTCCTCGGCGGCTACTCCAATGAGTTCATCCATCAAACTGGACAGGGACGATGAGGGTCAATCGGTAGATCAGATTGCATACCGAGGCATGATCGGTTCCCTACTGTATCTAACAGCGAGTAGACCGGACATCCTGTTTGCAGTTGGCGTGTGTGGAAGATTCCAAGCAAATCCAAAGCAATCCCACTACACAGCCGCAAAGAGGATACTGAAGTATCTGAAGGGCACTCCTGATGTCGGTCTGTGGTACCCAAAGGACTCGTCCTTTAATCTAACAAGTTATTCAGACGCAGATTATGCAGGGTGCAAGATCGATAGGAAAAGCACCAGTGGAACATGTCAGTTCCTAGGTGACCGACTGGTGTCATGGCACAGCAAGAAGCAGACATCGGTGGCTACATCAACCGCGGAGGCTGAATACTTGGCGGCCGGAAGTTGCTGCTCTCAACTTCTGTGGATCCAACAGCAGCTGAAGGACTTCGGTATCACAGCTGAGGAGTCACCGATATTCTGTGACAACACAAGTGCCATTGCAATTACCTACAACCCGGTTCTCCACTCCAGAACCAAGCACATCGACATCAGACATCACTTCATTCGAGAGCATGTCACACTGAAGCATATCCGGCTGGAATACGTATCGACCGATCAGCAAGTAGCCGATATCTTTACGAAGCCGCTGCAGGAAGCTAAGTTTTCTCAATTTAGACTTACTCTCGGATTAACCGATATTAGCCAAATCCTTCCAAAGGATACCTAAAGGAAATCGGTTCAGACAGACAAACCGATAACTCTTCCTAAGATGTTGAACTTCAAATTTTCGGGATGCTTGTGGAAGAACCGCCCAGTTTATCAAAGAGAGTAAACCGACCGGCTACTTGGTGCATGCACCACATAACCGCATCGGGATGAACAATTGATAGCTGACCGGTTCGGAAGAAGGCTATCCCAGATTATTTGAAATTCAAACAAAAGAGGAATAATTATCAGAGGTTAAAGGTCTCTGCTCTGCATCATTACCTTTTAGAATAAATCTGGTCGTGCCTAAAAAGACGTGAAGATCTTTTAATATCTTTCACAGTCCAGGCCTATGACCGACACCTAGACCTGCAAAGTTACCTATTTTATGCAAAGACTCTTATCCTGCAGTTAATGTGCTTCATCTCACTTAATGACCGGACAATAGGTTAGCCCCAAAAACAGTATTTAAAGGAAGCGCTATTTCACTTAATCACTCACAACGCAATACACTCCTCCCCTCACTAAAGCAAAGAAACTCACAAGAACATCATCTCTCTCTAAGGCATCCTAACAATGTCTATCTTCACAAACATCCTACAAGTAAACTTCGAATCATGCTCCAGTACAGATCACTATGATCTATACCGAATGATCAAACAGCTGGAGGATACCGGCCTCCAGTACTTTCTGGATGATAATCAACTCATCTATCCTCAGTCCGTCATTGAGTTTTTCAACAATGCCAGGGTGTACCGGGGGACACCCTACTTCAACACCCACATCCAATCAAAAGTTGGGGGTGCCATCTTTGACTTCACCGAGCAAGACTTTGCTCGGTGCTTCAATCTGCCCAAACAAGGGCTCACGGACCTCCATCCTCCAGCCGACACCAAGGCTGAAGTCTCTCTCTCCCTCTCTCGGTCAGATGAGCCCGTCGATGATCATGGCTCCAAATACCCCTTAAGGGCTGAATACCAGCTCCTCAATGACATAATCGGGAGGAGCATCCTCGGAAAAGATGTAACCCACACATATTGCACGGTAACGTTCAATATGATGGCGGCCATCATAACAAGGACGCCGGTCAACTGGTCCAGGGTGCTGTTCGATGCCCTGATCTGGATAATCGGCACCAGGTCGGTGGCGTTCATCCCCCAGATCAGCCGGCTGTTTGAAGAGCTCGGGGTACCAACCTGTCCAGGCGAAGGTCTGGACCGCAGCCAAGTGTTCACCAAGGAAATCATCGACTCGTTCTACGATCGGGTTGAAGAAAGGGGGAACCGCTAAGTCACTCCTTCTTGCATCCGGTCATTTTGCTTCATGCACCGGATGTATTATTGTTCAACTCAAATTCGATCATATCGGCTTCATCCATGTTCACTTCGGTTCTATTTATGCTTTTCATTTCTGTATGACATGTTTCGGCTTTATCTCTACCATGTTCGGTCTTTCTCTAATTTATATCATTATGTGTTAAATGCATTTAAATGAGATAATCCCATTTAATGAGATGACTCCCAACCACCCGCATCTTTAACTTCCAACTAATCTGGTCACCTCCCAACTAACATTTACCTCGAGCTTTGCAAACCGCCACTTCCCAATGCACTTTAACAAGGAAAAGATTCTCTTCCTTAATAAGACAAAACTGACCATCAATGCTCAGATTTTCCCTCCAAAACCGATCCTATATAAGGAGCCATCCTCCTCTTGTTTCATCACATCCAAAAATACAAAATCACTATCTCCTCTTGAATCTCGTTTCTCTCTCTCAATCATGCCTAGCAGAACTCTGGGAAATTTTCTATGCATCGATTTCAACTCATGCACGGACATAAGGGATTGTAATGTTAAGACAAGAATCATGTATGACTCCATTGTTCTAACCGGTCTTCAACCGTTTCTTGAAGAAGCCGGTCCCATCCTTCTAGATGATGTCAAGGCCTTCTTTCGAAGCGCCTGCATCAGGGGGAAGTACATCGTCTCGACTGTCCGAGACCAGACATTCTGGATCGACGAGGTTGAATTCTCTTCACTCTTCGATCTACCCGCTGAAGGTTTCTCTGACTTCCCGGCTGTTCAGGACCCTGCGGGAACTGAAACCGCACTTTACCTGTCGGCCACTCCTCTTCCAGTGGAACAGTTTGGGCCAAAATCCCAACTTGCTAGTCACGGTCAGATCTTGCTCGAAATCGTGACCAGGTCAATCCTGTGTCAATCACCCAATCAACGGTATTCCAAGAATACCTACAATATCATGACCAACATTCTTCGCAAATCGGCCATTAACTGGTCATCGGTCATCTGGGAAAACTTGAAGAATATGGTGCTGACCAAGAAGGGTCTCGGGTATGCACCGCATATCAGCAAGCTGATTCTTGGGTATCGACCGGAGTTCGGACCAGGCACACCGGCTCCCTCCTCAAACATCCTCAACAGTGGTTCGGCAAGAGAACGACTCTGGAGAATGCCTGTTGAATAGGCTATATTTTTCGTTGTTTCTATATGCCTATTCCTGTACCGAATCTTATAATCGGTTCTCTACCTCTGATATTTCCTGAATTTCATTATCATTTCAGTTTAAATGACGGAGTCTTCTTAAATTCCTTGAACACTTATCTAAGTAACCGATTCACACTCTCTACCTATAACCGCCTACTTGTCCGGTATTATGAAATCTGATTAAAACTGTTAAACACCGATCCATCAAAATACCTGAATAAGTTTAGAAACCGATTATCCATTCGGTCTCAAAGAAATGAAAGCGTCATCCATGACATAGGCTAAGTGTTTTGGAGGGAAAATTCCCGCCCAAAACAGCCGCCCACAGTTTTCGGTTTCCCGCCCACAGTCTGGCGTCCTTTCGTTTTGGAGGGAAAATTCCCGCCCATTCATGATGGGACGGTTGGATCCCCAAACCGTGACTATAAAAGGGGGTCTTCGGTCATTTATTTCATTCTCACGCGAATTCACTTTATCTCTCTAACTTTTCTAAAGTCTTCGTAGCCGATTTCTATCATTCTCAAATTCCTCAAACATGGGTCGTGATTCGGTATTATTCAAACTATACTCTCAAGTGGACTTTGAAGAGATTCGGCAGCATGGAACAACCGAGGCAAAAGAAGTAATTGACCGACTGATTCAAACCGGTCTGGGATATTTTCTAGAGGGCCCTCACGTAATTTACAAGGACGCGGTCGAAGAGTTCTTCAGAACCGCAACTATATCCTACAATAGAATCCTCGCAACGGTTTGCGGTTCCCAAGTTGAGATCACCGAAGCAGTGGTGGCCGAAAGTTTGCGTCTCCCAACTACCGGCATGGACGCAATGGCAGAGATGGACGATGATACTTTCAAAACCGCTTGCCGCATCTTATCAGCAACCAAAAAGCCGGTTACCACATCCGGAAAGAAACAGACGCTGAAACCGGAGCTTATCCCGGCATGTGACGTATTTGCCAGGGCGATACTGGCAAGGGGAGGGAATTTCAGCAATCTGACCAGAGACAAAATCAAAATGATTTTTCGTCTGATGGAAGGAACAGAGGTGAACTGGACAAGATCGGTATTCAGCAACCTCATGGACATGGTGAGATCAGATTCAGCCAGGTCATGGGGGTATGCCGTACAACTCGGTAAGATCTTCTTACACCTAAACATCAACGTCGGTCCCGGTGTTGGGATAATAAAACGTAGCATCATCCGATCAAGGCACTTTCTTCCAAGAACGAATGCGGCCTCCAGCTCCACAGGTGGCCGAAAGAAGAAAGCCGCAAAGAAAGATACCCCGGCAAAAGCAAACACCGGAAGAAAGAGAAAAGAAAAGGTAATTTTCGAAGACCCACCTCAACAAACAGAGGATGAGGAGTGGGCCGATGAGGAAGCCGACACAGAGGGAACCGAGGATAGAACGGACCATGACGACGATCCTTCGGCTCGGAGTCCGAATAATACCGAACATAGCATCAATCCTGAGACCACCGAGGGTGAGGACGGGGTTGACACAGGTGCCGATGATGAAGGCTACAACCGGGAAGAGGCGGATGAGGCCGAGGCCGAAAGATTAGCCCAGAATATCTTTCAGGGCATCATCAGGCGGGATGAGGACGTTATAGGCTTATACTTGGAGTGGCATGAGCATCGCTTCAACACGAACTATAAGGACATCATGACGGACTTGAACCAAGAGGATTGCTTCGCCAGGTTGGAGGAGGTGGAGGCCATGATCCTAAGTCTCACAAAATCCAATTCAATTCACGAGGTACAATGCCGAACCTGTCTCCTAATACCGAGAAGCCATCTTCGGAGCTTAAAGAAACGTATTAGGAAGATTAAAGAAGAGTATGCCGAAGGGGGGTCGGTGTGTACCGTAGCGCCACAAGTATTATCAAAGCTTGAACAGGGCAAAAAGGAAATACGACGAGAAATAAAGCGACTGGAAGCAATATGCATCCAAAAGCAAGTACCGGTCTATAATGTTCCGGTAATCGAAGAATTTCCAGTCGACGATCAAACACCTTCGAGGGAGGTTGAGTCCCCGATGTTGGAAGCTTTGGAACCGATACCGACATTGGAGGATGCGGTTCCAAACCCAGACGATGCGGTTCAAGACCTGGAAGCTGAGATACCGACATTGGGAGTTGAGGCTCCAAACTCAGAAATTGAGGTAATAAACTTAGAGGATTCGGCTCAATTAGAACCTCCAAATGAAGAAGAGGCACCGATAAATCTTGATGAAAGAGCCGATCCTGATCCGACCGAGCAGTCACCTCCCACTCCACCACCGGATGCCACCGTTTCAGTTCCTCCTAAGGAATGGATTGAAGACCGGCTTCAAGAGTTTGAAGCATCCGTCTCTGGGCGGATTGATGAACAACTTAAGAAATTTGAAGTGTCCACTTCAGGGCAGATTGAAGACCGGCTTCAAAAGTTTAAGGAATCAGTATCTGAGCAGATCAATGACCGTGTACTTGAACACGAAGTATCCAAGTTTCAACCATTCAGGGAGTGCTGCGATAAAATATTTGATTCGGCCATGACGTTCGCCGATGTGACAAAGAAGGTTGTGGATCACACTCAAGCACGCCTAGCGGAACTCAGCACCGGACTGTGGGAAGAGGCCGGTGAGCGAGCAAACTGTGCTCAGCATATTGTAGCCCTGGAGGGTTTCACTTCGGATTTAAAGAAGGATTTCGACCGGGTCGACACGACAATTGAACGGGTCTCGGTGCTGGAAAAGACAAATGAGACTCTCGTGGCCGAGGTAAAGGCACTCACTGAGCAAATGGCCGAAATTCTGAAAGCTAAGGAAAACGCGGATGCCGCGGCTCTAAAGGCTGATGCTCTAGTGGCTAAACGGGTCCAGGATGCGCTGGACGCCGAAGCTGGAAAAGACAGAGATAAAGGGGCGCCGCGATCGTCTCAGCTGACCGAAGCCGAAGTAGAGGCCGAAAGAATAAGAAGGGCTGAGATCATGTATCCAGGGTATGCTGAGCAAATAGCAAGACAAGCTGCGGATGATGCCGAACGGCTGGAGAGACAAAAACGTGGGCTGGAAGAGTTCTCCGAAGCAAACAAGAAGAAAAAGAAAGTGGCCGCCTCTACTTCAGCACCGGTCGCCTCCGCCTCAGCACCAAAGAAAAGAAAGAAGTCGGCTCCTAAGAAAGTTCGGATTGTGGAGATGCTCAATACAATTTCTGACCCGGTCGAGACGGGTACTTCGCAGCAAGACGACCAAGTCGAGGATGAATTCGAAGAACAGCTGCGGTCCCGATCTAAACGACCACGACCCTCCCAACAAACAAGCCAACCACCACCGCAACCAAAGAGAAAGAAGAGTGCCTACGAATTCACGGACTCGGAATAGGGACTATCCTTCTTCTTCTTACTTGCCTTAGTATTTTTGCTTAGTCTGTTCCGGTTATCTATAAATATATAAAGTTATTTTGGCATACCGGCCTTATTTTGCATTTCTACATGATTTTGATAATTTTAAATAAAATAATCAAAAAGGGAGAAATTGTTAGATAAAAGATAGAGATTCTTCCAAAACTCCTCCCTCAAAATTTTTCGAAAATTCTCTAAGCCTTTTTCAAAATCAGCCAAACAAAACAACCGGCCTACGGTTGCAAACTTACATAATTTTGATAATTTTAAATAAAATAATCAAAAAGGGAGAAATTGTTAGATAAATTCATACCGGTTCGAATAAACCTAACTTAAACAAACTTCCCATGCAGGAACAAGAAACCGGACCGAATGAACAAAAGAAAACCAACTGAAGAAACCGAACCGGTCAAGTTACCATACCGATCAAGAGTATTCGGTACGTGACCGCACAGAGAAAGGATCGGCCAAAGCTCAAAAGCCAGATCCATCAAACAGCCGATCATCTACAAGGCAAGCATAACCGGAAGAAGTCCGGTTACTTCACTACCAAAAGACATTCGGCCAAGTCAAGAGGCCGACTAGTACAAGAAGACACTTTGGGTATCTGTTGAGAATGATACCAAAGGAACAGACTGAATACTTCCATATCCATGCAAGTCTGAGGAAAGACTGTAGGCTGCAGAAAACAGTACTACCGGATCCTCCTACTTCGGGATAAGCCAGAAAGGAAATCTTCAAAGTACAGACAACTGTCCAAGCAGACAGTGCCTACATTGAGTAAAAGACAAACCCAGCAGGTTTGCCGTACAGACCGGCAGGTCTGAAACAGGATACCAGGTCTGAGATTGACCGTCAGGTCTGAGGAGATGACCGGCAGGTCTGAGACACTGAATCACTGCACCTCTGATCAGCCAATCAGATTCAAGGCTTTGAAATATGACCGTTGGCATATTTCACCTATAAAAGGAGGCAGTTGCAGAAGAGTAAATGCGGGACAACAAGTTACAAAGTGAGACATTAAGTGAGACAAGTGAAGCGTTGAGAGCATTTACTACAAGTGATAACAGTGTGGTATTCTAAGAAAGCCTGAGTGCTAAATTCTAAGTGTGTTCTACAATTTCGGTGTGAATTGTAAGAGTGTTATCGAGCAGAAAATAAGTCTCGATCGGATTGTATTTGTATTCCTTAGTGAATATCCTTCTCGCGGTTTCGAGAGGAAGGGGTGACGTAGGAGTTTTATCTCCGAACATCCATAAAATCTGTTGTGTTATTTACTTTCTGTTGGCTTCATTACAAAACCGACTCTATACTAACCATACCGAATATCCAGATAACCGAAACCGACCCACCATTCTTCAAATCTCCATCATCCGAAACCGACTCCGCCTATCATACACGTGTACCACTTCAACCTGAAAGCAAACCTCTTCCGCGCTTGAACCTAGTTCAAGGGTTTGTGACAGGTTGTGTAGTATTGAAACCCCGGTGTTAATCTCTAACCGGATTAACCACCACCCTACGAGTGAGAACCGCTAACCGGTCCAACCCCCGGTCCACCAGCGACGACCTAGATCCTAACAATATATATATATATATACATATATATATATATACATATATATATATATATATGGAAATTAAAGAAAACTAACATGATATCCAACCTACATCATACATTTATTTTAGTCTATGTCATTTATTTATTAAATTATTTGTATGTTTTTGGAGTTTTATCTAAAATTATCCCTGATTTTAATTATTTCAGAATTAATTAGATACAATATTATTTTTAAAATAATTATTTATTTTTATCTCATGTAATAACCTTTATAATTTTTTTAAAATTTAATTTTGATGATTCAAGATTATTTGAAGTTTATAAATTTGGGAATGTAAAAGTTGAGTGTTTACCATATTAATATTTATGTAATTTTTAATTAATTATTTATCACTTTTTTTGACATTTTTATCCAAGAAATTGTGTGTTTAGATGTTTTGTCCGAAAATATTTTTTTGTTATTCAATTTGGAATCGTAAAAAGCAATGATGTAGTTATATTTAATATCACAACTAAACATTCCTTTTTCTAGCCTAGCGACAATAATATGTGAATATTCTCAGCCTTCCTGAGGTCCTAGATTCAAGTCCGTCAGACATCAAATTAAATGTGTTTTCAGACTATATGCTTAATTTGTTGTCCCATTTTACCCCCATCATTTTGAGTTTAAGTGGGGTTATAGTTGTGGGTATCATGCTAATTTTTCTTTAATTTTCAAAATAATATCACAACTAAACAAATATTTGAAAATTTAAAATATTTCTAATATGTTTGTACTTAAATAACTAATTTATTGTTTTCATAAATAAATAATTATAATTGTTAACCATAATTAAGAATTAGTTTTGATAATAGTGACTTACTTTAGTTAATAACTTAGTTTCTTAATAGATCTTATATAAACAACATTATAATAGTTTGATTTATGATTCAAGAATAATAACTTTTAATTTTCATCTTCTTTTAAGATATTCACAATAATACGGTTAAGAAGATGATGAACAATGAATGTTTCCATTGTGATTGATGGACATTGATGTGGAGGGTGATGATCTTGAAAGAGACGGAAGAAGAAGTCGAGAAAGAGGATGCGACCTTCAAAATCTTTAAGTTTCTCTTTATAGCAATTTTAATTCGATTTTTTTTAAATGATCCGTCAAGATATAAGATTAAACACATCACTTTAGAGACATTAATTTTTATGTTTTAACACTAAACTATGAGTCTTCTTCTTATTATATTATTAAACTATGAGCTATTCGACCTTCAAAATCTTTAAGTTTCTCTTTATAGCAATTTTAATTCGATTTTTTTAAATGATTCGTCAAGATATAAGATTAAACACATCACTTTAGAGACATTAATTTTTATGTTTTAACACTAAACTATGAGTCTTCTTCTTATTATATTATTAAACTATGAGCTATTCGACCTTCAAAATCTTTAAGTTTCTCTTTATAGCAATTTTAATTCAATTTTTTTTAAATGATCCGTCAAGATATAAGATTAAACACATCACTTTAGAGACATTAATTTTTATGTTTTAACACTAAACTATGAGCTTATCAACAAAATTAAATAATCGACAATTTATAAAACAATTAAATAGAACTAAATGACTCAACTACTTGATTTAGATATAGTCAAATCCTTAAACCGAACATGATTACAATTTAGAGTGTATACATATTTAGTTATAAAACAATTAAATCGAACTAAATTACTTTATTACTTGAGTTAGATATAGTCAAATCCTTAAACCGAACGTGATTACAATTTAGAAAATATACATATTTAGTTATAGAGTATAATTAATACTTAAAACATCTCTTTTTTAAAGTTTTAACTCTTGAATACAATATATATATATATATATATATATATATATATATATATATATATATATATATATATATATATATATATATATATTTGATATTTGTTTTTCATTTTTATTTATTTATGTATAATTACATTATTCAGTAATATTTTTTGTTGAATAAATTAAACATATCCAATTATTAAATTGATTGAATCTTTATATGTTTATTTGGGTTTGAAAACTAACTTATATAAACAATGTTAAAACAATTTTCTCATCCTAACCTCTCCACACAAAAGAGAACTCCTATGATTAGACCAAGAAACCAAAACTTGATCATAAAACTATTTTCTAGTTCTAATTTTAATTTTTAATTATTTTTTAAAAAACATGTTTGTTGTATTAATCATTCATCATTTAAAATGGTCATTTATGTTAAATAAATATAAAAGAAAAATTAGAGTGGCCAAAAAAGGAAACAAGTCAAATTTGAATTAATGAAAATATAACATATACCCCAAGGACTAATTTGTTGTTTATCTCAATTCCTCAGTTAACCTACTTAATATCCACCCTTCGATTATGTCAATCGCAACCGTTGGATCAGGCACTATATATTAATCACAAACCCTCACATAGCAGCTCCATCCTTTGCCGGCTTCAGCAACCATGGGTACGCTTTCTCTCTCTTTCGATTGATCTCTGTTCACTTTTCAATTCGTGATTCATCTTCTTTGTAATGCTAATTCTCGGAAACTCTCGATTTCTTCAGGTATCTCTCGTGATTCTATGCACAAGAGGCGTGCAACAGGAGGAAAGAAGAAAGCTTGGAGGAAGAAGCGAAAGTATAGTTCTTTATCTCTATCTTTTATATACTGTAAAGAACATGTTTGGTGTTTATCATATGGATCCATCTCTGTTCATTGTTATGAATGTTTCAAAGAATTTCCTTCCTCTGTTACCTTATAGATTGAAACTGTACATTTCCTGAGGAGATTGATCATAGTCTCTATGTTCTAATATGTCAAATTATTGGATTAGAAACTGTTTTTGAAGCTAGTTGGTGGGTCATTTCAACTATGTAAGACCATTACAAATAGTAACCTAATCTGTTGAATCTACTATGCAGTGAATTAGAATGCCAACTATATGTTGTATTAAACTAGGGTTTATATATTATATTAGTTCTGTTTAATTGATTTAGCATAATTATCCTAGGTACGAGCTTGGAAGGCAGCCAGCCAACACAAAGTTGTCAAGCAACAAAACTGTGAGGAGGGTTAGAGTTCGCGGTGGTAATGTGAAATGGCGTGCACTAAGGCTCGATACTGGGAATTTCTCTTGGGGTAGTGAAGCTGTAACAAGAAAGACTCGAATTCTGGATGTTGTTTATAATGCATCAAACAATGAGCTTGTTAGAACTCAGACATTGGTAAAGAGTGCAATTATCCAGGTTGATGCTGCTCCATTCAAGCAATGGTACCTTCAACATTATGGAGTTGATATTGGGCGCAAGAAGAAAGCTGCAGCATCCTCTACCAAGAAAGAAGGAGAGGTGTGTATAATGTTTTAGCCCTTTAAGCTAATCTGATTATTAGGTTTTAACACAATTGTGAGAATTTGTTGAATAAAACCATTCAATTTGTTTGATTGTAGGAGGTTGAAGCTGCTGCCACTGAAGAAGTGAAGAAGAGTGCTCATGTAGTTAGGAAAATTGAAAAGCGACAAGAGGAACGCAAGCTTGATGCTCATGTTGAAGAACAGTTTGCTGGTGGGCGTCTGTTAGCAGCAATCTCATCTCGACCTGGCCAATGTGGTCGTTGTGATGGGTATGTTTGTTGTCTTTTGTAGTAATGTTTTCAATTGTAACTACCCATTAAAGGTCTTAATTTGTGGTAATGTTTTTATCTAAACTCTATAAAATGTGTTTTTGCAGATACTTGTTGGAAGGAAAAGAGTTAGAGTTTTACATGAAGAAGATTCAAAAGAAGAAGGGAAAGGGTGCTGGTGCCTCTTAATATGTTTTCATTTACCAGATTATGGCTTTGTTTCCCAATTTTCTTGTCATATTAGCTGATTTTGGTACACTTTGTTAAATGTGGTTTATTAGACCAGCTGCAAAAGCTTGTTTTCAAACAATCTCTGTTTTCTTGCACTGTTTGACATCTCTTTTCTAAATTAATCACTTATTTGATCTTTGGCTGTTTTAAGTCATTTAGTTTGGTTAATTGAAAATGAAACTTTCAACAAGTCCTGAATTTCTAACCTTGTAATTTACTACTTGTATGTTTTAATTTATTAACTATACACATTTTATTGCTAGAAGTTGATAAATATTCTCAAATTTACATAGTTACATATTTAAGTTATCCTTTTGTAAGATTAAATTATAGTTAAACACAATGTTGTAGTTAAAAACACATTTTCTTAACAAAAGTTTTGGATAGTTCAAAAAGGACTCACCTAAATCAAGATGAGCCTGCAGAATAATCTTACAATAGGAGTCACTGATGTAGTCTTGGCCATAAGTTAACTTAGATTTGTAGATAAAGTTGATAAGTAGATCAATTATGATTGTTTCAATGTATGCCAATATATAGTTTGAGATGATAGACATATTCATAAGTTATTTGATATATGATCTGTAGATAGTTGATACTAAAATCAATTATGATTACTCTGTCATAAGTTAATCCGAGATTTGATTTGTAGATAAAGTTTATCATCAATCAATATATGACATTGTGATTATATAGACTTGTTCATAAGTTAATTGAGATTTAGATTTCAATGGGTATGGTTCATACTGGTGATTTGAATAATATCGGAGGGGAGGGCAGGGCAGGGAACGGTTAAGGGTGATCTGGGTGAGGCCAAAAATCAAGCCATACTTTCTGATGGTATTGCTGATGAAAAGGGTAGGGTGATTGGAAATTCAGGTGCTTGCTCGATGTTAAGTGGCAAGATGGAAGTTGTGAGTGCTTGTTCTGATGGTAAAAGTCAATCTGTTGGAATCTGTAATATGGCAATTTTCGTTGTGGATAATGGAATTATTGAAAAAGTTGAGACTATTTCTGATGGTCCTGTTGAATATGATCCTACTGGAAATGGTGATGCAGTGGTTACTCCTAGAAGTGTGGGTGGTACTGTTAGTTCGAAGTTGTCTGATCTGCTTCCTTCAACAGCTTATGTGTCCTTGAGAAAGGGAAAATGTTTGAAGATCAGATGGGCTGATGAAGTAGGATCTATGAGGTTGATGGCAATGAAGCAGAGTCAGACTTTGTTGCAGGGGATGAAAGCATGAGGTATGGGAATGAGCAGACAGATAATGTTAATAATGATACTGGTGGGGTTGAGGATGGCTCGGGAGTTAGTAATCAATATAAAATTTATGTTGCTGCTATAAATGACAATGCTGCTGGAGATGTTTCTGGTGACAATTGTGATCCTTCAGGAGGTGGTTATTCTACTGGGAAGGATTTTTGCCCCCCAGGTATTCCGAATGGTACTGGTCTTCCTAAACCTTGGCCAATGGGGATAATGAAATTGCAAATCTAGCTGGCATGAGGAATCAAATAAGGAAATCCCTTTTCCAGGTTCAGAGAACTAGAGTTTACAATTTCAGAAACAGTGCTGAGGACCCAACGTTTAAGGGCATTTGTAGCAGAATCCTTAAAATGTGTTCTATCTCTATTATAAAGATAAATAACATAAAAGTTGTAAAAAAATGCTTTATCAAATTCCTTATCCTTATAATTTTTTAGGGATGATGAACAATGAATCCTTATATTTAGGGATTACTGTAGCATCCCTAAATAATAAAATAATATATTTTCTCTTTCATGGCTAACAATAAATATTTAAATATATATGAATAAGTAATTAAGTGGTTGAGGTGGTTGAAAAGTTGGTTGTTTTAATGAATATTTAAATGATATATGGATAAAGATAAAGAAGCTGATGTAGAATAATTTATATTTTGATTCTCTAAAATAAGGATATTATTATTTTATATTATTTTTAGGGATACAAAATAGGGAAGCTGATACAAATGCCCTAACGAAGAAATTTTTTGCTTTGATGACACTCTTTTTCCTAGGGTCCACATCCTTGAACATCCTTTTCAGTTTAAGCTTCCTCCTGAGGTTGGATATTTAATGGGTAACACAAAAGTTCCACTTTCAGTTGTTCGAGATTCATTGTATGGTCAATGGGAAAAGGCTGGTCTTTAAAGGATTACAGTCAATGATATCGGTTACAATTTCCTATTTTTTAGGAACAGAAGTAAAATGAAGGATATTCATTCTTGTGACTTGTGAGTTTACCTTTATTGGTATGATAGGTGAATTGGTTGGAATACATGAAAGCAGTGAAGGTGACAGAGTTGAAGGAAATGTTAGCAGATTAGAAAATGGTATGGAGTGTGTTAAGACGACAATGAGAAGAACATTTGACAATGGAGGCGAATTGAATGGATTGGAGATTGATCTGGATGATGAGACTGATCCAACAACCCTGGAAGGAAGAATCCCGGCTGTGCTTACATCGTCAAGTGAAACAGTTCAGTCAACTGTTAAGAAGTCAATTACCTGGTAAAGATAAGGCAAAAATCAATAATAGTGATTACGCAACTGAACAAGACAGTGACTTTGACAGTTCAATGTATCCCATTTCAACATGAACCAGGAGAAGGGCGAAAAAAAGAGTAGGCAGAAGAGTAAAGAAAGGAAAGCAGGGAATCAAACTCATTTACATGGGGGATGGCATTATTGATCTTAATAACTGTATTAGAGATATTAACTTTATCGAACCGTAAATTCACATGGTTCACCACGAGAGGTAATGAGTGAATGAGAAGGAGACGAATGGACAGATGTTTGATCAATGATTTGGACTAAACAATTTCCTAGAATCCACCTTCAGACTCTTAATTGGGGAATTTTTGATATTACCTAATAAAGTTAAGTTGAAAAATCTTATCAAGATAGTCCAGTGATAAGAGTTGATTTAAGAGACCAAAATATCACAGGTTCAATTCCATTTGAAAACACTTTGAGTTTAAGCGAAGAATTATTATTCTAGGGTGTCACTTTAATTCTAAAAAAAATAGTTAAGCTGGGTAAAAGATAATAGGTTCAAAAGGCCTTTCAAATTCTATAATTTCTGGATGGAAAAGAAAGATTTCAAAGTTGTGCTTAATGGTGTTTGGTCAAGTCAGATTCAGGGAACAAGAATGTATCAAGTGAATGAGAAATTAAGGCTCCTTAAGATTCAACATCAGAAATATAGCAGAATTTTTGATAGAGCTGCCAAGGCAGGAACAAAACTGGAAGAAGTCCAGAATCAAATCCTTAATGCTGATGATCCCTCCCTGATGCAGGATGAGGAAAGGAGATTACTTGAAAATTTTAGATTTCTCAGCTCATGTGAAGAAAACTTTGACAAGCAGAAATCAATGCAACATTGGCTCTACTTGGAAGACAAAACACATTCTTCTTTTATTGGAAGTGTAGGAACTTTCAAAACTGTGTACAAATTAAAGAAGGATGATGGGACATTTGCTCATGGGCAGGAGCAGGTCCACAATGAGGCGATCCGGTTCTTCAAAGGTCTCATTGGCACTAGGAATGATATCACAAGTAACCTCAACATTCTGCACCAGGTGGTAGACAAGGTGGTTTCTGCTAAAGAGTGTAGGGGCTGATTGCTATTGTTTCTAGAGAAGAGATCAAAGAGATTGTGTTTAATATGAATGGTGACAAAAGTCCGAGTCATTTCAATGCTACATTTTTTAAAACAAATTGGGCGGTTGTGAGTCAAGATGTTATTCAAGGGGTGCTGAAATTCTTTAGGAACCGAAAAAATACTAAATTAATGGAATGTTACTATTCTGAATCGTATCCCTAAAAGTTTTATGCCCGAGAAGATTCATGACTTTCGTCCAATTTCTTGATGCAATGTCATCTACAAAACTATTTCAAAAATCATTTTAAAGCATTTCAAAAATGTGATTTTTAAAATTGTTAATATTGAGCCTTCTTTTATACATGGCCGCTCTATATCGCACAATATTATTCTTATGTAAGCATTTTAAAAGGACATGGTAAGAGGAATATTTCATGGTTACTTTTAAGATGGATATTCGTAAGATGTTTCACTCTGTTAAATGCACAATTATTTTTGAATTTCTAAGCGTTTCTAGTTTTTCGTCTATTTTTATTATTGAAAGGATTGAACAATGTGTTTCCACCTCTCCTTTCATTGTATGTGTTAATAGTGTTTATAGTGTTTTCTTCAAAGGTCAATGTGACCCCTCGTTTCATACATTTGTTATAATCATGGAGATATTTGATTGCATATTCTCTTATGTCTATTAAGGATCTTGCTTTGATTAAGGCGAGAGGGGATAGGTTCTTTTCTTGTGTCTTCAAATGTTGTTTCTCTGCTATTGTTTATCACGTTTGGATGGAAATAAATGTTAGAGTTTTCACTAAAATACAGAAGAATATGGAACAAGTTTGGAGAAATGTTGTGTTTGATGGAGGCGCTCTTATACATACATGGAGAATAATTTCTATTAATGAGCTTGGAATCTATGTTAGAATCGGAAAATGTCATTTGAAAAAGTTACTCAAAAGTCAAAACTACCTATTAAAATGTTAATAATACATTAACTGTTGTTGTTTTCTTTCCTTTGTTGCTAGTTGTTTGTTCAGCTGCCTTGATTGTTTAACCTTGAAATCCCTGTATTTTCTTCTTTTATTTTCATTTTGAATTAGTTCTAGTTTGATTTGGACTCATGTATTTTCCCCTTTTAGATTTTAATTAAATGACTATAAGGCATTTAAAAAAAAAAAAATTAATTACATATTTTTCAAAGTATGCCACTTCAATATGCTTTTCATCATTTTCATGACGAGTAATATGATACATGGTATTCTTCTATATTGAATCTTATTTATACAAATTAATTGATTTCAGTATCACATTTTATATCACAATCAACTCAAAAATATTTGACAATAGAAGTTGATTACTAAAATATATATACTTAAATAAAATGTACAACTAAGGGCTTATTTGATATTCAAAATCCAAACATCATATCAACAATTTAATCATCAATTTTATCTATTTAAATACCAAAATTATTCTCTCTCTAAGTCACTTTATCATTTCTCTCTAATCCACAATTCAACTCAAGATAAATTAATCTTAAAATTTCTCAACCAATTCCTGAGAGTTAAGGGTAGATGTGCAATTAATTGATTAGTTATATAATTTCATACAATATTACAAAGAATGAGAAAATCAAACAACTTCTTTCAAGAGGATGAGCTCAACCTCAAAAATATTCAAAAATAAATAAATAACTAAAGACATCTAAAAAATATAATGGAAATAAAAGAATTAAATTATACTTAAATATATTTTTATTTAAAATTATTATTTGTTACAAATTTGATAAGATATTTTATATTTTGTTATAAATTTAATTTTTTTTTATTACATTTACTAAATTAAAAAAAACTTGCCCTTTCTTTATTATAAATATTAAGAACTTGTTAAGTAAGATTTTTTTAAAATATTTTATATAATTAATTAAAATACAAAAAATATATTTTAATTAAAAATATTATTTTAAAATTATATATTAATAAATTTTAAATCTTTTATAAAAAAAAACTTAATCTATTAAGCTTATCCATAAAAAGATATCTTCAACCTATCTAGAGGACTTGAGTTTCAACTCACCCGACAACAAATTTCATTCATCCGTGTGTTTACTGAATATATGCTTAACATGTCGCACTTCGAAAGTGAAAACAATAATTTTTTTTCAAAAAAAAATATATAATTTATTTGAAATGTTAGAGCTTAAACTCATTTAGCTCACTATTTTACTTTATGACCAATCATCCATAAAAATAAAAAAGACAAAGAAAACCTGATTAGATTGAAGAAGACTATCTGAGCTTAAATATCTCTCTTCTTGACCACCACCAGACTAGAACTGCAAAATTTGTCTCACTTAAACCCTAAAAACCTCCATACCCACCATTTGTAACTCCTCTTTCTAGCTAAAAATGATATCTTCTTCTCCTTCCTCGTCTATCCCCTGCCTTAACCAGAAGAATTCCTCTCCCTTCGTTCCCAGATTATCTTTCTCAGCAAATGGTCGTCGAACAACCCTCTGTAAGGGTCGTCGTCAATTCGTAATAAGAAGCTCATTTACTCCAATGGAGTCTGCCAAAATCAAGGTTGTGGGTGTCGGCGGCGGCGGCAACAATGCAGTTAATCGCATGATTCTTAGTGGATTACATGTGAGAGAGATTGTAATGCTTTAGATTGTTGTCCTGAACAAAATTCTGCAGGTTTCTTATATATGCTATTTGATGCAGGGTGTTGATTTCTACGCGATAAACACTGATTCTCAAGCTCTATTGCAATCCGCTGCCGAGAACCCTATTCAGATTGGAGAGCTTTTAACTCGAGGACTTGGTTTGTCACTCTCACACTCTAATCATCATTATGATAATTCATGTTTAACATATTAACCACTCCCCATTGAAGGTACTGGAGGTAATCCACTGTTGGGTGAACAAGCTGCAGAAGAATCGAAAGAAGAAATTGCTGCTGCTTTGAAAGGTTCAGATTTAGTTTTCATAACTGCTGGTATGGGTGGAGGTACAGGATCCGGAGCTGCCCCAGTTGTAGCCCAGATTTCAAAGGATGCAGGTTATCTAACTGTTGGTGTAGTTACCTATCCTTTCAGCTTTGAAGGACGCAAAAGATCATTGCAGGTTAGTCTCAATAATCAATCTTATTAGATGAAAAATGAGTTATTTGGGTCAAACCATGAATATAATTTCCTTTGTTAACTTGCATTAAAAGCTTGTTTCAGGTTCAATCACTTACAATTGTTTGATTTCAGGCATTGGAGGCCATCGAGAAGTTACAGAATAACGTTGACACACTCATAGTCATTCCTAATGACAGGTTATTAGATATAGCCGACGAACATACGCCCCTTCAAGATGCCTTCCTGCTTGCTGATGATGTCTTACGTCAAGGCGTCCAAGGAATTTCAGACATAATAACAGTATGTTTCCTTATAACCATCAGATCACTGTTTGAAAAAAAAATAGTACGTTGTGTGGAAAACCATTAAGTACCAATATAGAAATCTATAATTTAGAGAAGATTTAGTGAAGAACTTGAGATGGTATACTGGAAGATTTTTCATGGCAAACCCCAGCTAGATCAAATGTCATTTCATTTTTATGTTTGGTAAAATTATAGAGAATTATAAAACTACATTGGTTTGATTTTCATTGGAATTATAATTCCAATTCTAGTTCTTAATTTTAAGTTGTCTAACCAACAAAGGAATTTGAACCTTCCAATTCCAATTGCAATGTTACTCAAACACACTGTTTGATTATCGCCATTTTAGCTGGTGTTCTATCCGGTTCTCCTGTTTAACCCTCTGTTGAGGCCATTACTGAGCTTAGAATGAACTTCCTTTTACTTTTGCTTCATGTTTTCAATTTTTGATCTATAAAATGACAAAAAAAGAAAAGAACTTGAGATAAGAAGATATGTTTTTTTTTTGTTTGCAGATACCTGGACTAGTGAATGTGGACTTTGCAGATGTGAAAGCAGTAATGAAGGATTCAGGAACGGCGATGCTTGGTGTAGGGGTTTCCTCGGGCAAGAATCGAGCCCAAGAAGCAGCTGAACAAGCCACTCTGGCTCCTCTTATCGGCTCATCAATCCAATCCGCTACTGGAGTTGTCTACAATATCACAGGCGGAAAGGATATAACTTTGCAAGAAGTTAATAGGGTTTCTCAGGTACTATTTAAAAAGAAACTGCTGTTCTTTTGATTTGTAAATAAAAACAATATCCAATCATAAGACTGTCTTGTTTTGTTTGTTTTAAGGTTGTTACGAGTTTGGCGGATCCTTCTGCTAATATAATTTTTGGAGCTGTTGTGGACGAGAGGTACAACGGGGAGATTCATGTGACAATTATAGCAACTGGTTTTTCGCAGTCATTTCAGAAGACACTCTTAACTGACCCTCGAGGGGCAAAGATAGTTGAGAATGGACTGGGAATTCAGGAAAAAGTAGCTGCGCAGCTAAAATCATCGTCTCCAAATTCAAACTCATCTCGTCCTCCTAAACGAGGGCTCTTTTTCTAGTGATTTTGTAAATTAAGTTTGTTTTTCTAATCATCGATAGCTAGGGTTGTTGTCTCATTTTCCCTCTTCTTTGGTTTGGCTTTAGTATTTTTAGCTGCATATGTAATTTTTTGTGTGAAATGACAGTGTTTGTTCATTCATTGCCCAACCATTTAAGTATTGGTGGCGCTTAAGTCAAATTGCTAAACTGAATATAATGATTTTTGATTGTGCATTTCAATCTATAAACTGACTGAGTTATTATTTTTAGTAATTTATAAGACTATATTTTCATTATACATTCTCTAAAATTCTAATACAGTTTGTTTACACAAATTCAATATTTAGTGAGATGAATTGATTGATAACAACCATAATAAAGTGCATAACACCAAATGAACCCATGTGATCATAACCACAGCCATGAATGAATGAATCCATCCATCCCCCTCTTTAATCAGCTAAACACAACAGTAACCAATGAGAGATCAATAAAAGACTCAAGAAAGCATGAATCATCCTGTAGAAACAATAAGATCAGGCTTCATTCAAAGGGGCAAACATTCAATGGCAAACAGCAAAAGCTGTTAAGGTAAAGAGAAAGACTGTCTTTAAACCACTCTCGGGCTAGGCTATGAAAAACACTTGTAAGCTCATAGTTCAAACTGCTTCCAAGGAAACAACAAGTACTACCAAAGAAACAAACAAACAAATAGATCCCCACATGGCTTTATGTGAAACATGTGTCTCATGCTCAAATATTCGACCAAATGCAACAAACAAACAAATAGATCCCCACACAGCTTTATGTGAAACATGTGTCTCATGCTCGAATATTCGACCAAATGCAGCAAACAAACAAATAGATCCCCACATGGCTTTATGTGAAACATGTGTCTCATGGCTTGAATATTCGACCAAATGCAATCAGACAACTGTTACCGAAACCTGAATCCTGATTAATCGCAAGAAACTGCATTTAAATCCTAATTGTTAGCATGAATCCAATTCCCCAAAGACCACATACACATAAGGGGAGGAAAATAGCCAATCCATTCAAACCCTTGTAAGAAGAAATATTCATAGGAGTCTACAAGAACACATAGCATAATCTAGAACTAATTCTTATCAAAACATTCTACAAGACATTGTGTATCATATTTTAAGTTAAAGCCTTTCAAATCTATATACTCATAGAAAAGTAAGAATAACTGCATTGCAATAGAAGAGGCCACTGCATTAGCAAACACTCGAGGAGCAAAGATCACACATTGAATTATCAAAGCATAGAAGCTCACACAAGTTTCTTGATCTAGTACTGATGATTGACATAAATCTTTATACATAAATGAAATCAAGGACTCAAAGGACAAGAACCCACAACAGGATCATCCAAAGATTCATGTGTTCTCTCTTCTGTTTTTCTTTACACTTTTGAACAACAAACATACTTTAGAATTAAACCTTCACATGGTTGTAGAAGTCATAGACTGTCAATCACAACCCTTTTACATTGTCTTAAGATAGGCAAATGTATTAAATTAGATTCTGTTTGAATATGCAAAAAAGAAAATGAAGTAATTCATAGAAGCAAGACAATTTCATACTTCACTTGTATCTATGATCTTCATCTTCTTCTTTGACTTTTTTTCCTTTTTTTCTCTCCGTGAAAAATAGAGAACAAAAGAATGGTTCTTTAATCGATCGATCATCAGAGTCGAAGAGCTGTGCAGTCAAGATCATCATCGCCGGTCTCATCCATGGGTGGAGGGAGGTTAAGATCGAAAGGAAAAGCCTTACTGACCGAAGAAGAAGCCACATCGCAGACGTTCCTTTCCCTTTCATCGATAACCGATGACGAAGAGTCGCAATCGCTGTGGTAATCGTCAGGTAAAACAGGCGGCGTCCGGGGATACCGTTTAACAATACCCGGCGGATCCATAGGCGCCTTTGGTTGTCTAGGACCGCTGAAAGACTCCACCGTGCTACTCATACTGCTAGATGTTGGCCTCTGTGAGATCATCTGATGATGAGGCGGACAAATCAGGTGATCGAAGGATGAATCGTTAGGGTTTTGAGGAAAAACTGATTCATAAGTATTGGGTATTGGGAAATTGATCTTGGCTTTGGCTCCTCGGAGAGACAAAGCCGCTGCATCGTAGGCTCTAGCAGCTTCTTCTGCTGAATCAAAGGTGCCAAGCCATACCCGATTCTTCTTCAATGGGTCTCTGATCTCTGCCGCAAACTTACCCCATGGTCTCTTTCTAACACCTCGAAACCTAATATCATTGCAGGCGACTCCAGATCCGGGTGCGACAGCCGCCGCCTTGGCTGCCGTAGCTGTTCTAGATTTCCGCATGATCGGTAACGGACGTGTTCTTTACAGATTAGAGAGAGAAATTACTGGTTAGAGAGAAATTCGGAATGAGAAATGATATTGGTGAAGTTATGTTTGGTGGATTTGATAATCAAATGGAATTTCAAACCGGTCCCTGGTTCTATATTAACTATCCATATTGAATTCTAACTTTATTCTATATAAAATTAAGTTCAAAGATTATATTTCGTAAACGAGAAGGAATATAGGGGTGTTCATCGGTTCGGTTTTTGAGTTATTCGAGTTTTTGGTTCGGGTTTTTCGAATTATTATCTTTTTAAAACAAATTCGAAAATCGAACCGATTTAAATAAATTCGAATTCGGTTTATTCGAATTCGGTGAATTCGAATTCGGTTGGATATTCGGTTTAAACCAAATATAGAACATCACCTACCCATAAGATAATTTTTTTAAAAAGAGTTAACATGTTAAAGAGATATTATCTACTTAAATTATAAAAAAAAATATAAATCACGCAAACTTAGCTTAATGACTAATGCTAATATATATTCGACAATTAAACGACGAAAGTAAAACAGTGTCGACGACGACAATATATGGCGGTTGAGAGGTGTTGACAACTAGAGAATGGAAAAATAAATCAGGGATTATGAATTTAATGTAGGGATCTAGTAGGAGTCCCATGATAATTTAATATATAATATGTAATAAGTTATATAATATATAATAAAAATAAATAATAATAATGAATTCGGTTTTCGGTTTGGTTTTCGAGTTGAAACCTAAACTCGAAAACCAAACCGAAAACCGTATTTAAATTCGAATCGGTTTAAAATTCGATTCGAAAACCGAAAATGTAATTCGAATTTTGTTTATTCGAATTCGTAAATTCGAATTCGGTCGGATATTCAGTTCAGACCAAATACTAAACACCCCGGGGACATGGGAGAGAAATTGACATGATTAAAAAAAGGAAAAAATATGAGGAGAGAAAAAGAAGATTGCGTCAATCATTCTCTTTCGTAATCTCTATTCTAAATTTTATTTATCTTATCATTTTTTTTATATGAATAATTTGTCCTTCAACAATTTTTTTTATGTTAAAATAGGCCTAAAAGCACCATATTTAATAAATTCAATCTCAGACATATTTAACTCAAATATTTTACAAAGTTTGAATAAGAATAAGTTAATATAATATAGCTCAACAATTAATTTTTTTTTAGATAAAGTAGTTGATTTAACCCTTATTTGGTAAGTTAAAAAAAAGTGAAACAAAGTTAAAGATAAATAACATAAGATATAATAACTAAAGGACAAATTTAGACATACTTTTTTAAAGTTATAGTTTGCATTTCTATGAATATTCATGATTTAATTTAGTATTAAGACTTTTCATTAGTATAAAGTATAAACTCAAAATGAATAAAAAAATTGAATTGAATTGAATTATTTTGTCTTAAATTTTAGATTATGAATATAAAGTGAAGTTTATATAACATGATACAAAGGATATTTCAATATGTACCATAGTAATGAGAATGTATGTTTTCTTAGTTAGTTTAACCTTACTTTGGTGTAATTAAAATAAATAGATTTATTATTATAAAGTTATAGTTTACATACATTTTTATGAACATTCATTTGAAAAATAATTTCTAATAATTTTTTAAAAAAAAAAATAGGGATAAAAAACTTTAGTACCATGTGTTTTTTTAAAAAACAGACATTTTATCCCGTGTTTAAAAATTAATCAAAAAAGTGTGTATTTGTTTTCGACCAAATTTTCATGACCGAGCTGAATTTTTATTTTAGATTCGTGCATCTCTACCGTGGGTTAATTAAAAAATGAATATTCAATTATATAGACAAATTTTAGCCATGAACGAAATAATTAAAAAAAAAAAGAGCTTAACAATTTCTTTGATAAGACAGATGAAGCATTACTTTCCATTTGGGAATAAAATAATTTTTTTTTTCAATATCAAGAAGACTTGAAGCACCAAAAATTCATCTACAACAAATTGAAAAAAAAAATCATTAAATCATAACAAAATTTGTGCTAATTGATAGAGTGATACTTAACGTCAGAGTGAGCCTCACAACCTCTATCGAGAGGAATGTTGATTTCGCCGATTATGAGATGATAACTGGGCTCCAAGTTGTGAGGATCGAAGTCGTGAACAACTCAAAAGAGAAGTGACTTTATCAGAGTGACGGTGTCGATGATCACATGCCTCTCAGCTTACACAGTGAGGAGAAAATATTATCAACCATCTCATGATACGCTGATCTGGAAATATTTTTAACTTCCGTCAAATTTGGTTGAAGGTAAACACGTATATTTTTATTTTTGACATTTTTTAAACACTATTTTTTAAAAAACATTATACTCAAGTGTCTTACAAAAAAAACATTAATTCTATTACAAGTTTAATAACGGTCAAATATAATTATTTGACTAAAAAATTTTTTTCTTTTATTTTTTAGGTTTGTTTTCTCATAATCTCTATGTACTTTTTATTTATTTTTATTAAAAAGCTGTAAATAAGGTCAATATTAGGATTATGTATTTTATTTTAGAAAAGTTATTGCTTGTATTGTCTTCTGAATTAATTCATTACGAAATATATTCTTTCAATAATTTAGTTACAAATATTTTTAAACGTTTAATCGGCACTTTGAATTATAAATTATTATATTTTCATATATATATGTAATATGTAATTTATTTTATAAAGAGAAAAGAAAAAGCAAAAGTATAATTAAGAGTGATTTGGGTCAAAGTCGGTGGCTGATTAATTTCAAAACTTAAATGGTTTCTCCATCTAAAATAAGAGAGGTGGGTAAGGTCCACAACTTTAATTTGCAACCACTATTATTTATTTATTTATTTATTTTATTTTTCATTTTATTGCATTCACATAAATAAATTTGGAAAGAAATTAAACTCAAACGATATTATGTGGCTGATACGAAACGTTTTATACACTTTTAATATTCTAAAATGATGAAGAAGGGTCATGGTCGTATTTTAACGTCTTCGCAAGCAATAAATATAACTAATCTTAAAATTATTGGGATTATTTGAAATCAATGAGTACGTATGATCATATTATCTAGAATATTAGGAAAATTATTATTTTAATTATTATCTCTTTATACTTTTTTTTTTCATTTTCTTTAAAAAGAAATGGGCTTGAAGCAGTCAACACCTAAGGGCTCTGTTCCATTAGATTCCTTTTCCATGGAATAGTTCCCAAACACATAAAAAAAAATTAAAATTAAAATTAAATGTTATAATTATAATTAAGTTGATAAAGATAATTATACTATATTCCCTCTCATGCCGGCTATAGTTTTCACAAATAATTTATAAAAATATATTATTAATTGACTAGCTGAGAATATATTAAAACAAGTTGGAATTCTTAGAAAAGGTATGTGTGTAATTTGAGATATGTGAAGGATGTTATTTTAAAATTGACTCATTATTGTTAAAATTATATAAAAACTAAAGGGTTATTTTAATGATTTTAAATACAGTTAAAGTTTGAAATTGGGCTCAAATCAATTAGGCGAAATATCTTGAACCTCCCAAGTGTTCTAGGTTTGAACTAGTCAGACGACAAGTTCTGCGTTTAATTAAATAATTAAATGTGTTTACGAGTTACTGTTTAACCTGAGAAATTAGAACGGAGAAACGGAACCAAACGTTATAAAAAAAAAATAAGTATTAATTTTTATAATTAGACCATTAAAAAATAATATTATTTAAAATAATAAAAAATGTCAAAATAATTAATAAAATACTATTAAAATGATAAAACCACACAAAAAGCATTTAAATCAATATAATTTTATCTAATTTGTACCATTGAGATTCAAATTATGATGTTTAATTTAGACTCTTCCTCAACATATACTTCAGAATTATATATTTTGTTTAACTTACTAATATTTTGTTTCTGATTAAGAAAAGGTAATGTCATTTTTAATTGTTCAAATAATTTAAGATAATAGAAAATGATATAATGTAAGATTTGAGACAGATTTATATTATTAGTTTCTTACTTTTTTTATTTATTTATAAAATTAAAGGATCTTGTAAATTTAATAACTTAATAAGTCAATAAAAATATTTTTTAAAAGATACTATTTAATATCTTAATTTGTTTTTTAAATTAGAAGTTCATTTGTATATTTTATATTAGAAACAAATTTAATTTAATGAGAAACATGTATAACAAAAAGAATATGAGTATACTTAAGTATGTTTATTTTGTGAGGACTTAATAAGAGAAACAAATTGGTATAGAACAAGCGGATTAAGATAATCAAAATATTGGTGAAGTGGTTAACTAGAAAATCTTTTAAGTTTGTATTATTTTTCTTATTTATTTTAAAATATAAAAATAATTAAGATGGAAAAATTCCAGGAAACATCACGAAAACTAGAAGAGACTTAAATTTTTAACCATATATATTATTATATGTATTATCCTATATTTTTTAAAAATAATTAATTATTATAGTATGGCTTAAATTAAGTTGTTTTAATAAAAGTTTATCATAATATCTATTTGAAAATAAACTAAGTTGTACGCAAGGGCGAATTCAGGATTTTTTTTTTCACTGGGCTGAAAATATTATTAATATCTATATATATATAATGATGCTTAATTTTTAAAGTATCCGGATTGCTGGGTCGAGAGTTATGATTAATTTGGATACTTGGGTCGGATTGTGGGTTGACCCGCCCATAAACTTAAAACGGTTAAAAATAAAATTTAAAATGCTAGAGATATGTTTCGAACTTGCAATCTAACAAAAACAAGTACAATCTTTTAACCAATTAGGTTATCAAGACTTTATATTTTAAATTCAATGGACGTTTTAACATTAATATAAGTTCAACTTTTTAACTAATTAATATATATATATATATATATATATATATATATATATATATATATATATATATATATATATATATATAATGATGCTGAGTAAATGAATACTTGGGTCGAATTGTGAGTTGACCCACCCATAAACTTAAAACAGTTAAAAATAAAATTAAAAATGTTATCCGTAATTTTTTTCATAGTTTTTTATATTATTTTTCGTACAATAAATAAAAACATTAATCAAATCGTTTCATGAATATTCTTACTAAAACAAAATAAATATATAAAATTTAATCAAAGATAAGAATATTCCATTTATTTTTTTTTTATAAATTTAAAATTATATAGTTGAAGAAAAATTAAGTTTAAAAATATAAAAAATTAAATTAATTAAATTTTAAATAAAAAACTAACTATATAGAAAATATGAAAGTATAATAAGTGAAGCTAATTAGATGGGAATATAGGAAAAAGTAAATAAAATATGAAAATAATATTAAAATTACAAAATCATGATAAAAATATATTAGTAAGTGAATAGACATTTAGAAAAAAAAAATTATAGATCATTAATGCATATAAATCATTTTAGAAAACTAAATAATATATTAATTTATATAATTTTTTAAATGTATAATTATGAATTATATTAAGTTTTAAAATATAATAAAAAAAATTAAAATAATTAATACAAAAATGAGGGAGAGGCGGGCCCATTATAGTTTCAATATAATGCCAACTAGACTACACATCATATTTATTATTCATATACATATATATCTTTTTTGTTTTAAATTCTACCCTGGGCTAGAGCCCACCGCAGCCCGCCACGTCGCTCCGTCGTTGGTTGTACGGATCATAATATGCTTGTCTCAGTCATGTTAACTTCCAAGCACTAAAGTCTCTCGTAAATAAGGGATTGACTGCTGGTGTTCCGAAAATTTCTCATCCAAAACAACTTTGTCGAACATGCCTAGTTGTAAAACAGACGAGACAACCGTTTGCGCTAAAAGCCATGTTTCGAGCGAAAAAGCCACTCGAATTGTTGCACATTGACATATGTGGGCCAATCACGCCATCAACCAGGAGGAAATCGATACTTCATGTTGATTGTTGATAATAATTCCAGGTGGATGTGGCTCTATATGTTGAAAGTAAATGACGAAACATGCTCTTCGTTTAAGAAGACAAAGCAATTGGTCGAGAATGTGAGTGAACTTCGAATCAAAGTCCTTCGTTCGGATAGAGGAGGTGAATTCTTCTCGAGGAAATTTGTAGATATATGTGAAGAAGCAAGGATAGAGCGACAATTCACCGCACCGTACTCTCCTTAACAAAATAGTGTGGTGGAGAGACATAATCGAACAATGATGGCCATGTCTAGGTCATTGCTCAAAAGCATGGCAGTCCCGAGCAAGTATTGGGGGGAGGCAGTTCGTCATGTAGTCTATCTTCTCAACCGGGTTCCAACCAAAGCTGTTCGAGACAAAACCCCATTTGAGATGTGGACTAAAATGAAGCCACACCTAGCGCACCTTCGTGTTTTTGGGTGTACTGCGCATGCCGAGGTGACCACTCCCTATTTTAAAAAGTTAGACGACATAACTCAGTCATTTGTTTATTTAGATGTCGAAGAAGGAAGTATGACACACAGGTTGCTCGAACCAAAAAATGGTAAGATCCATGTGAGTCGTGATGCTGTATTCGAAGAAAGTGCAGCCTGAGATTGGTAAAGTGAAAAGAGTGATCATCCCTTCAAAGTTTATGAAGAGGTTAATCACGAGCATGTTGGAATTTGGACAATCCCATTTGAGAGTGGATCGACAAGAGGATAGTCTACTTTAGGAATGTTATAACAGGCTGTCTCGAATCCTCCATAGCTCGAGCAAGTTACTGAATAAACAGACCAAGGCAATGGTTTACCCACTCCATGGTCAGGTGGACACGTTGGGAGTGATGAAGGACCTGTTCAATACAAGAACATGACCGATATCTTGAAGGAAGCACCTCGAGTGACACTTGATTTTGAAGACTTGATGTTAACACATATAGAGGAACCTTCTTGCTACAATTAAGCGGCTAGACAACCACAATGGGAAGAAGAAATGACTAAAGAAATTGAAGCCATCAAGAAGAATGAGACGTGGTCTCTCGTCCCATTTCCATTCGGACATAAGGTAATTGAACTCAAATGGGTGTTTAAGCTCAAGAAAAACTCAGATAGTGAGGTGATCTAGCACAAAACTTGTTTAGTTGCAAAGGGATATGTGCAACGACAATGCATTGACTTCGAAGAAACACTCGTTCCAGTCGCTCGAATGAACACAATTCGAGTCATTATTGCCTCGGCAGCCAATTGTGGTTGGAAAATATATCATCTCGATGTAAAGTCAACTTTTCTCAATGGAGAACTGGAGGAGGAAGTGTACGTGACTCAAATAGAAGGATTCAAAGCCATATGGAAGGAAAATATGGTGCTTAAATTAAAAAAGATATTGTATGGCCTAAGGCAAGCTCTTTGTGCGTGGAATCTAAAGTTGGACAAAATTTTGAAGCAAATGAGCTTCGTAAAGTATACACAAGAGGCAACGCTAATACACGAATTATTGTTGGTATTTACGTGGATGATCTTATTTTAACAGGTGAAGATCCAGAGGGTGTTGAACTTTTTAAGAAGTAGATAAGGAGGAGTTCGAGATGAGTGATCTCAGATTTCTTTCATACTATCTTGGAATCGAGGTAGATCCATTCGAAAGAGGTGTCTCGATCAAGTAGACAACATATGCCAAAAAGGTGCTGAACCAATTTGGAATGCTTGATTGTAACTCAACAAAGGCACCAATGGAGCATAGGGCTCAACTATATAAGGATCCCAAAGGACAACCGATTGATGCAACTGAATATCGAAGAGTCATTGGTTGTCTGCGCTATCTCCTTCATATAATGCCAAATCTTCCTTATGTTGTTGGTGTTGTCAACAGATTCATGGAGAGGTCAACTGAGATACATCACAAGGTAGTGAAACAGGTGCTTCGATACCTTCAAGGAACTATATACTTAGGTCTAGTGTTTCAAAAAGGAGGTGGTGACGAGGAAATAGTGGGTTACTCTGATAGTGATCTCTAATGTGGCCTAGATGACCGAAAAAATATGGGGGGCATGGCATTTTATATTAATGATAGTCTTATTTTGTGGAACTCCTAGAAACAGAAGACAGTGGCACTATCCTCATGTGAAGCAAATTTCATGGTTGCAGCATCGATAGTGTGTTAAGCACTTTGGTTGAAATCATTTTTGTTCGAACTAAGTGGTTCGAAATCTAAGGCAGTGAAGCTCTACGTCGACAATAAGTCTGCACTTGCACTCATGAAAAATCCAGTTTTTCATGGTCATAGAAAACACATCGACACAAAATATTATTTCATTCGAGTGTGTTGAAGAAGTTAAATCAAAGTAGAGTTTGTTCGAACGGATGAGTAGAAGACCCACATACTTACGAAGGCTTTACCAACATCAAAACTGGTGATGATGTGACACCTGATCAAGACTAAGGGGGAGAATGTTGCATTACTCATAGTTGTTACAACTTTTACAAATAAATAGAAGATCTGGATTAATGAGGAAAACGATAGATTTGCAATAATGAGGAAAAAAATTGTAATAATGAGGAAAATAAAATATTGCAATAAATTTTATTAAATTAGAAAATTAAAAGTTTTTTCTTTCTATTTAGTATAAATAAAATATATGTTTCTCTCATTAGATAAGAAAAATAAGAGAGAGAAACAACTCTTGTAATTATTTTTAAGACATTAAATATTTTATAGAAAACTAGGAAGATCCCCGTGCGATGCACACAGATAAAAATATATTGTTACAACGTCCCGCGTTCATCAAATTTGGTGTTGAATTTAAAATATAAAGTGTTATTAACCTAGTTGGTTTAAGAGTTGTACTTATTTTGTTAGGTTGCGAGTTCGAAACATACCTATAACATTTTTAATTTTATTTTTAACCGTTTTAAGTTTATGGCGAGTCAACCCAAAATCCGACCCAAATATCCATTTACTCTCACATATATATATCTAAATTAACCACAACTCTCGATCCAACAATCGGTTTACTCTCACATATATATTCAAATTAACCACAACTCTCGACCCGACAATCGGGACACTTTCAAAATTAAACATCATTATAGATTTATTTAAGTCTGGTGAGTGATTCTCTTTCTGAGCCAACATAATTAAGTGTGAAGATTCAATTCTTAGGAGAATATATATAGACGGTTTATAATAAATATTAATATGCTAAGTTCATCAACTCTAAAACATTTTTTAATTCACCAGAGCAAATTATATTTATAGATTGTGAAGAAATTATGAATGTCATACTTAATAAAACCTTCTTAAGAGGTTGTAACTTTCTACTTCACATAGACTTAAAGGATAACAGTCAAGGAAATATTGATCAAGCAATCTTAAGGTAGAATAAATAAACAAATATATGTCCACTAATAATTAAAAAAAGAACCGTGGAATAAAGGAGGAATGAAACTTACTTTCCGTTCACCTATCTCTATCATTGTTATACTCAAGTGGGTTTAAATTAACGCTTAAATCAATTTCATAATCCCACATCAAGATTTTAGAATAGAAGAAAACTCTAAATGTCAAAACATCCAGGTCTATTTTGTCACTGGGCTTGGTAGCGCAAGCCTGTAACCCATTGCTGGGAGTATTAAGGTGACTGAACTAGGGCTTGGTTATGTGGGCTCTCTGCGCCTGCCCTTTCAAATGGTTGGGTTTAAATGGTGGTGTTGTTTGTCTTGTCCGTATATATTGTGATTGATTATGTAACAGTTCTGTTCCAAAAAATGGGTTTGTTATGGGTTTCTTATAGTATATATGGTTCAAGCCAGGACTCGGCCAAATTGGACTTCTTCTTCTCTTGAAAGTTGGCAAAGCGCAAGCCTAAATCCTTGTTTAAGGACACTTACTCTTTTATGGAATGTTTAATAATGTATTTTATGCATATTAAATTGAATTACAAAGATTTTTTTTTTAAATTTTTATAATTTTATTTTTTATAAATGGTAAGAATTATATATATAATTTATGTAATGTTAGGATTGTCTAGTTATTGAGTTGTAATACGTCAAATTAGAAAGTTTAATGTAATTTTATATATTCTTATACAGTTAAAGTATCATGGTATAAATTAGACTTTTATATAAATAGGGAACACATTTCTAATTGTCTATTATCATCGTGAGTACATTCTGAATTCTCAATTCATCTTTTGTTAATATCAGTAACCCAAATAGTTTGGGTTAATCAGATTTCATGGTATTAGAGAAAGAACTTCTTGAAGATCAAAAAAATATTCAAGCGGTATGTGATACATCTAGTATTTTATCCTCGTTGTCAAATTCGTCATCAACAAAATTCAATAGGTACTTTTCGCTCGATTCACCCGATAAAAAGATGGCTGGAAAGAAGAGACACGATAATGTTCTATTTGCGAATCATAACTCAGACAATACAAGAGCGATTATCTACACAACAATGTTCAATGGATCAAACTACATCAGATGGAGCAGCGGTCTTCGGATCCGGATTCAAAGCTGGTCATGTCCTCCTCATTTGTTTGAAAGGAGCGGTGCGTGTGACGAATGAAGTTGTTAGCCCTTGAAGCAAAGTCGAAGCTAGGGTTTATTGACGGTTCACTTGTCGTGCCAAAAGAAGAAGACAACTTCGATAGATGGATAAAGGTTAATTGCTTGGTAAGATCGTGGATGAATAGGGTTTCAAAAGAAATTAAAACAAATTATTCTTTCACAACCACAACAAGAGATTTATGGATTGATATCAAAGAAATGTATCAAGAAAGTAATGGCCCACAAGCTTTCTATATCCAGAAAGTTATAAGAAATCTTCGACAATGTACACTTTCTATTGAGAAGTACTATTCGAAAATCAAAAAATTATGGGATGAACTTTTATTATAGAACCTTTACCATGTTGTGATTGCGATCCAAGAACATTATGTTGTTGTAGAATGACGAAATTGGTAATCCATTTAGATTCTACTAATAAGTTAACACAATTTTTAATAGGATTGAATGAATACTATGATAATGTAAGACATCAAATCCTTTTAATGGATCTTAAACCTAGTCTAAACATGACTTATGCAATGATACAAAGTATTGAAAGACAGAAAGAGGTTCAATCATCATTGATGAATGATCAAACATATAGTTTTTCCATGTCAGTAAGAGATTATTCTAAACGACAAATATGATAAAAGAATGATTGAAATACTAAAGGAAAGGGAGGATACAACAAAGAGAAAATAATCAAAGAAAACGGGTCATCAATACTGTATTGCACACACTGCCAAATTGAAGGCCACATTAAAGAAGGGTGTTTTAAACTCATAGGATACCCTAATTGGCGGAGAGAAAATCGTGATTCAAAAGCTAAAGTTTTTGTTAACAACTAATACTCCATTCTGTTTTGGTGAAGAACAACTAGAGAGCTCTTCTTCTAATAAATTCAGTAGCTCTAAAACTGCTGCAGTAGTTAAAGAAGTCACGAAAGGACTTCTTGGAGATGGAAAAGGAAAAGACAAGGGAAAGGAAAAGACAAGGGAAAGGAGAACTACTATGAAGGTATGTATCCTACTAGTAATTTCACTAATGCATGTAGTTTAAATATACATAATATCTATAAAGATAAAACTGTTTGGATTATAGATAGTGGCACTAGTTGCCACATTTGCACATACTTAAACTCCATGATTGAAATTAGAAAAGTTACTATCATTCTTTTATTTTTACCTGATGGAACAACTAAAAATGTCAGATTTATAAGAAATGTTAGACTGTTAGATAAACTGAAATTGTATGATGTTATGTTTGTAAATTTTTTTTATATATAATCTAATTTCAGTGTCTAAACTTGTAAAAATATTTAATATTAGTTACCAATTTTCTTCTACTGGTTGTTTATTGCAGGAAGTTAAAAATTCCACCATCATAGGAAAAAGAGATTTTAGACCGAACCTCTACACACTAGATAAAAATTTAGTCAATAACGCGTGTAATACATATACTGATTTCATGTTATTAAGTAGAAGACTTGGACATATTTCTGATGTTGCACTTAAGCATGCTTTTAGTTTGAATAAAAAAGAAAACTTTCATTGTGATATATGTCCAATTTCAAAACAGAATCGACTACCTTTTAATTTTAGTTTATCTAAAACTGATAAATGTTTTGATTTAATTCATATGGATATTTGGGGACCTGATAAAAACGTATCACTTATTGATTGTCCATATATGCTTACTATTGTTGATGATTTTAGTAGATTTACTTAGACATACATGATTAATCAAAAGTTTTAGTTATCAAATATTTATTGATTTTAATGCTACAATTAAAACTCAATTTTAGTCATCAATTAAAATGGTTAGAACTCATAATGGTAGTGAATTTTTATGTCATCAATGATAAACAATTTTTAAAAATAATGGTATTTTGCATCAAAGGTCTTGCCCTTATATCCTCACAATAAAATGAGATTGTTGAACGTAAAAACCAATATTTACTACATGTTGCATGATATTTGATGTTTCAAGCCAAAGTCCCTTTAATTTTTTGTTTTTTTTCAATTTTTGTGGCAACACATATAATAAATAGAACACCTTCACATAATTTAAACTGGAAAAGTTCATTTTATAAATTGTACAAAAGAAAACAGATTTAAATAATATGAGAGTTTTTGGTTATTTTTGTTTCATCAAAATTAATATTCCTCAAAATTCAAAATTTGAACCGAGAGCAAGAAAATGCATTTTAATTGGGTATTCTTTAGGACAAAAAGGCTTTAGAGTTTTTGATATCGCAAATGAAGTCATTTTTGTTTCGAGGATATAGTTTTTTATGAAAATATTTTTCCATAACAAAAGAAAACAGGGCTGAAAAATGAAACAAAAGATTTTGTAAAAGAAGATTTTATTTTTTCTAATTCAGATGAAGAATCAAAAATATTGGAGTCTAATGATATATCAATGACAAACAATCATGATGATCATATGATTAGCCCTAATGATGATTCAAATATTTTTCATGATGAACTAGATTAAAACAATTAAAAAATCATTTGTAAATAGAGCAAAGAAAAAGTAACAGAGAAAAAAGAAAACCTACCTAGTTTGACAAGTATATGGTTAACTCTAACATTGATTCAAATAATGGTAAGGGATACACACCCAATACATTTCCTTACTTTAAAATTTTAAGGACAATGAACATCTTGAATTTTTGGGTAATATTTCTATCATTAAAGAACCTCAAACATACAAAGAAGCTTCTCAAATCAAACATTGGCAAAATACAATGGATGAAGAATTGAAAGCACTTAAAAATAATCTAACTTGGAATTTAATTGCACTTCCGAAAGAAAAGAAATCAATTGGTTGCAGGTGGATCTTTAAAACAAAACTCAATCTGAATGGAACAGTGGCTAAGTATAAGGCGAGATTGGTTGCTAAAGGCTACAATCAAAGGGACAAAATAAATTTTCATGATAGCTTCTCACATGTTGCAAAACCTGTAACGGTAAGATTTTTTTTTGCGTTAACTGATGTTAATAATTGGTTTCTAGAATACGTGGACGTAAATAATGCATTTCTTCACGGGAAACTAGAGGAAGACGTTTATATGACCATTCCTGAAGGATATGCTGAAAAACAGGAACTGCTAATAAGGTTTGTCGCTTAAATAAAATCTTATATGGTTTAAAACAATCATCCCGACAATGCAATATTGAATTTATAAAAAACTTGTTCAATTTAGTTTTGTACTGTCTATGTATGATAATTCACTCTTTATATACAAAACTAATTCCACTTTTATAGCTTTGATTGTTCATGATGATGATGTGTTATTACCTGGAAACAATATGTAAACAATTGAATCAGTTAAAACAATATCTCAATATTAGTTTTTCAATTAAAGATTAAGGCAAAACAAATTATTTTTTGGGACTAGAATTTACAGAACTAGAGCAGGTTTATTTGTTAACCCGCGCAAATATGTGCTGAATATTTTATACGACACAGGGTTGATTGGCGGTAAAAAAGCTGATGTTCCTATGATTAAAGGAACAAAATTGAGTAACTCTGATAGTTCAATATTCACCGAACCAAAAACATTTAGAAGATTAATCAGACGATTAATATATACCTGAACTTTTCTCGTCCTCATATAAGTTTTAGCGTTCAATAATTGAGTCAGTTTATGCATAAACCGTTAAATGTACATTGGGAGGTAGTTTTACAGAAGGTTCGATATCTTAAAAGCTCATCATCATTAGGGTTATTTTATTCTAGTAATTCTAATTTTTTACTTGAAATTTTTTTAGATGCAGATTGGGCTACGTGTAGTGATACACGCAGGATACTGTATTAAACTTTGTGAAGCCTTGATATCCCAGAAAATAAAAAATCAAGTTATTTTTTTTAGTTCATCTGCAGAAGCTGAGTACTGTAATATGACAACAACAATATGCGAATTAAAATGGATATCATTTATGCTCAAAGACTTCCACACACTACAAATTGCCTATACCTCTAAAATGTGATAACAATGCTTTTATTCACATTACAAAGAATCCAGTCTTCCACGAAAAAACAAAACATCTCGATATTGATTGTCATCTTGTTCGGGACAATTTTAAGAAAGAATTCATCCGACTAGAACATGTTTATGTTGGAATTAAGCTAATTCCATTAATGAATGGAAATAAGATTGTAAATAAATAAAATCAAATAAAATTCACACAAATTCAAGCGTGAATTAACGGTGAATTTAATCCAAATTATAATTAAATATTAATTGTTTAATTAATATTTAATGCCTAATTAGAAAATTAAAGCATAATATTAGGATAAACATTTAGCTTTAATTGGCCTATTGGCTAACGTATGCACTCTTCAATTAGCTAGCATTGAATGTCTAACATTACATTGCATTTCTGCAAATCAACGTATAAGCTGATGTTAATTAGTTGTGGGTTAATTAACAAATGAATGAGCAATATTTATTGCTAATAAACTTTTGGATGGTTTTATTTGAAGGTTTAATTCTCAGCAATATATACCCATTCATTATTCATTTTACAATACACTTCATCCTTAATTTTTCTCACTCTAGAATTCCAAAAGTCCTCTTCTTATTTTATGAGTGTTCTTCGAGCTTTTCTCTCGATATTTTCCGTTGAAACCCGGTGATAGTTCAGGTACGCTGATTAAGTTCGACGAGTAGTGATTTCAGTGCAGAATCACTACTGGATTCGTTGTACCCTAGGAGACAGCCATCTACGATAAGCTCCAGCACAAACGGAAGACGATGGAACTGTTTTAAGGGAAATGTGTCTAACACATGCCTTGAATCAACATCTCAATCGGTGATTTCGTTCTTTGTAATATTGAATTTATTTAATTTATTTGTAACATTATTTTATATATATTTTCTGTTATTTCAAGACAATATTTCTAACAATCTTAAAACAATTTCGTGTGCTAAGTTATTTAGTAGCTTTTGCCGTCGAAAATCTTTGTCTTTGATGTTTCAGAAATACGAGATGTGATGTTACAAAAGAGATGATGAACGCTTCTTGAAGGATGAAGCCGAATCTAAATCCTTTAAAAGAGTTGACAATGGTTATTGTTTAATAACGCTAAACTTAAAAAGGGCAGTATCTTCTCTTTTATTATATATATATATATATAATGCTAAGATAATATTATATATATTGGAAAAGAAAATGGACAAAAAAAAGAAGTTTTAATTAATAAAAATAATTAATGGTGTTATTTAAAATTAATTATAATTGAAACATATGGTTTCAGTTGTAAAATAATTAATTATAAATATATACATTTTTAAATTAATTAAACGTGATAATTAATAAGAATATGACAACTAAGAAGAGATAATATATTTATTTATATAAGTATATATATATTGTCTTATATATTACATTTTGATTATGATGTGAAGTTATCATTTTAAATGTGTATATTCTAGTCAAATATGAAGTATAAGTTGTCTCCGGAAAAAAGACAAAAGGTCATAAAAGCGGTACAACGATGAAAGGGTGCATCGGCGTAGTGGGTCAAAGTTGAGACGCAATGGTGCATGGTGGAAGAGTGGTCTCGTGTTCGAATCCAGTTGATGAAATGATTTCTTTTGTAGAAATCAGATTTGCTAACATGACTGTGGTCATTGATGGTAAAAACCATTCCAATTTCTTGTGTAGAAATTATGAGTTGAATGTGGGGTAGTCAATGATTTCTTTATAGAAATCGGACTAACTAAAATGACTTTAGTCGTAATTGATATTGAAACCATTCAAATTTCTTGTGTAGAAATTATGAGATGAATGGGATAGTCAATGGTTTCTTTGTAGAAATTAGACTTGTTAAAGTCATTGATGTTAAAACTATTCCAATTTCTTGTGTAGAAGAAATTATGAGATGAATGGGTAGTCAATAATTTATTGATAGAAATCAGACTCGTTAAAATGACTCTATTCATTGATGTTGAAGATGAATGGTGTAGTTAATGATTTTTTTTTATAGAAATCAGACCTGGTTCTTGATGTGAAAAATCATTATAATTTTCTTGTGTAAAAATTATGAGATTAATGGGTTGATAATAATTTTTATAATATAAATATATATATAAAAATATATAATATGATTTGTCTAAATGACATTAATCATGAATGTTGAAATCATTATAATTTCTTATGTAGAAATTATGAAATGAAATGGGGGCATTATAGAAATTATGTGATTCATAATGATAGAAAATGAAGGTCATATGTATAATGAGATTAAATAAGTTATTTGTGTTAGAACTTATTCTAATCATGCATTTAAAGAGACACAACTATATTAGTCGAAATTGTCTTCGCAAAAATTGTCTCGGTGAGCACAATCTACTCAGATTTATTTTGAGCATGCATAGTCGTTTCACGTCGATTATTGTTCAAAAATGGAAATGTAAGTGCTTTGATTAAGATATGAAATATATTTGTAGTTATATATAATTTGATTATGTGCTAATTGATTATTAATATAAATCATGCATATTATTAGCTAATAATAGGATGATTCAAGTTATTCATAATAAGTATGATTATCTAGAAATTTATATACATATATAAATTAAGATTTATTTTCTATCTATTTTTATTTTAATAGATAATTTTGAAATTTGTCACAAATCATGTGTTCTTTGATTGACAAAGATTTGTTATAGAATGTTAAATGTCATATAATTAATTAAGAAACGAATAATTGATGACATGAATATTTATTTATATAATTAGTTAGTTTTATATTTGATTAAAGATAAATGATCAACATTCTAATTAAGTGTAATAATTAATATTCTAATTAATTATCATGTATTCTTTAAACAATATTTTTAATGATAAATGAAGTTGTATATATATTTGTTTAATAATATATATGACATATTATTTATCTGATTACGTTTCTATGTTATTGAATATATATATATATATATTATAGTTGTTGTGTCATCATGGTGACTAAAATGAAAGAAACAATAATATATAATATCATATATACGGATATATTAATTTTGGTTTACTATAATATATTTGATATACATTGTTCAATTGCATCATTAAGACTTACTTAATTTGATAATTTTGAAATAAAATAATTACAAGCAAAGTCTTGTTTGATTTGAAAAAAAATGTGGCAAACATGCCGATATTACGAGATGCAAACGTGCAACCAAAAATAAATGTTTAAGCGACTTCGGTAAAAAATGCTTGAAACATTATGATTTCTTTTGTAGATATCATGTGATATGGTGAATATTTATTTAATTAAATATTCTAATTTCTTTTATAGAAATTAAGTGTTGAAATAAATATTTTAATTGATTAAATATTTTTAATTTCTTATGTAGAGATTATGTGAAGAATGATTTATATATGAATAAACATTATAATCTCTTGTATAGAAATTATATTTTATTCAATTAAATATTTATGATATAGTTATCTTATTCATTGTATGATAAGTATAACAAAAGAAATTTGTAAAAGAATTGTGTGACAATTTCTTGATAAAAAAATCATTGATTTAAATCATATAAGTGTGTGATTTAAAAAAGGGTACCAACACGAATTTGGGGACAAATATTTTATTGATAATAACACAAAAATAATTATGTATATTATGATAAATAAAAGATAATTTATTGTTAGAGAAATATGTTCTCTATAAAAGATAAAGTTGCGCAACTTTACAAAAAGAAATAAAATAACAAGAAATTTTCTTGTTTGTATTTGTTGAGTTGGTGCTCAAATTGATATTATAAATTTGAGGATTTTGAAATCAAGAAACGTGTCATATTTTGATATTATTTTCATAAATATTTGAAGAACCAATGTCTTCAAAAAGATTTTATGAAATAAATGAAAAGAAAAGTTTATAAAGTCTTGATATGACTTATAATAAATTTTTTTAATAATGATATAAAAATTTGATCATACTTTTATTAAAAAGTGGATGTGACAATTATATCATGAAGACAATGAAAATTATTTAATTACGTGTATTTTGTACGATATTTTTATCGTTGAAAATTATGATAAAAATGATTAAATCTATTAAGGATGTGAGTTGCACCACACAAAATATCATGATGTTATAAAATGATATATTGTTATTATTAAATGAAAGACTTTACGTCTAAAAGTGAATATGTTTACACTTAGAAGTGCAATCTACGTATGGAAATCTTCTAAGAAAATTATGATGAATAAATTAAATGTTATAATCTATATTTTTGACTTTTGTCGGAAAATAAAATATTTTTATGCAAAATATATAATCGTTTACACAAAGGCAGAATAGTTCAAAGACATTTTGTCTACTAGTTAGCCAAGTAAACAATATTTTCATAAAAAAAATGTTTAAATGGTAAGCATGTACGAATGACTATACTTCTGATTAGAAGATATTCCAAGATTATCAGAAATTTCTAATTATTGTAATAATAATTTGAAATTAGATAAGCTTAGAGTCAATGACAAGTCTAGACATATACACGTCTTAGACATAATGTCATTAGACTACACTCTCTAATGAAGTTATCAAATTTGACTATGTAAGTCAAAGATAACATTGTGGATCCACTAATAAAATTATTCAATGAAAAGTTTGTTTGAAAATCTTTTAAGACATCAGCCTACTATAAGTTAGTATGAAGGAAAACCCAACCTATGCAGACTAGAGATTCCAAGAACTAGGTTAAATGGGACAACCTAATTGTACTGACTTGGAAATTATTGTTGAGGATTAATCCTATAACGAAACAATATATATTTTGACAAGGATAAGCATTTCGCTTTTAATGATTCTTTGGAGCAAAGAGATCACCTATGTGAGGGAGAAGTGGAGCCGCTTCGAAAGAATTGCTCGGCTCAATTCTAGACCCTCTCATAGAACCAGGCGCGTGTTCCATGGCCAAAATGGACACAACCATGAGAGTTTGACATGTATTAGGGAGAATTCTATGTGAAAGTGTGTAATCGTTTACACAAAAGGCAGAATAGTTTAAGGACATCGAGTCCACTAATTAGCTAGTAAAGTTATAAGCTTTCACAAGGGAAGGTTCAAAGGGTTACATCTACCTATCCTATGTAGAATTCAACTGTTGAACCTTTCACCGGGTTAATCTTTCAATTTCCATTAATGTGGGGATTGTTGGAATTAAGCTAATTCCATTAATGAATGAAAATAAGATTGTAAATAAATAAAATCAAATAAAATTCACACAAATTCAAACGTGAATTAACGGTGAATTTAATCCAAATTATAATTAAATATTAATTGTTTAATTAATATTTAATGCCTAATTAGAAAATTAAAACATAATGTTAGGATAAACATTTAGCTTTAATTGGCCTATTGGTTAACGTATGCACTCTTCAATTAGCTAGCATTGAATGTCTAACATTACATTGCATTTCTGCAAATCAACGTACTGATGTTAATTAGTTGTGGGTTAATCAACAAATGAATGAGCAATATTTATTGCTAATAAATGCTTGGATGGTTTTATTTGAAGGTTTAATTCTCAACATTATATACCCATTCATTATTCATTTTACAACACACTTCATCCTTAATTTTTTCACTCTAGAATCCAAAAGTCCTCTTCTTATTTTTTTAGTGTTCTTCGAGCTCTTCCCTCGATATTTTCCGTTGAAACCCGGTGATAGTTTAGGTACGCTGATTAAGTTCGACGAGTAGTGATTTAAGTGCAGAATCACTACTGGATTCGTTGTACCCTAGGAGACAGTCATCTACAATAAGCTCCAGCACAAACAGAAGACAATGAAACTGTTTTAAGGGAAATGTGTCTAACACATGTCTCGAATCAACATCTCAATCGGTGATTTCGTTCTTTGTAATATTTAATTTATTTAATTTATTTGTAACATCATTTTATATATATTTTCTGTTATTTCAAGACAATATTTCTAACAGTTTATTCAAAATTGCAAGAGGCTGATATTTTTACTAAATTATTGGAATTAAAGCCTTTTACAACCTTAGAAGCAAGATGAATCTTAAAGATATATTCATTTTAAGGAGAGAATGTAAGAATTATATGTATAACTTATGTAATGCTAAGAATGCTTAGATATTGAATTGTAATATGTCAAATTATAAAGTTTAATATAATTTTATATATTCTTATATAGTTAAAGGATCATTATATAAATTAGACAGACCAATGGTCTATCATCTTTGATTAATATCATAAACCTAACCGTTTTCAATAACATTCATAAATTTTATTTTGTAAATAATTATTAATACACGTTATAAGATACATTATTAAACATTTAAGGACTCACCATTTTATTTCTAATAAAAAATATAAGTATTAAGTTCTTGTTGATTGAAAATATCAAATTATGATAATAAAATTTTTTAAGCATTAAGTTCTACTTGATTGAAAATATCAAATTAAAATGAAAAATTATTGATAATAAAAAAAATTATAAGTTTCATGAATTTTATTTTGAGACATAATAATTATTAATACACATTTGATGTTATAGAATATTAGTATGAGATACAACTAATAAGGACTCATCTTATGGAAAGTATAGAATTGAAGAAAACAATATATTTTAAACAACATGATTTATATTCAACTAAGAGCTAAAGCTTCTTGCTTAATTCTTTTGATCTTATTTTTGTCTTAAAACTCTAATTTTAGTTTTAGATATTGAGAACCTCAGCTCATAGATGTCGGACCAAAAAACAGTTTTATATAAATTATTAATATTATTAGGGTGGATCGACGATCTGTACGATATACCGAATATTTTTATCCATACCGTGTCGAAATTTTCGGTATAGGTATACCAAAAAAATTGATATATTATCGTTAAATGTAACTTTATAAGAGAAACAGTGAGAGTTATGAATGGTGTTCTTTCTGTTCGCCTTCAATGGCCAATATAGTCAAAATAAAATTGCATTAAAAGATGAGTGTTCTTGAACCAAGATATAGATAGGATTGCATTTTTTGGACACCAATAATTAATCCGTTTTTTGTAATGGGATAACGGATTCTGCAAACCCACATTTTATCTTCTCAGTTTAAGCACAAGTTCAGTAATCTTAATACTCCCAGCAATGGATTACAGGCTTACGCTACAAAGCGCAGTGATTTCATTTATCACCGTGTTTAATCATATAGAGCTTTCTTTTATTATAATATCTCAATGTGGGATCAGTGGATGGATTTATGCTTTCAACCCACTTGTGTATAACAATGATAGAGATACAACTTCATTGCTCCTTAAACTGTTACATTCTAATACAGGTGCTCTCTATTGCGATCTTGTTGGTGATTTTAACGAATGGCCTCTAACTGAGAATTCTGCTAGAGAGATGGTGATTTTAACAATATAATTATGTAACACTTGGAAAGTAAAATAAATTGCAAAAAATAAAATATAACTAATACTAATACTAAAACATAAGATAAGAATAAGGGGTTATACATCTTCATGTCCAACAATAAACTAATAATAAAACACATAACCTATTTTTCTTAAAATCTTCACTTAAATTAGTTACACTTGTATCAATTTACACATTAATCAACACAAACACCTAACGACTGCAATTTCTCAAAATCTTAAGTTGTTTAATCATCAAGTCTGTCTGCAATTTGTTCTTGAGTATTGCAATACTTTAAATTCAATGTTATTCTTTTGCAAGTTCACAGAACATCTATACACCAATATTAGCATGTTTCTTAAAACAATTGGTGTTTGCATCAAATGAATTTTTTTGATAACGTGATTGTTGAGCTATTGTCACGGATTACAGTGGTAGCACCAATATTAGCATGTTTACTTTCTCAAATATCCTTCTTAACTATATTGCTAGTACATAATGCAACCGTAATGAATTCAACTTAAGTTGAAGACAAAGAAACTATCAGTTATTTTTTGGAAAACCAATATACTACTCCAAAACAACATAAAAACATATCCAAGGATACATTCCTATAATTTAGGTCTATCAGTATATGTAATTAAATTTTGTTATCCTCCTGACTTATAAAAAATCCCAAAGTCCATTGTACAATTAAATTTTTAGTATTCTCTTTGTTCCAGCAAAATATGATTTAGTAGTCCAGTCAATAAATGAATATAGTAAAAAAACATTCACAAGATGATATCTAGTCTAATATGTGTTAGATACAGACTCCCCTATATGTTTACTCCCCTATATGTTTATAAAGAGTAATATCAAAAAATAATTCCCGATTTTACAAGTTTACAACCTAGAATAATAGAATTTAGAGCTAGATTACTTTGATCAATCTTGAATCTCTCTAAAATCTTTTGTGTATTTTTCTTCCCAATAAAAATGTCATCTTGCTTATGTAATACCTCAATTCCAAAAATATATCTCATATTTTTTAAATCAGTCATTTCAATTTAATAAACATATATTCTTGTTTTTTCTAGTGAATATACGATCATCCACGTATAGACATAATTATATACATACATTTTTCTTCAACTTTCATGAAAAAAAACTATGTTCATACTAACATCTTTTAAAACTTTATTTACTGAAATAAACTTTCATAATTAGGTGACTATCGAATATACACTTCTTTATTTAATCTTCATACAAAATGCTAATTTTACATCAAGTTGATAAATTGTTCATTTCTTTTGAGTAGTCATTACAATTACAAATCTAATGGTCTACAATCTAACAAGTGCAAATATTTCATTATTGTCTACTCCATGTTCTTGATTATAACTTTTTTTAATAAATCGTATTGAGGTATAATATCATCTTCAAGTTGATATTTCCTCAACTAGTTAGTCTCTCAACCATAACCCTTAAACCCCTTCCTTCAGTTGACTTTAACATTATCATCCTTTTCTTTCAAAACAGATGCGACACTACTTTTGTTTATAAAACCTATATTATAATTCCAAATTTCAATTTTTTAAACTTCCTGCTTATAACTACCTTCAATTTTTCACTTACTCCAATCCATACACATTTTAGACTTTTTTTTTTCATTTAGTTTGGTTCTTTTAACATCGCGAACATTTACAAATATATATAATCAAACACATTAAAGTTTTTAAATGTAGCTTTATAACCCCTCTAAGCTTCTTCTAGAGTTATAGTTGTTATTTGTTCAATTGATAGCTTAAAATATAATCTATCCTCAATCAGGGACGGACCCAAGATTTCGATTTGGGGTGCGCTTGAAAAAAAATTTAGGGTGGGCTTAAAATAATAACGAGAAAATTTTGAAAAAAACAAATATATAAAAGTAAGTTTTACCATTTTTTTTAATAATTAGATAAAAAAAATGAATTATATTAAATTTTTTAAGAAAGTAAGGGTAATATCATATTTCTACTGTAAAAAATATATATATATTTTTTCGGGGTGGGATTCAGCCCACCCGAACCCATACATAAATTCGTCCCTGTCCTCAATCATCATAAAATATATATATATATATATATATATATATATTAATTTATCATTTATAAATATTTATAATATACATAATAATAATAATAAAATAACAACCCCCAAATTCTCTCATATAATCCTTACTACTTTATCTCTTCATTTATAATTATTAATTTCTTTTTCCTAATTAATATTTTTATTATATTTCTTTTATTAATTTATCTATCCTTCTAAAATTATTAATTTCTTTTACCTAATTAATATTTTTATTATTTTATATCTCATATTTATATTTTTTTCTTCAATAGTTATATATAAACTTATTAATAACTTTTATATCTATATATTTAATATTAAATATTTATTTATTTTTATATATAAATATTTATAATCTCAAATATAATTTAATTTCAAAATTGGATATTTTTCCTTAAGCTCTAGCTATTGGATTATAATTTGAAAATATTCCTAGCTACTTCTAAACAATGTAATACATGGTTTTAAATATTTTCCAATTGGTTTTAAGCATGTTTGCTTAAAAATCAAAATTTTTAAAAATTTGGAAAAACCTAGTTCTCAAATATGTTAAAACATAAAGACAATTTTCTTGTTTTAGTTCGATGTATAATGAAGCTTTTGGTAAACTCCTTACACTCTATTAAACTATACTAGCATTTAGCCGGTGCATTTGCACGATTAATAATATAAAAAACCGTGAAAAAAAATTACGGATAACATTTTTAATTTTATTTTTAACCGTTTAAGTTTATGGGTGGGTCAACCCACAATCCGACCCAAGTATCCATTTACTCATATCATTATATATATATATATATATATATATATATTAGTTAGTTAAAAATTTGAATTTATATTAATATTAAAACGTCCCGTTTTCAACAAATTTCGTGTTGAATTTAAAATATAAAGTCTTAGTAGCTAAAGTTGGTTAAAGAGTTGTACTTGTTTTGTTAGGTTGTATGTTCGAAATATACCTCTAGCATTTTTAATTTTATTTTTTACCGTTTTAAATTTAAAAGCGGGTCAACCCACAATCCGACTCAAGTATCCAAATTAACCACAGCTCTCGACCCGGTAATCCAGACACTTTAAAAATTAAGCATCATTATATATATATATATAGATTAGTTAGTTAAAAAATTGAATTTATATTAATATTAAAACGTCCCGCGTTCATCAAATTTCGTGTTGAATTTAAAATATAAAGTCTTAGTAGCCTAGTTGGTTAAAGAGTTGTACTTGTTTTTTTAGGTTGCAAGTTTGAAACATACCTCTAGCATTTTTAATTTTACTTTTAATCGTTTTAAATTTAAAGCGGGTCAACCCACAATCCGACTCAAGTATCCAAATTAACCACAGCTCTCGACCCGCAATCCGGACACTTTAAAAATTAAGCATCATTATATATATAGAGATTAGTTAGTTAAAAAGTTGAATTTATATTAATATTAAAACGTCCCGCGTTTATCAAATTTGGTGTTAAATTTAAAATATAAAGTCTTTGTAGTCTAGTTGGTTAAAGAATAGAACCAATAGAACCGTTCAGGTCCGTGTTCTGTTTTTTTTTACGAACTCCCAGATTTAACCATCTTTAGAATTATGATCCATTTAAATTGTTCCCTTCAGGTTTAGAAACTGACATGAATTTTGAGGTTATAAGTCTAAACTGCTTATCATTGAAAATCACTTTGTGTTGTGTATTGGTGACAGTTTAAATGAAACAAATATAGAAGAGAAATCGTGGGAAAACTGACAAATTTTAATAAGAGGAATAACTGGCTATATATAGCCATCATATGACACTTGGAAAGTAAAATAAATTGCAAAAAATAAAATATAACTAATACTAATACATAAGATAAGAATAAGGGGTTATACATCTTCATGTCCAACAATAAACCAATAATAAAACACAAACTATTTTTCTTAAAATCTTCACTTAAATTAATTACACTTGTATCAGTTTACAAGTTAATCAACACAAACACCTAACAATCTCGCAATTTCTCAAAATCTTAAGTTGTTTAATCATCAAGTCTGTCTGAAATTTGTTTTTGAGTATTGCAATACTTTAAATTCAATGTTATTCTTTTGTAAGTTCACAGAACAACATCTATATACTTGTTTGGTGTTTGCATAAATGAATTTTTTTTTGATAACGTGATTGTTGAGCTATTGTCACCGAATACAGTGGTAGCACCAATATTAGCATGTTTACTTTCTCAAATATCCATCTTAACTATATTGCTTGACAAGTACATAATGCAACCGTAATGAATCCAGCTTAAGTTGAAGACAAAGACACTATCATTTGTTTTTTTGGAAGACCAATATACTACTCTAAAACAACATAAAAACATATCTAAAGATACATTCCTTTCATTTAGGTCTATCAGTATATGTAATTAATTATTTTTGTCCTCTTGACTTATAAAAAAATCCCAAAGTACATTGTGCATTTAAATTTTTAGTATTTTCTTTGTTCTAGCAAAATATGATTTAGTAGTCCAGTCAATAAATAAATATTGTAAAAAAACATTCATAAGATGATATTTAGTCTAACATGTGTTAGATACACCAGACTCCTCTATATGTTTATAAAGAGTAATATAAAAAATAATTCATGATTTTACAAGTTTACAACCTAGAATAATAGAATTTAGAGCTAGATTACTTTGATCAATCTTGAATCTCTCTAAAATTTTGTGTGTATTTTTCTTCCCAATAAAAATGTCATCTTGCCTATGAAATACCTCAATTCCAAAAAAGAATCTCATATTTTTTAAATCAGTCATTTCAAATTAATAACATATATTCTTGTTTTTCTAGTGAATATCGATCATCCACATATATTTATATACATACATTTGTCTTCAACTTTGATGAAAAAAAGTATGTTCATACCAACATCTTTTAAAACTTTATTTACTGAAATAAACTTGATGATCTTCACATTTTTTCTCATAACTAGGTGACTATCGAATATACACTTCTTTATTTAATATTCATACAAAAGGCTGATTTTACATCAAGTTAATAAATTGTTCATTTCTTTAGAGTAATCATTATAATTACAACTCTAATGGTATACAATCTAACAAGAAGTGCATATCTCATTATAATATACTCTATGTTCTTGATTATAACTTTTTTTTTTAATAAATCGTATTGAGGTATAATATCATCTTCAAGTTGATATTTACTCAACTAGATAGTCTCTCAACTATATTGGTGATCTTTGAACCCTTAAACCCCTTCCTTATGTTGACTTTTACATTATCATCATTTTCTTTCAAAACAGATGTGACACTACTTTTCTTTATAAAACCTATATTATAATTTGAAATTTCAAAATTTCAAACTTCCGGCTTATAACTTCCTTTTTTTTTAGTGATTGGATTATATAGTTTATAAACCTTCAATTTTTCACTTACTCCAATCAATACACACAATCAATACACACTTTAGATTTTTGTTTGGTTCTTTTAACATCACAAACATTTACAAATATATACAATCAAACACTCTAAAGTTTTCAAATGCAGCTTGGTAACTCTAAGCTTCTTCTAGAGTTATATTTGTTATTTGTTCAAGTGATAACTTAAAATATAAGCTATCCTCAATTATCCTAATATATATATATATTTCTTTCTCCTAATATATATATATATATATATATATATATATATATATATATTAATTTATCTTTTATAATTATTTATAATATACATAATAATATACCTAATAATAATAATAATCCCCAAATTCTCTCATATAATTTTACTAATTTATCTCTTCATCTATAATTATTAATTTCTTTTTCCTAATTAATATTTTTATTATTTTATCTCTTATTATAATTACTAATTTATCTATCATTCTATAATTATTAATTTCTTTTACCTAATTAATATTTTTATTATTTTATCTCTCATATTTATATTTTTTTCTTCATTAATTATATATAAACATATTAATAATTTTTATATCTATATATTTAATATTAAATATTTATTTATTTTTATATATAAATATTTATAATCTCAAATACCTGAATTTAATTTCACAATCGGATTTTTATTCCTTAAGCTCTAGCTATCGGATTATAGTTTGAAAATATTCCTAGTATCTTCTAAATGATGTTATAAACGGTTTTAAATCAATTCCAATCGGTTTTAAGCATGTTTGCTTAAAAATCAAGATTTTAAAAAATTTGAAAAAATCTAGTTCTCAAAACTGTTAAAACATAAACACAAATTTTTTTTGTTTTAGTTCTACGTATAATGAAGCTTTTGGCAAACTCCTTATACTCTATTAAACTATATTATTAATTATCTTTGGGAATAGACGAAGCCCTCATACCCTTGGATTAAATAATAGAAGCCTCAATCAAAATCATTAAACTTGTAGTTTGATGTTCTTGACGACCGAGGAATCCTGGCGTCCGAACGAAAAATTTCGCACCCGACCGAGGAATTCCCAACCTCACCGACAAATTCTTGCATTCAACAAAGAATTCCGCACCCGATTGAGGGATCATCGCGAACGACCGAGAGTTCCCCTGCACCCGACCGAGGAATCCTAACCTAGACTGAGGATCCCTCGCACCCGACCAAGGGTCCTGCGCATGCGACCGAGGAGTTTATCCCACAACTGAGGGATCAACACCTTCGACTGAGAGGACCATTCCTAGGGCATGTTTGTTTGGAATTTTAATTTAAAATGTTATTTTTTAAAATTAAAAATACCAAATTATTTTCTGAAAATTTGAAAAAAATAGAAAACAATTTCAAAATATTTTTTGAATATTTTCATAACAAAATATTTTGATAAGAGAATCTTTGGATTTATTTTTTATATTCTATTGCTTTAAACAAATATTATTAGGTACCCTTCTGAATAATCATCAACATCAATCACAAGTACTAGTATTTAAATATTATTCTATAATTTTAAATGTAAGAAAAAATATGTGCATGGTTAGGATTTGAAATATAATTGTTTAAATAAAATATAGTAATTTTTTATTTCAAAAAGTCAAGATTTTTTAAAGTAGAGACCGTTATTTAACAGGTACAGAGGATATAGTGCGAAAGTCAATTCTCGAGTATCACCAAACATCGAAATCAAAAGAATTTCTGATCAAATATGTGTTTCTATACGTATACAAAATGTTTTATTGATTTTAAATTTAAAATCAATTAGCGCTCTTTTATCAAATAAATAATCTTTTAAATTAATTATTTCTAATTAATTTAAAATACAGACTTTTCTTTTAATCAAATTGTAATTTGATTATTTTAAATCTAAAAGATTATTTAAAATTAATCATGAGAATTAATCATTGTTATAATTATTTTTAAAATGTCAAAATATATTTTTAATTTTTTTAATAATATTTTATTTAAAGATTTTCAACACGCAAACCAAGGTTAAAATTTATTGAACCTCGAGCTTTTCCGGGATAAAAAATTTATGGGGGTTACAGTTTTCTAGCGACTCTACTAAGGATTAAATTGTTTAACTCAAAAACATAAAAAACTTGCCTACTAAAAAAACATTTTTAAGTTAGTAGGCACATCTAAAAAGATATATCACTTGGTAGATACATAGACTTTATCCTAACAAATGGATTGATTTATAGTGGTTGCACAACCATAATTACTTTTAGAACTACACTATAGGATATCAGTACTTCTAAAAGTTAAATGCAAAGATTGTCGAAGAGGAACGACAATTTGTTACAAATCGAGCAATGATGTTGTGAGAGTTTGACCTAAAATACATGGGATCGACCATTCTCTTTGGCAGTGAGTCGTCCAATATGATGTAGGCATTGTGGAGAGAAGGGAAAATTACCGATTGAGTTAATACTTCCCGGTTTATGGAGTTTTAAACCCCCTCCAATCCAAGCACTTTGAAATTAAGCTTCATTATATATATATAAATTAGTTAGTTAAAAAGTTTAACTTAAATTGTTAAGAATGTCACGCGTTCATCAAATTTGATGTTGAATTTGAAATATAAAGTCTTATTAGCTTAGTTGGTTAAAGGGTTAGTACATGTTTTGTTAGGTTGCAAGTTCGAAACATACATATAACATTTTTAATTTTATTTTGAACAGTTTTAAATTTATGATCGGGTCAACCCACAATCCGAATCAAATATCCATTTACTCTCACATATATATATATCAAAATTAATCACAGTTCTCGACTCGGCAATCCGGATACTTTGAAATTAAGCATCATAATATATATAGATAAATAGACACACATGAGAAGTTTAAATAGTAGTACAAGTATCTAGTTTTGTGTAAACGACCCTACTAACCTTACTAGAATAGAGAGTTAATAATAAATATTAACATGCTAAAATTCATCAACTCAGAAACATTCATAGATGATGAATAGAACCGAGAAATAAAGTAGTAGTGGAGTTGTATCTTTATCATTGTTATACACAAATGGATTTAAAGCTGAAATCTATCCATTGATCCCATATGGAGATTTCAAAACAGAAGAAAGCCCTATATCATTAAACACGATGATGAATTGGGTCGCTGGTCTAGTTGCTGAACTAGTGCTTAACCATGAAAAAAACACATGTTTCTAATCGCGACTTATTCAAGAAAGGAGGATAAGTAAGCCCAAATGGTTGGTTCAACAAAAATAATCATCTTCTTATGGATTAAAAAGAAAAATGGTCATAATAACAAATTGGGGTTCTTTAATGTCAAAAAAGTGTATGAGCGACACCCTATTTTCCTCGTCGTCTGACTACGAACTTGTTGAACTTCAAGATCTTTGCCGCATCGCGATTCGCCGATCATCTACTCTAATAGTACCACGTAAATATTTGACAATATTATGAGGAAACAAAATCTTCTAATCTTCTAATCCACCGACCTATACGTGAACAGGTTACCAAGAGATCTTGATTTGTCTACTTATTAATCAGATTCAACTTCATCGACATTTATTTAGTTTTTACTCCGATTCTCCTCCAACTTCAAATGTATGGTATGTTTAAATTCCTATATTTGAATTTAGGTTTTTTAATAGATTATGTCAAGTATTTTAGGTTTTTTTTAAATAGAAGCAAGTGTTTGAGTTTTGTTTCCAGGTTATTGCTTTTATTGTTTGTTAGTTATAGTGTTAGACTAAGTGAGTTTCTATCATAAATTTGTGCATTAAGAGTGGAATATTCTAAAAAAAGTAAAACTGGTAGTAAAATCTTTTATTCGATATCTGAATCTGGAGAGGTGTCTTGTTGATACTAAAGTCGTCTTTCTTCTTCCTCTAGTTGTGTCAGAATTTATATCAACATTTTTTTCCGCATCAAAATAAAACAAGATTGACTTTCCCTTTGTTTTGTATACCCCTCTTCGGACGATACAAATAATTTATGCATGCTCTCTTTAACTTAGTCAATTAGTTAGTCTTTTTTTTTTTGTGTCCATCAAACATTTTCTAACTTAGCATTTTGATCTTGACATTTCTATCATTGATTCTTTTCACGCTGCTTTTGGTGACTACTAATGTATTAAACAATCTTGTCTCTCTTAATGAACCTTCTACTACTCAAACATCACCATCAAATCCAATGCCCCTTACTTCCTCCTCCTACTCGAGCCGTACCATCAAATTTAGGTTCCCCTATTCCTCCACTTACTCGGGCATCACCATCAAATCGAGGTCGACGTATTCTTCATCCCCCTCAAACAATTCCTCCTTCTAGGACATCACCATCAAATCTAGGTCCCATTGTTCCTCCTCCTTCTCGGGAAGCAACATTAAATCCATGTTGACATGTTCCTCATCCACAAACAACACTAGGAAATCTCGTCCCCATGTTCCTCCATCTCCCTTTGAACTAAAAATCAATATCAATAACACGTAATGTCGCATGCTCAACCTCTTCTTCAGACATGTTGAAGATTGATGCCACCCAACTAGGTCACAACATCAAGCCACCTGTATTAATGTACAATGGAAAACCAGCAATAACGAGTGACAAACTATAAGAGATGACTGCATAGAAGAAATCGAACATTTCTAGAAAGAAGTCTGAAATTTCTTCTCAAGAGAGTAAGGCTAATACAAAATGAAATTTGTTTGATTGTTGGTTTATTTATTTCTTGATCAAACTTCTATATAGTTTATGTTTTTGGTTTGTTTATGGATTATGTTTAAGAACAATGAAATCTATTTGATTTGTTTATGGATAATATTATGAATATTAGTTATCAAATGTGATTTGATTTATCTTTGAGGTGGAGTGCTCTCAGGTGAAATACACTTCACCCACACTTTTTACTCTTTCAGGTTCGCATAAGAGCGCAATCACACTTCACCCACACTTTTTACTCTTTCAGGTTCGCATAAGAGCGCAATCACACTTCACATGTCTCTACTTTACTCTTTGAGGTCAAGCTCTTAGGTGAAGTGCACTTCACATGTTGCTCTTTTACTCTTTTAGGTGTCACTGCTTTACTTTCTGAGTTGAAGCACACTTCACTTATTGATGTTTCACATGAGATATCGCAATCATACTTCACATGTCTCTACTTTACTCTTTGAGGTGAAGCTCTTAGGTGAAGTGCACTTCACATGTTTCTCTTTTACTCTGTGAGGTATCACTACTTTACTTTTTGAGTTGAAGCACACTTCACTTATTGATGTTTCACATGAGAGAGCGCTCTAACAAAAAATGGTGATTAGAGGGATCGAACCCTATACCTCTCGCTTCACTTATTGATGTTTCACATGAGATAGCGCAATCACACTTCCCATGTCTCTACTTTACTCTTTGAGGTGAAGCTCTTAGGTGAAGTGCACTTCACATGTTGCTCTTTTACTCTTTGAGGTGTCACTACTTTACTTTTTGAGTTGAAGCAAACTTCACTTATTGATGTTTCACATGAGAGAGCGCTCTAACAAAAAATGGTGATTAGAGGGATCGAACCCTATACCTCGCTTTGTATGCGAGTGCTCTACAATTCGAGCTACTTTCTATTTTGTTATATAATTATAATATAAGAATATATATAAGTTAATAATACATACAAAACTAGAACTTTTTACTTGAATTATGGCGATCATGAGTTTTATATGAAAAATATATAAAGTAACCAATAAGAACAATAATTTTATTAGTGTAACTAACTAACAACAACATCTATCAATGGAATATAACAAGAACACATATCTATAAAGTAACTATTATTTCACTGATGGTTCTCTCATTGTTCACTAACAGTTATAAGAAGTGACAAATTTGATATAAACAAGAATATTTCCATTAACATCATAAAATCATCTTCAATACCTAGGTGCATATGTGACGTTGCACAACGCACACCGTATACTACCTGAACATAAATAAGCTTCTGCAGCTAATGCACGTCGAAGAAGACAAAAATCTGGGTCTTTAATACCCGTGTAAGTGTAAAATATATTTCCTAAAAATGGATGGCTAAAATAATATTTTCAAGTTAAGAATTAAACGTACTCAATAGAGTCTCTAGAAAACTATATGCTTTTAAAACGTCCACCCAAAAAAAGTTATTTTTTCAAATTTGTAAAAATAAAAGATAAATATCTTTTCAAATTTTTTGAAATAAAATTAAATCAAATCGGGAAATTATTTAAAAACTAGTTTGTTACTAAAGAGTCGCCACCTAAACTTTTCTACAAAATTAGGAAAAAATAAATTATTGGCATGTAGAATTAGAAAAAGACGCCTTTAGAAAAAAAAATTCTTTTGGGGTTCGGTGCTTAGGTTACATGTGAAAAAGAGTTTTGACACTATGTCTCACATGCACGTTAAAAACAGTCTCTAGTTCTAATATTTTTGTCGTTTTAGAAAATATTTAACACTTATTTTATCCATTTATTTGTTAATTTCTATCAGATCTAAAATATTTATCATATACCTTAATACTAAATCTAAAGTAATACTTATTAAATATAATAATGATTTTAAGTACAATAATAATAATTAACAAATAAATAAACATGAGTAAAGAAATGAGAAAATCAAAGGAATTAAAATTTATTATATTCATAAATTAATTTTATGATTATAAATAATCTACCCACGATTGTTTTGGAGTTTTTATATTGGGAACACAAAAAATTAAATCAAATATTTAAAAATTAATGCAATTTTATTTTATTGAAAATATTGTGTTTATTTTTTTTTATAGAATTTACATAAAAAAGTTCAAAACGTATTGAAATGTAAACAAAATAAGAAATTAAAATAAAACATAAACGAATCATGGGTTGGTTAACAAACTTCATCTTCAACCTTCGGTTACTGCAAATCTTGTGATTTCCTGTGACATCCTTAGGGTTGTTATTCGTAAGAAAAGAGCTCAAAAACGACATACCCGTTTTTTCCAATTTTACAATTTAAATTTGGATATTTTCAATATAAAGTTAATAGAATAAATTTAATTCAACCAAAAAACTTTTAAATTATGTTAGTAGTGAGTCTCATCAATAATTTAAATTTAAAGAAATTAAACTCAAATGTATAAAATTGAAATTTATAAATAGAATTAAGACAAAATGAGAGCTTATAGTGAGCCTTAAATGCTCCCGTTTGAACAGTTAACTAACGCTCAAACAACTTTACACACGAAAAATGGAAAATTTAAACAAAAGCTTTTAAATAAAAAAATGTGAATATGGTTTCAACATTTATTCTTTTTTTCCTTAATACCTACAAATACAAATAAATCAAAATTAATATTTATTTATTTTATTTAACTTATTTATTTGCACAAATAAACTAATATATATATATATATATATATATGCCTATTTATTAACGCATATAAAATAAAATAACATTTTTAATATTATATTAAATCATTTAAAATTCAACATATTTATCAACCTATTATTTATTTTATTTGCAATATTATATTTTATTTTATTAATAATGGTGTATAAAATTTATTTTTGGATTTACTGGATACTCACTCTCGTTGGCCTAATATTTACAGAAAATAAAATCAATCATCGATAGTCTCGCTGGTGCTGGGAAAAACATATCTCAACAAGATTTCATCCTTTATGCTTTGGGTGGACTCGGTCCTAAATACGAATCTCTCACTGTAGCGGTAACCACTCGCACCGACCCCATCGCCATCGAAGACCTTCAAGGAATGTTTCTTACACATGAGATTCGCCTTCAATCACTCCACTCTAACTCTCCACCCGCTAATCTTTCTTTTGGATCAAGAGGGATTTCGAAACCATCCCATTTCTAACGATCGCAATATCTGATCTCCTCTCTAAGTGATTATAATGTAGAAAATTAAAATATTAATAGATTAAGCTCCCATAATTTTAATGGATATCAAATAAATGAGCCTTCAAGTTTATCAAAATTTTTACACTTCGACCGGGCTTCTACTATCGGGTTATGGTGTTCTTCTACTAATGGGCCTTCTATTCTGGGTCGTGGGCCTCGTGTGCTCAATTTTAATAAAATACAATGTCAATTGTGTGATCGATTAGTTCACGCGGCTAATGTTTGTCGATCGGGTCTATTTTGTAAGATTCACAACTTTATAGGTCATTCGATTGAAACTTGTAAGAACAAAAATTCAATAACACGCTCAGCTATGATGGGTACACCTTCTGTTTATGACTCAGCTTGGTATCCAAAAAATGGTGCTATAAACCATCTCACGATGAATCTTGAAAAACTTAACATCTTAACTCCATATAATGGTGCATAAACTATTAAAATGGGCGACAATAACCCTCTTTCTATGTCTAATATTGGGAAATCATTCGTTTCATGTTCTAATAAAACATTCATCTATGTAATATATTACTAACGGTTTTTGATACTTTGTCCATTTTATCGATGACTACAACCGCTTTACTTGGCTATAAATCTCTGATCTACCATCTTGGCCTCATCGTCTTGGACACCCTTCATCATCAACATCAACCTTTATTATGTCTTCTTTTCATTTACCTATTATTGGTAATAAGAAATTAAGTGTTTGTGAATATTGTCAATATGAAAAAGCACACGAAATTTCTTTTCCTGTTTCTTAACCTCGGTGTAAGTCTCCATTAGAATTAATGTATTCTGACGTTTGGGGTCCTGCTCCTCTTTTCTCTACTAACGGTTTTCAATATTTTGTCCATTTTATCGATGACTACAACCGCTTTACTTGGATTTATCCTATCAATAGAAAATTTGATGTCTTGTCAAGTTTTATAAAATTAAAGACACATGTTGAAAATAAATTCAACACATCTATCAAAGCTCTACAATATGATTGGGGAGGCGAATATATGAGTCTGAAATCTTATCTTGAAACTAATGGCATCCAACACTGTCTATCATGCCCTCATACAAGTGAATAAAATGATGTTGTTGAACGTATGATTTACCACCTTACAGAAATGAGTGTCACTCTTCTTGCTAATGTTTGTATGCTCTTATCTTATTGGGATGATGTGTTTTTTACAAGTATGTATCTCATTAATCGTCTTCCTTCAAATGGTAAGCCACATCAATCTCACTTTGAAATTCTTTTTAATCATCCTCCTAACTATCTATTCCTTAAAACTTTTGGATGTTCTTGCTTTCCACTCACTCGATCATATAACTCTCACACAATTAATCTTCAGACTCTAAATTGTATTTTTCTTGTCTATAGTCTAAATCACAAAGGCTATCATTGTCTACACCTTTCTTTTGGCAGAATATATATCTCTCATCACATCACTTTTGATGAAAAAACATTTCCATTTAAAATTACATTATCAAAATCTACCAATTTTTCTAAACCATCAGTCTCTCCAACACCATATTCTCCTTTTCTTCCACGTTCATCACCTCCAATCTCCGCAATTTTAACATCATAAATCCACGTCTACAATCTTTTCCAAAATTCGAAAACTCATCATCATCATCATCCAATTCCAACCATTCATCTTCACCAACTAACTCGCCAACATTAAACTCCTATCAACCATCATCATTAACCAACTCATCTTCAATCAATCCTCCTACTCTCATACATGGACTTTCCATAGTTATACATGCTCCTGAATGTTCCTCTCATCATATGAACACACGTTCCAAAATTCGTGCCCTTCACAATGCTAACATTGCCACCATATCCACCTCTCCATTGACAATAAAGATACTCAATGGCGTTTTGCCATGGCAAATGAGTTTAATGCTCTAATTCAAAATAAGATGTGGTGTCTTGTTCCTTGATCCTCGCAGAATATTGTGGGTTGTAAATGAGTTTTCAAAATCAAACAAAGAGATGATGATTCCATTGAACATCACAAGGCTTGTTTAGTTTCAAAGAGATTTCATCAATAAGAAGGCATTGGCTATCTTGAAATATTTAACCCAGTTGTCAAACATACTACCATATGAACCATCCTCTCACTTATCGTCACTCGTCAATGGCCTATTCATCAACTCGATGTTAGTAATTCCTTTCTACATGGAACTCTACACGAGGTAGTTTTTATGTATCAACCACCTGGGTTCACTCATCCTGATTATTCTTATCATGTGTGCACTCTATGAACTCAAACAAGCTCCCCGTGAAATGGTATACTACCGTGAAATCTGCTATTTTTTCTATTGGTTTTCAAGAATCCAAAAATGATTCTTCTTTATTCATGTACCACTCTCCACAAATAACAACGTTATTTCTTGTCTGCGTGGATGATATTATATTCACTAGGAATTCTTCCTCTCACTTCTCCTGAATCATCTCTCAATTTAACCACATTTCCCCCTTAAAGATTTAGGTTCACTACACTATTATCTCACGATTGAAGCTCATCGATCTACCTTTGGCATTTTTCTCTCTCGATCAAAATATATCAATGACATTCTTATCCGAGCCAATATGAGTGACTCAAAAACTCTTATTACTTCAATCTCTTCTAGGTCATATTTATCTCGTCATGATGACGACACTCTTCCTGAACCATTTCTATATCACATCATTATTGGTACTCTCCAATATTTTATACATACTCGACCTGAACTAGAATTTGCTGTCAACCGTGCCTGCTAATTTATGCAGTCTCCTACCACCACTCATTGGTTTGTAGTAAAAAGAATATGCTGTTACGTTCGTCATACTCCTCATCATGGACTTCTCATTCGTCCATCATCTTCTCACGATATATATGTCTTTTCTAACTCTGATTGGGCTAGTTGTTCGGATGATCGTCGCTCCACAACAGGCTACTGCATATTTCTTGGTGACAATCTTATCTCTTGAAATTTAGTGAAATAATAAGTCGTTTCTCGGTCTAGTACCGAGTCTGAATATCGAGCTCTAGCTCATGCTACTATTGAACTCATCTTGCTTTAATACTTGCTACGTGAATTTTGCATCTCCCCACTTCAATCTCCTACTCTATGGTGTGACAACATTGATGTTGAATTTCTGTCGGCCAATCCAGTTTTTCATGCTCGTACGAAACATATAAAGATTGATTTTCACTTCGTTCGCGAACGTGTTGCTCAGAAATCTAATTTCATCCGATACATACCTATTGATGATCAAATTGCCGACATCCTCACTAAAAGACTTGCGTCAAACTGATTTGCTTTATTATGTAACAAACTCACGGTGTGTGCCTCCTCGTTTTGTTTGAGGGAAGGTATTAAAGACTCTACAATTAAAGAACAACACACTTGAGTCTCTTAGTTATTATATTCCATCTATTAAGTGTATTTAAAATCTTTACATATTCTAACATTTTAGTTTCCCTTATTTTTGTATAAATTCATATTCTTGTAATTGTAATAAAGTACTAAAATACATTCTTAATCTACAACAAATTCTTGCTTACTTATATCTTTCACTATTGCAATATCATACAAATTATTCAAATCAGATAAACAAATTGATAAAAAAAAATACTCTTTAATCATCTTACACATAAAAATTCAGTATTATCTTAGTCTCTTACTTTTGTGACAATTTTTTTTTTCTTACTTGAGTCTTCAAAAAATAAACACACTCAATTTTATTCGTATACTGTTTTGGTTAAATGAATATTTCTATATTGTCTATAAAAATTAGACACGTCAATATAAATATATTTCAAATCTTATATTATCAACTTTTTATTTAAATAATCTGAACAATTTAGAATGACATTATTTTCTGTAATAAAAAAGAATATTGATAAAATATACTCTTAAAATATATCTTCTCTAATCTATAATTATTTGGATATCAAAATAAAATTCAAAAGTCATATAATGTTTTTTTTGTCAGAATTAGAAAATGGAGCTCCTTATTAAGGGTAAATCCCAATTTGGGATCTCTTATTTGGAACTTTAAAATTTGGGGCTTCGCATTTCAGGTTTGTACAAAATTAGATTTTCTCTAACGTCCGTCAAAGAGTAATCTAAACCTGTTTTCATAGGTACAAGATCAGTTTCATTGATTAAAATTTAGGGCATCATATATTATCAACATCGAGTTGACGGACTCTTCTTTCTCACATACACTCTCTTTTCCACTTCCAGCATCCGCAAAGGTAAAGTAATGTTAACATGTTTTCATATGTCCAAGATTTGTTTCATTGACTAACATTTAGGACTTCATATATTAACAGCATCGCGCCAAGAAACTCTTCTTCCTCACATACACTATCTTCTCCACTTCTAGTATCCGCAAAAGTAAAGTAATCTTAAATTTTTTTTCATATGGACATTTGTTTTATTGATTAACATTTAGGGCATCATATTTGTTTTGATTAAATAAGAACTAGCATAACACCCTACAATCATGACCCTCCATTTAAACTCAAAGCGCTTCTAGGTGGAGTCGAACCCGTGACCTTTTAGTGGAATAGTTCTTCATATTGTAGACACTCATTTTTGTTTTCCAAATTTATATTTTAAAATAAATCTGTAGCCTACCAAATTACTTTTTTTGAATTATTTTTGTGAATAATATAGCCCTTCATTACCGTTTAGAGCTGAAGACAAAGCTGCATTAGACTAGCTTGAGATTGAGAGGAGAATGTGCGTTCTAAAGTAGACCAAATGGCTTTAGATGTGGTGCAGGATTCACCAACCACTTGGGCTAGGATGAATTATGAACGGGTGGAGAAAAGACATGAAAGGATCCTCTGATCTTGTTCCTCCTAGATGATAAAATTGGGATTTGGAGTGAGGACACTAGATCCGTCAGTAACCGGCTTGGAGAAAGGCTTCAGGGGCATAATTAGTTCCAATAACATATTGATAGATGCCATAACCTTTTATGGTATGTAAGATTTGAGTTTTCCAAAGAGGAAAGTTTTTGTGATCAAGTTTATTAGATGTGAGATTGTGAAAGTGATGAGTGGTTGAATAATGGCTCTAATACCAAGTGAAAGAGATAAGGAAGCAAGTTTAGAACTAGTTGTAGATTAATAATATATTTCAGTGTGTTATTACAATTACAAGAGTATGAATTTATATAAAAATAAAGGAAACTAAAAGGTTAGAGTATGTAAACATTTTAAATATACATAATAGTTAGAATATGAAAAAAAGAGACTCAAGTGTGTTGCTCTTTAATTGTAGAGTTTTTAATATAACTTAGGGCTGCAAATGAGTCAAGCCGCCTGTTAGCTACTCGCGAGCCGCTCGATCAAATCTCGTCTTGAGCTTGACTTTGATCGAGTTCGAGCCGAGCTTGAGCCAGCTCGTTTAATATTCGAGCAAAACTCGAGCTCATATAATGCTTGCTCGATGGCTTGTCAAGATTTTTCGAGCCTGATAATATAATATATATATTTTTATTTATTTAATATTAAAATTTAAAACAATATTTTATTCTTTTCTCTCTCTTTTCAAAGCCCATATAATAGGCCCAATCCATGTTATTATATTATCTAAAGCAAAACCCTAATTTGTAGTCTTTTTTCTTCTGTCTCTTCCGTCTTCATAATTTATTCTTCTTCATCGTTATTTCAACTTCTTCTTCACTATTTCATCTTCTTATTCTTCTTCACCATTTTATCTTCTTCTTATTCTTCTTCACCATTTCATCTTCTTCTTAATCATTTCATCTTCTTCTTTTTTAGACTTCACTATTTCTTTTACTTATTGATAATAGGTTGATTTAATTTTTCATATTATCTTTCATCTACAATATTTTTCTCATTCATTCACAAGGCTTACATGTAAATTAAAATCTATCTATTTTCACTTCTACTATAGATAACTTTGATTTCCTTTTGTATTATGAGAAACTTATGCTTATAGAATGAATATAAAAAAACACTATTATATATATTATATGTGAGTTTAAGCATTGATTGTCAGAAAATTGAAAGTTGTAGGCCTTTATTGTTGTTAGTGTATATAATATAATAATATATTATATTGATATATTATTATATTATACAATATAATATATTATATTATTATATTGTCTTTATACTATTAGGGTATATTTAATTATTAATGGGCTTGGGCCTATATGTATAAGCAATTTAGGGTTCTAGGTTAATTACTCCTATATAAGAATTGTTTGTAAAGGTTGAATATACAACACTTATGATTATTAAGACTTTTTTCACTTTAGCAAATATCTATTTTCTAGAGTTTCATATCTTCATAGCTGTTCTTAGAAAGATTCAATAGTCAAAGCCAATATTTAGTATCAGAGTTAGATTGAAGAACATGTCATTGACAAGATCAACCAGAGAAGCGGCGGCAATAAAGATTGGAAGAGAAGGGAACATGACGCTCTCCTATCCGTTACTCACGAAGAGTAACTACTCGGTGTGGGAATTGAAGATGCGGGTAAACTTACAAGAACAAGGAGTGTGGGAAGCCGTGATGCTCGAAGATGTCGACGAACGGATGGATAGAATGGCTTTCTCCGCCATCTATCAAGCACTCCCTAAGGACGTCCTTCTCATGGTGGCTGAGAAGGATTCCGCTAAGCTAGCGTGGGAGACGCTAAAGACAATGCATGTTGGAGTGAAGAGAGTTAAGGAGGCAAAAGTGCAAACCTTGAAGGCACAAATTGAGGCGATTCGTATGAAGAATGGGCAATCGATGGATGATTTCACCATGAAATTGACATCCATTGTGACTGGTATCCGCTCGTTGGGAGAGAAGGTGGAGGAGATCTCCGTCGTCAAGAAGTTCCTTAGAGACTTACCACAAACATACATGCAGATCGTTACAGCGATCGAGCAATTTGGTGACCTCAAGAATATGACCGTCGAGGAGATCGTCGGTCGTCTCAAAGTCCACGAGGAGAGACTTCGCGGATACGGAGACCAAGAGGAGGAGCATCTATTGCTCACGCATGATGAATGGATGTCACGAATGAAGAAAAACGGAGAAGCCAATTTTTCTTCTGGATCATTGAGTTGTAGCGGCAAGGGCAAGGTCAAGGGAGATGTTGTGCATAAAGCTCATCTCGACAAGAAGATACCAAGCCCCGCAAAGACAAGAGTACAATGAAGTGTTACGCTTGTCAAAAGTATGGGCACTACGCGTCTAAGTTCCCTAACAATAGCTTATATGATGAGGAGCCAACATTAATGTTTGCTGAGGTAGTGACGAAAGCTTTGCTTGAAGACGATGATGCAAACCTCACTAGCTTCTATGATGAGGAGCCAGTATTAATGTTTGTTGAGGGAGACGAGAAGACAAACCTTGAAGAGTTCATGCAAGAACCATCCAAGGAGGAACCAGATGTAGTGTTGGTCAATGAAGAGAAAGTCATGGAGAAACTCCTCGCAAGTGGCGATGAGTGTAATCACACCGATGTGTGGTACATTGACAATGAAGCAAGCAACCATATGACGGGCCATTGAGAGAAGCTCAATGAGCTCGACGAGAAAATTACCGGAAATGTGAAGTTCGAAGACGGAAGAAAGGTGCACAAGTTTCCTAATCCAGCTTGCGGGAAAATCTATGTGAGTAGAGATGCCATATTCGAGGAGGAGAAGAAGTGAGAGTGGTGCAAGAACAACAACAAGCTCGTACAAAATTCCGTGGAGTTCGGAATCCTACGAGATGTTTATGAGGAGGCACCACTAGTAGAGATGAATCTTGATGAATTCTTGTTGCTCACCACCAATGAGCCAACAACATATCACGAGGCGGTAGTCGAAGAGTCGTGGAATGATGACATGAACAAAGAGCTCGAGTCTATCAGGAAGAATAAGACATGGGAGCTCACCGACTTACAACTCGATCACAAGACCATCGAGTTAAAGTGGTTTTTCAAGTTTAAAAGAGATAGCGAAGGCAACATCCTCAAGCACAAAGCGAGATTGGTAGAAAAAGGCTATGTGCAGAAGCAAGGTAATGATTTTGAGGAGAACTTTGTTCCGGTGACGAAACATTACACAGTTAGGTTAATTCTTGGTATCGAGGTGGACCAGAAGAAAGATAGCATTGAGGTGAAGTAGGAATCTTATGCGAAGAAGGTTTTGAAACAGTTTGCAATGGAGGATTGTAACTCGAGCAAGTATACTATGGAAGCAAAGTTGCAGCTTGGAAAGGATGTGGAAGGAAGTTTAGTGGATCCGAAGGAGTATAGGCGTATCATCGAGTGTCTCAGGTACTTGACGCACACTCGACCCGATATCTCTTATGTAGTTGACATAGCGAGTCGATACATGGAGAAGCATACCACTCTACACCAACATGCAGTAAATTACATTCTTCGTTACGTGAAGGGAACGAAGAATTATGGGATTCAGTTAAGAAGAGGACGAGAAGTTGAAGAACTCGTTGGTTTTACTGATAGCGACTTAGCCGGTGACACAGACGACAGAAAAAGTACTGGAGGGATGGTGTTTTATCTCAACGGGAATCTGATCACGTAGCAATCTCGTAAGTAACGAACTATTGTTTTATCTTCATGTGAGGCGTAGTTTATGACAGCTACTACATCGTCGTGCCAAGGACTTTGGCTAAGAAACTTGTTGAGCGAGGTGCTCGGATGCGAGACGAGGCCGATAACCCTCTATGTTGACAACAAGTCCGCAATAGTATTAATGAAGAACCATGTGTTTTATGGACGTATCAAACACATCGACACTCGGTTCTATTTTATCCGTGAATGCGTCGAGAATCGACAGATTGTTGTAGAGTTCGTAAGCACTAGAGAGCATCGTGCAAATATTCTCACTAAGGCACTAGCAAGATTCAAATTTGCAGAGATGTGAGAGCTGCTCAGCGTGAAGAATCTCGAACTAAATCAAGCTTATGGGGGAGATTGTGAGTTTAAGCATTGATTGTCAGAAAATTAAAAGTTGTAGCCATTTATTGATGTTAGTGTATATAATATAATAATATATTATATTGATATATTATTATATTATACAATATAATATATTATATTATTATATTTTCTTTTATACTATTAGGATATATTTAATTATTAATGGGCTTGGTCCTGTATGTATAAGCAATTTAGGGTTATAGGCTAATTACTCCTATATAAAGATTGTTTGTAAATGTTGAATATACAACACTTATGATTCTTAAGACTTTTTTTCTTTTAGCAAATATCTATTTTCTAGAGTTTCATATCTTCATAGCTGTTCTTAGAAAGATCCAATAGTTAAAGCCAACATTATATATATATATATATATATATATATATATATATATATATATATATATATATATATATATATATATATATATATATATATATATATAAGCATGGAATACAGAAAAATTATTATATATAATGATTTTCAATTTATATTAGGGTTGGATTATTTATAGAAAAAAACGTAAATAAAGATATAATAATTAGTATATTATATATAATATTATATAATATTGAAGGGGATAAAAAAGGTTAATATATTATATATTATATTGAAAATGATAAAAAAAAATGTTAATATATTATATATAATAAAAAGTAAAAAAATGTTAGTATATATTTTATATATATATTATGAAGGGATAAAAAAAATGATAGTATATATATTATATATAATATGTTGTGAGGAAAAATGAATTTTTAAGATTAATAATATATAAAACAAATTAATAGATTCTAGCTATAAATAAGTTAATAAATTCTTGTTATACTTGCACTCAAATAGTTTAAATATATATAATAATATTTAATTTAATACATGTCTAATATTTTGTTGACAGTATCTATTTCTTAATGTATAAGTTAAATTTTAGATATTTTTTTAACATATATTTTTATATTAATTATTTTTAAGCTTAAACATTTTATATTATTGACGGTAAGTTCTTGTGTTAGGCTTGAAAAACTTAAAAAAGATTAGTATATTGAATGTTCAAACAATTTATATTATTTTGTACTTTAAGTTTGAAATTTTGATTAATAATGGTGGTTTGATGTTTTTGGAGTTTGGACTATCATTTTTGAAATTTTGAATATTTATGATTGTTTCATATTTTTATTTTAAAATATGTTTTAAATGTTGAATATGTATGAAAATTTGATATTTTCATTTTGAAAATAATGATTTGAGTTTGAGTTCAAACTCGATTTCGAGTTCGAGCTCGAGCTTGAGTTTGAAAATTTAATTTTAGTTCAAGCTTTTCGAGTCGAGCTGAGCTTGTAATTTAATAGTCGAGATCGAGTTCGAGTTCAAATATATAAACTCGTTCGAGTCGAGCTAATAAATACTAAATCGAGTCGAGTTCGAGCTCAAACTGGTTCGAGCTTGACTCGACTCATTTGTAGCCCTAACATAACCTAGCATGAATCTCTTGCATTCGCACGGATAAGAATATATTTAAAATATTATTTATCTATAAATATTTTAGATAAAATTAATATAATTCAAATCTAATTAATTTAAAATTAGTTTTAGTTTGTATAAATTAATTTTAATCTTAAACTTAATATTAACATATATTTAATCTACTTAGCACTCCACTTAACCCCTCAATGCACCTCACTTAACCCCTCAATTGACCATCATCTTTTGACTTACACTTTTTCATATATATTTTTATCCCTCGGAGAACCACCCACCAATAATAGTCGACCTATATTGATGAAAAATCTTTTATCTCTCGTCCAACTCAACCACCAATCTTAATTCTGACCTCACACTCGAAAAATCACCCACCACCCACCTGACCTCCATCACGAGATGGAAGTTTGAATTAGTTGTTGGTTTGAAAAACTTTTGTTTAAAAGTTGGGTCACCATATATTATAGTCAATAATTTATTCTTGAAAATCTAAATTTGCATGTTTTGAAATTTGAACTCTGATCTTAAGCATGAAATTTGAACACTTTAACCGCAAGACCACTTGAGATTGTTGAAATAATTTTATTAATTTGTGTATGTATATATATTTTGAATTTAATATTTATTATCAATTACTTAATTTTTATATTTACCAAAAAAATATTTATGTTAATAAAGAAAATAATATATATATATATATATATATATATATATAATGAGAAAAAAATGTATAAGAAAAGATAAAATGTATTTATATAAAATTAATGATGAAAAATAATATATATATATAAGGTTTTAATATATATATATATATTATAAATTATTAATAAAAAATATATATTTTATGATTAGTGTGAATATGTATATATAATTAATGAGGGAGAAAATAATTAGAAAAGAAAAAAATATAAGATAAAATATATTTAAAATCTAAAATTTAATTAAGAAAAAGAGGGTAGGGGAGAAGAGAGAGAAATTACCTGATTATGTGGATTATACCTGATGATGACGAGTATATATATATAGATTGTTAGAGCAAGTGCATCAGCATCAGTTACTCTAAACACAACCATCTATGCTATATTAGATTTTAAAAATTTTTTTTTTCAAAAAAGACCATACATCAGTTAATCTAAATATTAATTCTAAAATAGAAAATTCTAAAATTTTGACTCTCCTAGTTTAAATTTAGCATACCAAATACAAATTCTATAATTTTTTAATAATTCTTTCTCTCCACTCTTTTCTATATTTTTTAATAATTTTTTCTCTCTCCTCTCTCTTCTCTACCATTCTTTCTTTTTCCTCTTTCTCTTTTATTATAATAATGAATTTTGGAGGGAATGAATATTTTATAATTTTGTAGAATAGAATTGTAAAATTTAGAATAGGTGATGTATTGACCAGTTAAAATTTGAGATGCTAAAGTTGGTTTATGTTGTTTTAATGTATTTTAGATACTTAGATTTAGAGTAGCTGATACACTATAATAGATTAGATATAAACATTTGTTATAATTTCACTATAATAGATTAGATATCAATACTTGTCTATAAGAGAGTAAAGGTTATGAGTTAGATTCTCAATGAAAATGTCTCGAATGATAGATCATACAAAAAAAAATCATGTTAGTTTCCTAAAATTAAGTCTTCAAATTATTATTATACATATATTTTTTATAATAATTATTTATTATACTAATATTATTTAAATTAATTTGTTTGTAAGGATTAAGGAAAATTGAACAAAAAATTCTCATACAATACAATAGTTTGCTAGTGTTTACTAGTTTCTCGTATTTATTTGTATTAGTATTTAAGAACCTTTTTTTATTAATATTATTATGAGTTAGAAAATTGTTTAATTACTATTTTTAAAATTGGTATTCCAGCCACACCAACTATCACGAAAGAGAGATAAATCATATTGAGGGTTTAATTTATAATAGAAATTAGAAAGAGGGAAGTAAGACCAATTTGATTCACATGGATGGACAATAAGAATGATAGGGCTACCCACTTTCACTAGTCAATACTATGACCACTAGAAATACTATGACCACTAGAATGAGTTGATGGAAAATTTGCTAAGGAAAAGGGATGTGGCATGTAATTGAGAAAATGTGGAAGAACACGGCGAGCCGAGATAAGAATGACAGGGCTACCCATTTTCACTAGTCAATACTATGACCACTAGAATGAGTTGATTGAAAATTTGCTAAGGAAAAGGGACGTGGCATGTAATCGAGAAAATGTGGAAGAACACGGTGAGCCGAGATGGACGACCAGATCGGCAGTGACTGTGGGCTGGCAACACAGCACTCAAATAAAAGAACTAAAGACCAATGATTGCAAAAGTGAAATACTTCATCTACTAAGATTGATTGGGAGTCTCTAAATAGAAAAATTGCTCAACTATCTAATAATGCAGGCAAAAGGATAACTATCTAATAATGCAGGCAAAATGATGACATGTGTATTAATAGTAAATACTTGCCTAAAGCTGCTCCTCAGTCCAACGACATCAATGAGTGGAGGCATTCGACATCTAAAACTAAAAATAGTTTTTAGACAAAAATAAGATAGACGAATTAAGAGTGAAGCTTCAACTCTTAGTAGAATATAGACGGTTAATAATAAATATTAATATGCTAAGTTCATCAACTCTAAAACATTTTAAATTCACCAGAGAAAATTATATTTACAGATTGTGAAGAAATTTTGCATGTCATACTTAATAAAACCTTCTTAAGAGGTTGTAACTTTCTGCTTCACATAGACTTAAAGGATAAAAGTCAAGAAAATATCGATCAAGCAATCTTAAGGTAAAATTAAAAGAAAAAAATATATATGTCCACTAATGATAGAATTTAGAGCTCGATAACTTTGATCAAGAATCTCTCTAAAATCTTATGTGTGTATTTTTCTGCCCAATAAAAATATCATCTTGCCTATGCAATACTTCAATTCCAAGAAAGAATTACATATTTTCCAAATTAGTCATTTCAAATTAATAAACATATATTCTTATTCTTTTTTATAGTTAATATAAGAACATCCACTTAAAGACATACTCATTTTAGGCTATACAATGAAAACAATATGTTTCAATAATATTATACTAAGCTTATGTGCTTGTTTTAGGCTATACAATGCTTTCTTTAACTTGAAACTTTATGAACTTCATATTTTCTTTTCTCATAACTATGTGGCTATTGAATATATAGTTCTTCATTTAATTCTTCTCACAAAAATGTTGATTTTACACCAAGTTGATAAATTGTCCATTTATGTAGAGTAGTCATTGCAATTATAAGTCTATTTATATCCAATCAAACAAGAAATTCAAATATTTCATTATAGTCTACTGCATGTTCTTGATTAATTTTTTTTTTTTTTTAATAAATTGGACTTTGTACTTATCAACTTTTCATTTCTCATTCAATTTAATCTTGTAACTCATTTCACATACATCTTCTGTGTTTCAACTAGTAGGTTAGTCCAATTTCTTTCAATATTTATAGCATTTCTCTATTTTGATATATTCACAACTTTAAAAAACAATATAGGATCACTATTTACAAGCAATGCTTTATTGTATAACACCATCTTCAAGTTTATCTTTCCTCAACTAGATAGTCTCTCAACCATATTGGTGGTCTTCTAACCCTTAAAGCCTTTCCTTATGTTGACTTTTACGTTATCATCACTTTCATTCCAATCAGACGTGACACTACTTTTCTTTACAGAACCAATATTATATAATTCAAAATTCCAAATTTTCAAACTTCACATTAAGTCACTAATTGATACTTCCAGCTCCTTAATTCATTTAAATTGATAGGATTAAATGGTTACATTAGTCTCTCCCTATAAGCTCTTATAACATTAACATTATGTGTGTATTAATAATTATTTTCAAAATAAAATATATGGAAGTTATATAATTTTTGTCAATTAAATTTTATTTTATATTTGATATTTTCAAAAAAATTTCAATTAATATTTAAGAATTATAAATAATTATTACATCTCAAAATAAAATTATATGAGTGTTCTTGAACAAAGAATTTAGATCTGCGTTGCCTTCTTAGGCTTCGTTGAAGGTTCTTCAAATGTTTTAATTGTAGGCACTCATATTTATATCATTTGAGTAATTAATATTTATTTTTTTATTCTATAACTCTTGAGATGAGATTCTAAGAGTTTGAAAATACCAACTATGTTTTAATGGTAGGCAGTCATATATTTTTGTTAAATAATTGAGATGATTAATTATATTAGAAAAATAATTATATTAGAAAAATGATCTAATTATACTAGAAATAATTATAATGTTGAGTTGGATATTTGATTACACTTTATTAACCTTGCATAATGTCGAAGAGATCGAAAAAGTCAACAAACAGTTGGCCATATACTGGATGAAAATGAAGTGGCTACTGATTATACTAAACTAGAAACAGTGAACACGTGGACAGTTTCAAAATCAACTAAGAAATTTAAAGGGTTCCTAGGTCTGACCGAATATTATAGAAGATTTATCAAAGGCTACAATTCCATAGCCCAACCCTTCATTTCCTTGCTGAAAAAGGTCAATTTGCATGGAATGAAGAAGGTGATGAGGCATTCCTGATGTTGAAGAAGCGTATGCTTTCCCCTCTGGTCCTGACGCTATCCAATTTCAAAGTACATTTTGTAGTAGAAACAGATGCAAGTGGAGCTGTAATTGGGGAGATATTGATGCAAGAAAGACGGCTCCTCTCATTCATAAGCAAGGAAATTGTGAACTAGGGAAGTTACCATCATTGACATACGAGAAAGAGTTGATGGCCTTGACCTTTTTTTGTGGAGAAGTGAAGATCTTATCTTAGATACCAACAGTTCATTGTAAAGACCGGCCATAATGTTCTCAAATACCTACTAGAATAGAGAGTACAGACCCTGTCACAAGGGCAAGGGAAATGGCTTTATAAATTGGTGTGATACAATTTTGTGATTCAATATAAAAGGGAAAAGAGAACCTGATGGCAGATGCGATGTCCATGCGGGTAAAAGAGTCCAATGTGCAGGGGTCTCCGTCTATCACACTGTTATCCGAAGACAAATTCATGAAACCTATGAAGTGGATCCTAATTTGGCCAAAATCATTCCTGAAATTCGTGTTAATGCTGACTCTCACTCGAAATACTCATATGATCATGGGATGCTAAGTAAAAGGTACCGACTAGAAGTGGAAAAGAACAACAAGCTCAGAACCAACCTAATTGCAGCAATGCATTTGGGTGTAGAAGAGTGACAATCGGGAACACTGGTCACCCAAAAAAATGCAGCTAGTTTACTCCCAATTAGGGATGCTGAAAGAAATTAGAGAATTCGTCCGAACCAATGAAGTGTGTCAAAAGAATCGGACTATTAAACATATACGAGTTTGCTAGATCCCTTAGCAATTCCCAATCGGTTTTGGGAATCAGTCTCCATGGATTTCATCGAGAGCTTACCAAAGTCAAAAGTAAAAAAATGTTATTTTGTGGTAGTAGATATACTATCGAAAATGGACCATTTTATAAGCTTACATTATCCTTTCTGTTAGGATCTAGGTCGCCGCTGGTGGACCGGGGGTTGGACCGCTTAGCGGTTCTTACTCGTAGGGTGGTGGTTAATCCGATTAGAGATTAACATCGGGGTTTCAATACTACACAACCTGTCACAAACCCTTGAACTAGGTTCAAGCGTGGAAGAGGTTTGCTTTCAGGTTGAAGCGGCACGCTTGTATGATAGGCACGGTCGGTTTCGGATGATGAAGGTTTGGAGATGGTGGGTCGGTTTCGGTTATCTGGATATTCGGTATGTGTTAGAAAATAAACCGTTAAGTCATATCAAGTATATTAATTGGTTTAAATATAACAAGAAGGTGTTGTAGCGTAGTGGTAAACACCCATGCCTGTCACACATGTGACCAGGGATCAAATCTCATCGACAGCAAATAATATTTAAAGTTTTGCTATTTCAGGGAAGCTGAGCAAAATCCGAAATTTACCTATAGGTCGCCGATTGAATATCAAACCGGCCAGAAGAAGCTATGAAAAACCTAAAGTCATCCGGAACCGGCTAAAGAAACCTAACCGGTCAAGCTACCAAACCGATCAAGAGTATTCGGTACGTGACCGCACAGAGAAAGGATCGGCCAAAGCTCAAAACCGGAATCATCAGGAACAAGGAACCGGACCGGATGAACAAGAGAACCGACTGAAGAAAACCTAACCGGTCAAGCTATCAAACCGATCAAGAATATTCGGAATGTGACCGCACAAAGGAAGGATCGGCCAAAGCTTAAAACCGGAACCATCAAACAGCCGATCAATCCACAAGGCAATCATAACCGGAAGAAGTCCGGTTACTTCACTACCAAAAGACATTCGGCCAAGTCAAGAGGCCGACTAGTACAAGAAGACACTTTGGGTATCTGTTGAGAATGATACCAAAGGAACAGACTGAATACTTCCATATCCATGCAAGTCTGAGGAAAGACTGTAGGCTGCAGAAAACAGTACTACCGGATCCTTCTACTTCGGGATAAGCCAGAAAGGAAATCTTCAAAGTACAGACAACTGTCCAAGCAGACAGTGCCTACATTGAGTAAAAGACAAACCCAGCAGGTTTGCCTTACAGACCGGCAGGTCTGAAACAGGATACCAGGTCTGAGACGACCGGCAGGTCTGAAACAGGATACCAGGTCTGAGATTGACCGTCAGGTCTGAGGAGACGACCGACAGGTCTGAGACACTGAATCACTGCACCGCTGACCAGCCAATCAGATTCAAGGAAGTGAAATATGACCGTTGGCATATTTCACCTATAAAAGGAGCAGCTGAAGAGGTGTAAATTGTGGACACAAGACAAGATAAATTAAGTGTGTTTATCTCTCTACAAGATTGAGAGTTTAAGTATGATTACAATTTCGGTGTAAATTGTACGGGTGTTATCGAGCAGGAAATAAGTCTCGATCGGATTGTATTTGTATTCCTTAGTGAATATCCTTCTCGCGGTTTCGAGAGGAAGGGGTGACGTAGGAGTTTTATCTCCGAACATCCATAAAATCTGTCTTGTGTTATTTACTTTCTGTTGGCTTCATTACATAACCGACTAATTTATCCATACCGCTCCAAACCGACTCCATACTGACCATACCGAATATCCAGATAACCGAAACCGACCCACCATTCTTCAAATCTCCATCATCCGAAACCGACTCCGCCTATCATACACGTGTACCGCTTCAACTTGAAAGCAAACCTCTTCCGCGCTTGAACCTAGTTCAAGGGTTTGTGACAGGTTGTGTAGTATTGAAACCCCGGTGTTAATCTCTAACAGGATTAACCACCACCCTACGAGTGAGAACCGCTAACCGGTCCAACCCCCGGTCCACCAGCGGCGACCTAGATCCTAACAATTGGTATTAGAGCAGTTAGTTTCAATACTCAAGCAAACATGTATCAGGATAGGCCTCCAATGCTAGAAGGTGATGATTTTGCCAACTGGAAGGCACGCATGCATCTACATCTAGTCACCTTGGATGATGAAATGGAATCCATTCTGACCGAAGGACCGATATTCATTGATAAAGATAGAAAAGAATGGACAGCTGATGATAGGAGAAGGAACAATCTGGACAACCATGCAAGAAACCGGATCTCCAACAGCGTGGACAGAAATACATACTGCAAGATCAGAGACTGCAAAACCGCGAAGGAGACATGGAACACAGTTATCCAGATCTTCGAGGGAAATGAAAGAACCAAGGAAAACAAGTGGGAATGCAGAAAACCGAGGAGAGATGACCGGAAACCGGACAATCAAAATAACCGAAATAACTATCAACAAACCGGTGAAGGAAGTGAGGTACCGAAAGCACTAATAGCCGACGATGGTGGAAGTTTGTGGCTCGCAGTGACAGCGATGATGAGCTCACGTGCCTCATGGCAAATGAGGAACAGAAAAATGGGAACCAGATTTTCTATTGTCTATGAATGTAGGTAAATCAAGACAAAGGCTTGGAAAAGACAACATTGCATTCGGACAGCCGGCTGCTGATAGACACATCACATGAAGGGAACAAGCATGAAGTGGCTAACATCCTCACAAAGCCACTTCTCGAGTCTAAGTTTTCTTCCCTTAGAAATATTTTAGAATTATTAGATTAAACCGGCCAAACAAACATAAGATTTTTAAACCGGCCTACTTCTTACTTCTTGCATGGTTTTGAATATTTATCCTAAATAATCAAAAAGGGAGAAATTGTTAGATAAAAGATAAAGACTCTTCCAAAACCTTTCTCAAAATTTTCTCCCAAAATTTTTCGAAAAATTCTCTAAGTCTTTTTCAAAAAACCGGACAAACAAAAACAACCGGCCTACGGTTGCAAACTTACATGATTTTGATAATTTTAAATAAAATAATCAAAAAGGGAGAAATTGTTAGAAAATAAACCGTTAAGTCATATCAAGTATATTAATTGGTTTAAATATAACAAGAAGGTGTTGTAGCGTAGTGGTAAACACCCATGCCTGTCACACATGTGACCAGGGATCAAATCTCATCGACAGCAAATAATATTTAAAGTTTTGCTATTTCAGGGAAGCTGAGCAAAATCCGAAATTTACCTATAGGTCGCCGATTGAATATCAAACCGGCCAGAAGAAGCTATGAAAAACCTAAAGTCATCCGGAACCGGCTAAAGAAACCTAACCGGTCAAGCTACCAAACCGATCAAGAGTATTCGGTACGTGACCGCACAGAGAAAGGATCGGCCAAAGCTCAAAACCGGAATCATCAGGAACAAGGAACCGGACCGGATGAACAAGAGAACCGACTGAAGAAAACCTAACCGGTCAAGCTATCAAACCGATCAAGAATATTCGGAATGTGACCGCACAAAGGAAGGATCGGCCAAAGCTTAAAACCGGAACCATCAAACAGCCGATCAATCCACAAGGCAATCATAACCGGAAGAAGTCCGGTTACTTCACTACCAAAAGACATTCGGCCAAGTCAAGAGGCCGACTAGTACAAGAAGACACTTTGGGTATCTGTTGAGAATGATACCAAAGGAACAGACTGAATACTTCCATATCCATGCAAGTCTGAGGAAAGACTGTAGGCTGCAGAAAACAGTACTACCGGATCCTTCTACTTCGGGATAAGCCAGAAAGGAAATCTTCAAAGTACAGACAATTGTCCAAGCAGACAGTGCCTACATTGAGTAAAAGACAAACCCAGCAGGTTTGCCTTACAGACCGGCAGGTCTGAAACAGGATACCAGGTCTGAGACGACCGGCAGGTCTGAAACAGGATACCAGGTCTGAGATTGACCGTCAGGTCTGAGGAGACGACCGACAGGTCTGAGACACTGAATCACTGCACCGCTGACCAGCCAATCAGATTCAAGGAAGTGAAATATGACCGTTGGCATATTTCACCTATAAAAGGAGCAGCTGAAGAGGTGTAAATTGTGGACACAAGACAAGATAAATTAAGTGTGTTTATCTCTCTACAAGATTGAGAGCTTAAGTATGATTACAATTTCGGTGTAAATTGTACGGGTGTTATCGAGCAGGAAATAAGTCTCGATCGGATTGTATTTGTATTCCTTAGTGAATATCCTTCTCGCGGTTTCGAGAGGAAGGGGTGACGTAGGAGTTTTATCTCCGAACATCCATAAAATCTGTCTTGTGTTATTTACTTTCTGTTGGCTTCATTACATAACCGACTAATTTATCCATACCGCTCCAAACCGACTCCATACTGACCATACCGAATATCCAGATAACCGAAACCGACCCACCATTCTTCAAATCTCCATCATCCGAAACCGACTCCGCCTATCATACACGTGTACCGCTTCAACTTGAAAGCAAACCTCTTCCGCGCTTGAACCTAGTTCAAGGGTTTGTGACAGGTTGTGTAGTATTGAAACCCCGGTGTTAATCTCTAACAGGATTAACCACCACCCTACGAGTGAGAACCGCTAACCGGTCCAACCCCCGGTCCACCAGCGGCGACCTAGATCCTAACAGTATGGTTAGTGTAAAGTCGGTTATATAATGAAGCCGGCAGAAAGTAAATAACACAACAGATTTTATGGATGTTCGGAGATAAAACTCCTACGTCACCCCTTCTTCTCGAAACCGCGAGAAGGATATTCACTAAGGAATACAAGTACAAGCCGATCGAGACTTATTTCCTGCTCGATAATACTCTTACAATTTACACCGAAATTGTAAAACACACTTTAACTTTTAACACTTAGGCTTTCTAAAAACAGCACACTCTTATCACTTGTAGTAAATGCTCTTAGCGCTCGTTATCCCAATGTATGTCCCGCATTTATTCTTCTGCAACTGCCTCCTTTTATAGGTGAAATATGCCAACGGTCATATTTCACTGCCTTGAATCTGATTGGCTGATCAGAAGTGCAGTGATTCAGTGTTTCAGAGGTTCAGACCTGCGGTCGTCTCCTCAGACCTGATGGTCAATCTCAGACCTGGCATTGTGTCTCAGACCTGGCGGTCTGTTCATTCGGTGTGTAAGACAAACCTGCCGGGTTTGTCTTTTACTTGATATAGGCACTGTCTGTTTGGACAGTTGTCTGTACTTTGAAGATTTCCTTTCTGGCTTATCCCGAAGTAGAAGGATCCGGTAGTACTGTTTTCTGCCGCCTACAGTCTTTCCTCAGACTTGCATGGATATGGAAGTATTCAGTCTGTTCCTTTGGTATCATTCTCAACAGATACCCGAATTGTCTTTTTGTACTGGTCGGTCATTTGACTTGGTCGAATGTCTTTTGGTATTGATGTAACCGGACTTCTTCCGGTTATTCTTGTCTTGTGGATGATCGGCTGTTTGATGGTTCCGGTTTTGAGCTTTGGCCAATCCTTCCTTTGTGCGGTCACGTTCCGAATACTCTTGATCGGTTTGGTAGCTTGACCGGTTAGGTTTCTTCAGTTGGTTCTCTTGTTCATCCGGTCCGGTTCCTTGTTCCTGTAGGAAAAGTTTATTTAAGTTAGGTTTATTTGAACCGGTCTGAATTTATCTAACAATTTCTCCCTTTTTGATTATTTTATTTAAAATTATCAAAATCATGTAAGTTTGCAACCGTAGGCCGGTTGTTTTGTTTGGCCGGTTTTTTGAAAAAGACTTAGAGAATTTTCGAAAAATTTTGAGAGAGAAGTTTTGGAAGAGTCTTTATCTTTTATCTAACAATTTCTCTCTTTTTGATTATTTTATTTAAAATTATCAAAACTAAGTAGAAATGCAAAATAAGGCCGGATTCAAAAATAACTTTATATATATTTATAGATGACCGGAAAAGACAAAACATATAGAAACACTAAGACCAATAAGAAAAAGAAGGATAGTCCCTATTCAGAATCTGTGAAGTAATAGGCACTCTTCTTTTTCTTCGGTTGTTGTTGCCTGGTCTGTTGGGAGGATCGTTGTCTTTTAGACCGGGACCGCAGCTGTTCTTCGACTTCGTCCTCGACTAGGTCGGCTTGCTGCGAAGTACCCGTAGTGACCGGTTCAGAGATTTCATTGAACATCTCGGCTATCTGAACTTTCTTAGGAGCCTCCCTCTGTCTCTTTTTCGGTGCTGAAGCGGAGGCGGCCGCCTTCTTCTTCTTCTCGTTTTCCTTTGCAAAAGCGTTTAGCCTCCGTTCCTCCTTTTCAAACCGTTCAGCATCCTCTGCAGCTCGAGCGGCTACTTTATCAGCAAACCCTAGGAACATGGCCTCTCCTCTTTGAATTCGCGCGGCTTCCACTTCCGCTTCGGTTAGTTGAGACGATCGCGACGCCTATTTATCTTTGCTAACTTCGGCATCCAGCGCATCCTGGACCCGTTTAGCCATTTGAGCATCAGCCTCTATAGCCGCGGCGTCCGCGTTCTCCTTAGCCTTTAGAATTTCGGCCATCTGTTCGGTAAGTGCCTTTACTTCGGCCACGAGACTCTCGTTTGTCTTTTCGAGTTCTGAGACCCGGTTAATTGTCGTGTCAACCCGTTCGAAATCCTTCTTTAAGTCGGAGGTCACACCCTCCAGAGTTGCGGTTCGCTGAGCCCATTTGTCGCGCTCACCGGCCTCTTCCCACAGTCCGGTGCCGAGTTCTGTGATTCGTGCTTGATGTTGATCCAGAAGCTGCTTTGTCACGTCGGTGAACTTCAGGGCCGAATCAATTATGTTGTTGCATCTATCCTTGAATGGTTGAAGCTTGGACACGTCGTGTTCTTGTACGCGGTCATCGATCCGCTCCGATATGGATGTCTCAAGCTTTTGAAGTCGGTCCTCAACCCATTCTTTAGCAGCCCATTCTTTAGGAGGGTCCGAAGCGGTGACTTCCGGTGGTGGGGGAGGCGAGTGCTCGGTGGGATCTGGATCGGCTCTTTCACCGGGATTTATCGGTGCAGCATTTTCATTTGGAGGTTCTAATTGTGCCGCATCCTCTAAGGTCGGTACCTCAACTTCTAATATCGGTACCTCAACCTCTAATACCGGTACCTCAACCTCTAATACCGGTACCTCAACCTCTAATACCGGTACCTCAACCTCTAATACCGGTACCTCAACCTCCCTTGGAGGTGTTGGACAGTTAACTGGAAATTTTTCGATTACCGGAGCAGTATAGACCGGTACTTGTTTTTGGCTGCATATCGCTTCCAGCCGCTCTATTTCTTGAAGTATTTCCATTTTGCCTTTTGCAAGCTTTGTTAACACCCGCGGCGCTACGGTGTCCACCGATCCCCCTTCGTTGTACTCTTCCTTAATTTTCCGGATGCGCTTTCTTAATTTCCGAAGTTGGCTTCTCGGTATCAGGAGATAGGTTCGGCTTTGTACCTCCTGAATTGTGTTGGATTTTGTGAGGCGCAACATCAGGTCCTCTACTTCCTCCAATCTGTCGATGCATTCCTTTTGCGTGAATTCCGGTAGGATTTCTTTATATTTTGTACTGAACCGGTGCTCATGCCACTCCAAATATAGGTTTATAACGTCCTCGTCTCGCTTGTTAATGCCCTGAAAGATTTTCTGGGCTAATCTATCGGCCTCTGCTTCTTCGGCCTCCTCCCTCTCCGTGTTGTAGCCTTCATCATTGGCTACTTTATCAACCCCGTCTTCACCCTCGGTGGTCTCAGGATTGGTGTATGGTTCGGCATCGTTTGGACTTCGAGCCGACTGATCGTCGTCATTGACCGTTCTATTATCGGTCCTTTCCGTGTCGGTTTTCTCAGAGGCCCACTCCTTATCTTCTGTTTGTTGTGGTGGGTCTACGAAGGTTAACTTTTCTTTCCCTTTTCCTCCGGTCTTTGCTTTTGCCGGGGCATCTTTCTTTGCGGCTCTCTTCTTTCGGCCACCTGTGGAACTGGAGGCCGGCTGCGTTCTTGTAAGGAATTGCCTCGATCTAATGAGGCAACGTTTTGCTACCGCAACTCCGGGACCGACGTTGAGATTCAAGTGGAGGAAGATCTTACCGAGGGGCACGGCGTATCCCCACGACCGGGTTGAATCCGGTTTCACCATGTCCATGAGGTTGCCGAACACTGATCTTGCCCAGTTGACCTCTTTTCCTTCCATCAGACCGATCAACATCTTGATTTTGTCTTTGGTAAGGTTGCTGAAGTTTCCTTCCCTCGCCAATATCGCCCTGGCGAAAATGTCACATGCCGGGATATACTCCGGCCTCAACATTTGTTTACTCCCGGATGTGGTGATCGGCTCAGTGGTTGCCGATAAAATGTGGCAAGCCGCCTCAAAGGTGTCATGGTCTATTTCTGCCGTTGCATCCTGGCCGGTTGTTGGGAGATGCAAGCTCTCGGCCACCAATGCTTCGGTGATCTCGATTTGGGAACCGCAAACCGTCGCGATGATCCTGTCGTAGGCGATGATTGCGGTGTTGAAGAATTCTTCGACCGCATCTTTATAAATTACGTGAGGACCGCCTAGGAAATATCCTAGACCGGTTTTAATCAGCCGATCAATAACTTCCTTTGCCTCGGTCGTCCCATTCAGCGGATTTCCTCGAAATCCACTTGAGAATAGAGTTTGAACAATGCCGAATCACGACCCATGTTAAAGAGTTTGAGAAAGTGAGAGAGATAGCCGCTTCAGATGGCCGCTTCAAAAAGAGTTAGACAGCTTAGAGAGAGAAAGTGAATTTGCGTGAGAATGAAAGAAAATGACCGAGGGTCCTTTTATAGACGCGGTTTGGAAGCCCAACCGTCCCATCATTAATGGGCGGGAATTTTCCCTCCAAAGTGAAAAGTCGCCAAACTGTGCGCGGTAAATCGAAAACTGGGGGCGGCAATTTTGGGCGGGAGATTTCCCTCCAAAATCCTTTTGCCTATGTCATGGATGACGCATTCTTTTCTTTGAGGCCGAATGATTGAGCGGTTTCTAAGTCTAACCAGACATTTTGATTGATCAGAGTGTTAATAGTTTTAAGCAGATTTTATAAGACCGGATAGGAACACGGTCATAGTTTGAAGATCGGTTACTTAGATAAATATTCAAAGAATTGAGAAGACACTGTCATTTAAACTAAAGTGATAATGGAATTCAAGAAATAGCAGATGAAGAAAACCGATTATAAGATTCGGTACAGAGATAGGCATACAGAAGCAATGGAAAGTATAGCCTATTCAAAAGACATTCTCCAGAGTCGTTCTCTTGCCGAATCACTGTTGAGGATGTTTGAAGAGGAGGCCGGTGTACCCGGTCCGAACTCTGGTCGGTACCCAAGGATCAGCATGCTGATATGCGGTGCATACCCGAGACCTTTCTTGGTCAGCACCATATTCTTTAAGTTTTCCCATATGACCGATGACCAGTTGATGGCCGATTTGCAAAGAATGTTGGTCATGAGATTGTAGGTATTCTTGGAATACCGTTGATTAGGTGATTGACACAGAATGGACCGGGTCACGATTTCGAGCAGTAGCTGACCTGACTATCAAGTTGGGTTTTTGGCCCAAAGTGTTTCACCGGAGAGGAGGTGGCCGACAGGTATTGTGCGGTTTCAGATCCCGCACGGTCCTGAATAGTCGAAAAATCAGAGAAACCTTCAGTGGGTAGACCGAATAGTGAGGCAAACTCAACCTCGTCGATCCAGAACGTGTGGTCTCTGACAGTAGAGACGATGTACTTTTCCCTGATGCAGGCGCTTCGAAAGAAGGCCTTGACATCATCTATAAGAATGGGACCGGCCTCTTCAAGAAACGGTTGAAGTCCGGTATCAGCAAGGGAGTCATACATGAATTTATGCTTAGTGGTGCAATCCCTTATGTCCGTGCAAGATTCGAAATCGATGCATAGAAAGTTTCCCAGAGTTCTGCTCGGCATGGTTTCGGTATAGAGAGAGAGAAACGGGATTCAAGAAGAAGAGAAGTGATTTTTGTACTTTTGGATGTGATAAAATGAGGAGAGGATGGCTCCTTATATAGGATCGGTTTTGGAGGGAAAATCTAAGCATTGATGGTCAGTTTTGTTTTATTAGGGAAAAGAATCTTTCCCTTTTCAAGGTGCATGGGGAAGCGGCAGATTGCAAGGCTCGAGGTAAGTGTTAGTTGGGAAGTAACCAGATTAGTTGGAAATTAAATGTGCGGGTGGTTGGGAGTTATCTCATTAATTGGGATTATCTCATTAAATGCATTTAACACATAACCGATATTGATTAGATAGAAACCGAAAATGGTAGAGACAATGCCGAAAATGACATACGGGAACGATGAAGTCTAGAAAAACACAAATAGAACCGAAGTAGACATGGATGAAGCCGATATGATCAAATTTGAGTTGGTTAAGAATTCATCCGGTACATGCTGCAAAACGACCGGATGCAGGAAGGAGTAACTTAGCGGGCGCGGGGATTGACTTCACGAGGGGGATTGAAGTTTCTCCTCCTCCAGGATCTCTCAAACCGATCATAAAATGAATCGGTTGTCTCTCTAGTTAACACCTGGGCCTGGTTCAAACCCTCGCCAGGACAGGTTGGAACACCAAGTTCCACCAGAAGGGTGCTTAATTGGGGAATAAGACCGACCGACCGGATGTTAACCATCCAGATTAGGGTGTCGAATAGCACCCGGGACCAGTTGACCGGTGTGCTGGTGATGATGGCCGCCATCATGTTGAAATTCGCCGCGCAATAGGTGTTGGTGACATCTCTTCCAAAGATGCCCCTTCCTATTACATCGTTGAGGAGCTGATACTCAGCCCTCAGGAGAGACTTAGAGCCATGATCATCAACAGGCTCATCCGACCGGGCAAGGGAGAGGGAGACCTCTGCCTTAATATCGGCCGGAGGGTTGAGGTTTGTGATCCCTTGCTTAGGCAGACCGAAGCACCGAGCGAAGTCCTGCTCGGTGAAGTCGAAAATTATACCCCCAACCTTTGATTGGATGTGGGTATCAAAGTGGGGTGTGCCCCGGAATACCCTGGCGTTATAGTAAAATTCCAAGACGGATTCAGGGTAGATAGTTTGCTTGTCATCCAGAAAATACTGGAGGCCAGTATCATCCAGTTTCTTGATCATCCGATACACCTCATAGTGTTCGGTACCAGAGCAGGATTCAAAATCGACTTGAAGAATGTTTGGGAATTGAGAGATGGTTAGGTTGCCTTAGTGAGATGATTAGTTGTCTTGTGAATGTTTGAGTGTTGTGGTGAAATTTTGCTTCACTTAAATACTAGTTTAGGGGCTATCCTATTGTCCAGGCATTAAATGGGATGACATGTATTAACTGCAGGATAAGAAATTTTGCATGAAATAGGCAAGTTTGCAGTCTAGGTGTCGGTCATAGGCCTGAACCGTGGAAGATATCAAAAGATCTTCACGTCTTTTTAGGCGCGACCATGTTACTTTGAAAGGGTAATGATGTAGAGCAGATATCCTTAACCTCTGATAACTATTCCTCTTCTGTTTGAAATTCAAATAATCTAGGGTAACCTGCTTCCGAACCGGTCAGGTATCAGTTGTTCATCCCGATGCGGTTATTTGGTGCATGCACCAAGTAGCCGGTCGGTCTACTCCATCTGATAGACTGGGCGGTTCTTCCACAGACACCCCGAAGATTCGAAGTTCGACAGCTTAGGAAGTGTTACCGGTTTGTCTGCTTGAACCGGTTTCCCTTTAAGCATCCTTTGGAAGGATTTGGCTAATGTCGGTTAAGCCGAGAGTAAGCCTGAATTGAGAAAACTTAGCTTCCTGCAGCGGCTTCGTGAAGATATCAGCTACTTGTTGATCGGTCGGTACATATTCCAGCCGGATATGCTTCAGCGTGACATGCTCTCGGATGAAATGATGCCTTATGTCGATGTGCTTGGTTCTGGAGTGAAGAACCGGATTGTAGGTGATCGCTATGGCACTCGTGTTGTCACAGAAAATCGGGGACTCTTCGGCTATGATACCGAAGTCCTTCAGCTGCTGTTGGATCCAGAGGAGTTGAGAACAGCAACTTCCGGCCGCCAAGTATTCAGCCTCCGCGGTTGATGTAGCCACCGATGTCTGTTTCTTGCTGTGCCATGACACCAGTCGGTCACCTAGGAACTGACATGTTCCACTGGTGATTTTCCTGTCGATCTTGCACCCTGCATAATCTGCGTCTGAGTAGCTTGTTAGATTAAAGGATGAGTCCTTTGGGTACCACAGACCGACATCGGGAGTGCCTTTCAGATACTTCAGTATCCTCTTTGCGGCTGTGTAATGGGATTGCTTTGGATTTGCTTGAAATCTCCCACAAACACCAACAGCAAACAGGATGTCCGGTCTACTTGCTGTCAGGTACAGTAGGGAACCGATCATGCCCCGGTATGCAATCTGGTCTACCGATTGGCCCTCGTCATCCCTGTCCAGCTTAACTGATGAGCTCATTGGAGTAGCCGCCGAGGAGCAGGTGTCCATACCGAATTTCTTTAGCAGCTCCTTGGTATATTTAGGTTGACTAATGAATGTTCCTTCTTTAAGTTGTTTAACCTGAAGACCTAGGAAGAAACTTAATTCTCCCATCATACTCATTTCAAACTTGTCAGTCATCATTTTTGAGAATTTGTCACAAAGCTTGGGGTCAGTGGAACCGAAAATAATGTCATCTACATAAATCTGAACGAGTAGGATATGTTCCTTCTTTTCAAATTTGAACAATGTCTTATCCACCGAACCGATGGTGAAATCATGCTCTAATAGAAATGCGGTTAGTGTATCATACCAGGCTCTAGGTGCTTGCTTTAGACCGTATAAAGCTTTGTTCAGCCGGTATACATGGTTTGGAAATGCAGCATTTTTAAAACCGGGTAGCTGTTCAACGTACACTTCTTCACGTAGGTCACCGTTCAGAAATGCACTTTTAACATCCATTTGAAAAACCTTGAAGTTTTTGAAAGCAGCAAATGCAAGAAAAATCCTAATGGCTTCAATTCTGGCTACAGGAGCAAATGACTCTTCAAAATCAATGCCTTCTTCCTGTTTGTAACCTTGAGCCACTAATCTGGCTTTGTTCCTCGTGACCAAACCGTCCTCATTGAGTTTGTTTCTGAATACCCATCTTGTTCCTATGACCGATTGATCTTTCGGTCTGGGAACTAAGTACCAGACTTTACTACTCTCGAACTGGTTTAGCTCTTCTTGCATTCCTAAGATCCAATCCGGATCTGACAATGCTTCATCTATTCTTTTCGGTTCAATCTGGGATATGAAAGCTGAGTTAAAATATCCTTCCAGAAGTTGACTCCTAGTTTGAACAGGTTCTGAAGGGTCACCTATAATTTGCTCAGGAGGATGTTTACTGTTTCTTCTGAGATTCAGTTCAGGGGTGTCTACCAAATTACCGGTAACTTGACCAAGGCTAGACATGTCGGTAGGCTGAACGAGATTGTCAGACTGACCGACTTCCTCGGATTGGACCGAAGTGTCAGCTTCCTGTTGTGGAACAGCTTGATCCGGCTGGGTATCAATGATACCCATTTGGTCATGGACAAACCGCCTGAAGACCGGAGTTTCATCTTCACTATCAGAATGAATATCGTTATTTTCCAGTCTGTTGTGTAGATCAAAGCATGAAGCAGTATTGCTTTCAACCGATTCATCGAAAACAACGTGAATTGTTTCCTCCATGGTTGCAGTTCTATTATTATATACTCTATATGCTTTACTTACTGACGAGTATCCTAGCATAATGCCGGTATCGGTCTTTGCATCAAAAGCGGTGAGTTGGGTTTTACCATTTATATGAATATAACACTTATAACCGAAGATCCTGAGGTACTTGAGTTTAGGAACTCTGTTAAAATAAACCTCATATGGTGTTTTGTTGTGAAATCTGTTTATCAAAGACCGGTTTTGTGTATGGCATGCAGTGTTGATAGCCTCAGCCCAAAATTTCTGAGCAATGCCGGAGTCGGCTATCATGGACCGTGCGGCTTCCTTGAGAGTCCGGTTTCTTCTCTCGGCCAGGCCATTTTGTTGAGGAGTCCTAGCACTAGACAACTCGTGTCTAATGTCGGATTCATCAAGATATGCAGTTAATGTACTATTAGTAAATTCGGTACCTCGATCACTTCGAATGCTATTGATACGAGTTGATTTTTCATTTTGCAACCGCTTAAGAAGTGTGATCAGGTTTGATACAGTTTCACGTTTAGATGGTAGAAATATTACCCATGTATATCTAGAATAATCATCAATAACTACCATGGTGTAAAGCATACCTCCTAGGCTAATGACCTGAATTGGTCCAAATAAATCCATGCGAAGAAGATCTAGGCATCGGCTAGATTGAATATTTCCATTACTCTTAAAAGATGACCTAGTTTGTTTACCCATTTGGCATGCTGAACAGACCTTATCCTGGTTAAATACTATATCAGGAATACCTTCAACTAGCTTTTTACCACGAATGTAGTTTAAAGTTTTCATGTTTAGATGGTTTAGTCTCTTGTGCCATAGCCAGGTTTGATCAGTCTTAGCTATCATGCATATAGGATATTCTATCCTTGTTTTCCAGTCTACCTTATAGATGTTACCTATCCTATTTCCGGTTAGTAGTACAATACCTTGAGAGTCCTTAACTAAGCATGCATGTTTAAGGAATTCTACCGTGTATCCGGCATCACACATCTGACTAATACTAAGTAGATTAAAACGTAGGTTTTCAACTAGAAGTACATTATCAATAGTTAGATTACCATGGACAATCTTACCCTTGCCCACAGTTTTACCTTTTGAGTTGTCACCGAAGGTAATTAGAGCACCGGTTACTGATCTGATGTCTATTAGCAAATTGCTATTTCCGGTCATGTGCCTGGAGCAACCGCTGTCCAAGAACCATTCGGAGTTTCCTAGCCGTTTCTTTGGATCCTGCAAAATGTACATATTTACAACTGTTTGGTACCCACATTTACTTGGGTCCACATGCGGTTAGTCCCTTAGGTACCCAAACTTTAATAAACCGGACGGTCTTCTTTGCTATGGTTTTAACTGTTCTTTTGACACTTGGTCTGGTGTATTTTGGTTTTCCTTCAAATGTCCTAAATGGTGATGGTCTTTGATTCGGTGATCTATAGTTTGACCTACGCGGTTTAGGGAAATCTTTCTTATATTTGAGGATTTCTGCTTTTCTTTTCTCAAGGTCAAGCCATGAATCGGTTGGGCCAACGTAATCGTATTTTAGCTTCTCTTCCCTATAATATGCGGTTTCCTCTTCTTCAGCTGTACAGGTGCTCTTAAGAAATTTTATAAAGGGGAGGTTTCCTTTTGTAAGCCTTGCTTTCTCTATGGGTTTTCGGTCTTTAGAGCTATTCCCTGTGTATCCAAGACCACGCTTACAACGAGGATGCCTATAGTGTTTATTCATATTCTTTATTATATCGCTAGATCTCTTATAGGCGGCCATCGTATATTGAAATCGGGCATTCTCTTCCTCAGTTAGTTCTCTAGTCGGTTCACTAGGTTGTTCGGTCTTAAGGTCTAACTCGGTTTCTATAGTATGGGTATCATCAGATTGTATGACCTCCGGTTCGGTTATGATGGGTACCTCTGGTTCTATTGGAATAGGTACTATATGATCGGTTCTAATGTTGAGATGCTTGGGTAGCATGGTTAGTAGGTTCTTATATTCTTCTACCATGTCATTCAATGCATTGTATAACTCATCTTTAGTAAATTCCTCACAGGGAGAGTCAAATACCTGTTCCTCATTTGCCATGAGGCACGTGAGTTCATCGTCACTGTCACTGCGAGCCCATAGACTTCCTCCATCGTCGGCTATCAGTGTTTTCGGTACCTCACTTCCTTCACCGGCTTGTTGGTAATTGTTTCTGTCATTTTGATATTCCGGTTTCTGGGTGTCCCTTCTTGGTTTCCTGCACTCCCACTTAAAATGTCCCATACAGTTACAGTTATAGCATCTTACATTGGATTTATCACCATAGTAGTTGTTTGTCGGTTGGCTCCTTTTCATGAACCTCCCAAACTTCTGTGCAAGCATTGCCATGGCATCCTCAGTGAACTGTTCGGCGGTTCTAATCGGTGCGGGTGCAGGAACCGGTATCGGTGCAGGGGTAGGAGCAGGTGCAGCCGGTTCTGTAGATGTGATTAGTGCTCTGGTTGATGTTGAGGCCGAGACTTCCTCTTCAGTTCTGGATCTCATCTCGAATTCGTATGCCTTTAGATCTTCGAATACGTCGTATAGTTTCATCTTACGTAGGCTCTTTGATTCCCTCATTACCATTGTCTTTATATCCCAGGCACTTGGAAGAGATCTCAAAGCCTTCATAATGACCTCTTTGTTCTCATACTTCTTGCCCAGAGTTGCTAGTTCATCTAACACACCAGTGAACCGGTCACTGTATTCCTTCATAGTTTCTCCTGGTTTCATTTTGATGCTTTCAAACTTCTGTGTGGCCATCATTATTTTGTTCTCCCTTGTTCTTTCATTTCCTTCAAAGATCTGGATGACCGTGTTCCATGTCTCCTTCGCGGTTTTGCAATCTCTAATCTTGCAGTATGTGTTTCTGTGTACGCTGTTGGAGATCCGGTTTCTTGCATGGTTGTCCAGATTGTTCCTTCTCCTATCTTCAGCCGTCCATTCTTTTCTATCTTTATCAATGAATATCGGTCATTCGGTCAGAATGGATTCCATTTCATCATCCAAGGTGACTAGGTGCAGGTGCATGCGTGCCTTCCAGTTGGCAAAGTCATCACCTTCTAGCATTGGAGGCCTATCCTGATACATGTTTGCTTGAGTATTGAAACTAACTGCTCTGATACCAATTGTTAGGATCTAGGTCGCCGCTGGTGGACCGGGGGTTGGACCGGTTAGCGGTTCTTACTCGTAGGGTGGTGGTTAATCCGATTAGAGATTAACACCGGGGTTTCAATACTACACAACCTGTCACAAACCCTTGAACTAGGTTCAAGCGCGGAAGAGGTTTGCTTTCAGGTTGAAGCGGCACGCTTGTATGATAGGCACGGTCGGTTTCGGATGATGAAGGTTTGGAGATGGTGGGTCGGTTTCGGTTATCTGGATATTCGGTATGGTTAGTGTAAAGTCGGTTATATAATGAAGCCGGCAGAAAGTAAATAACACAACAAATTTTATGGATGTTCGGAGATAAAACTCCTACGTCACCCCTTCTTCTCGAAACCGCGAGAAGGATATTCACTAAGGAATACAAGTACAAGCCGATCGAGACTTATTTCCTGCTCGATAATACTCTTACAATTTACACCGAAATTGTAAAACACACTTTAACTTTTAACACTTAGGCTTTCTAAAAACAGCACACTCTTATCACTTGTAGTAAATGCTCTTAGCGCTCGTTATCCCAATGTATGTCCCACATTTATTCTTCTGCAACTGCCTCCTTTTATAGGTGAAATATGCCAACGGTCATATTTCACTGCCTTGAATCTGATTGACTGATCAGAAGTGCAGTGATTCAGTGTTTCAGAGGTTCAGACCTGCGGTCGTCTCCTCAGACCTGATGGTCAATCTCAGACCTGGCATTGTGTCTCAGACCTGGCGGTCTGTTCATTCGGTGTGTAAGACAAACCTGCCGGGTTTGTCTTTTACTTGATATAGGCACTGTCTGTTTGGACAGTTGTCTGTACTTTGAAGATTTCCTTTCTAGCTTATCCCGAAGTAGAAGGATCCGGTAGTACTGTTTTCTACCGCCTACAGTCTTTCCTCAGACTTGCATGGATATGGAAGTATTCAGTCTGTTCCTTTGGTATCATTCTCAACAGATACCCGAATTGTCTTTTTGTACTGGTCGGTCATTTGACTTGGCCGAATGTCTTTTGGTATTGATGTAACCGGACTTCTTCCGGTTATTCTTGTCTTGTGGATGATCGGCTGTTTGATGGTTCCGGTTTTGAACTTTGGCCGATCCTTCCTTTGTGCGGTCACGTTCCGAATACTCTTGATCGGTTTGGTAGCTTGACCGGTTAGGTTTCTTCAGTTGGTTCTCTTGTTCATCCGGTCCGGTTCCTTGTTCCTGTAGGAAAAGTTTATTTAAGTTAGGTTTATTTGAACCGGTCTGAATTTATCTAACACTTTCACTGCCTGAACTGTTGCTGAAACCTTTGTGGCTAATGTATCAAAAATCCATAGTATGCCAACAACCATAATCATCGATCGAAACAAGGTATTTTTAAGCACCTTCTGGTGGGAATTCTTGAGGATACAAGGAGTTAAGCAAACTTTCTCCACAGCTTATCCACCCAGACGGATTGCCGAACTGAGATTGTCAATAAATTTCTGGTGACTTATCTACGCTGTATGGCAGACTAAAGTATAAAAGATTGGGTACAATTGTTGCCTTTAGCTGAATAGTGGTACAACACAAATTTCTATACAAAATACAGATAATCCCTTTCGAAGCTTTATACGAATACCCTATCCATACACTAGAGTGGAAGATGTGTATTTGATAAACTTCAACTCCTAAAATTCTATTTAAAAAAGTTTAGAATCATATGAAGCAGTTGCAGGATACAAAGAGAAAAGAGTTCACTTTGAAAGTTAGAAGTTGGGCATTGGTGAAGTTACAGTCATATAGATAGCTTTCGGTTAATATGTTATTTCACAAACTCTCACCAAAGTATTTTGGGCCCTTTCAAGTGTTGGAAATGATTGGGGAAGTTTCCTACAAGATGGAACTTGAGACTGACACCAAGATACACAATGTATTCTATGTTTCGCAATTAAAGATATTTCAAGAGATCCCTACTGCTATTAAAGTAATCCCCAGCTTAGTGCACAACCTAACAGGACCGACAATATTTTGGGTGAACAAGACATGATGGTGCATGGGAAAATGAAAAGATAATTGTTGATCAATTGGGATGGGCCTCAAATAGAAGACCATATTTGGGAAGATGCTGAATTATTAAGCATTCAATGCCCGATGATACTGGTGATGGAGAGGCAAACAAGACCAAAGTCTCTTAATCAAAGTCGACAATCTTTAAATGGGGGAGATAATGTTACGATGAACGAATAGACCCAGCATCCTCCAAGGTCCAAATTAACATTTGGGCTAGATATTATTGCAGAGTTTCTGCTTTTTTCTATTCCATAACAATATTTTAATTTTGTTGCCGGTTATTCACCAAACTGATTTATGTTAAGTCCATAGTAGTTGTGGTAACCGTAGAAATTAAATATTCTAAGGAAATTCAACTGCTATATAATGCTGAACTCACTTCCCCAATGGGGCATGAATGCAATTTTTTTTGTGAAAGTTCTCAATCTCATTTATATTTTTTGATTTGTCTCTTTGTTTTGGACTGTTAGGTTTATACTAGCACTCTTCTCATATTTTTTTATTCTTATTCTTCTATAATCTTGAAATTTTCTTCTCGTAATACTTTCGCTGCACCTTGATCACAAATTTCTCACTAGGTCTTTGAGATCAAGAACTCTTAAACCTCAGTTACATATCATGTATTTTATGCATATTAAACTGAATTACAAAGAAAAATTATTTAATTTTTATAATTTTATTTCTTATAAATTGTAAGAATTATATATATAATTTATGTAATGTTAAGAATATCTAGTTATTGAGTTGTAATAGGTCAAATCAAAAAGTTTAATATAATTTTATATATTCTTATAAAGTTAAAGGATTATGGTATAAATTAGACTTATATAAATAGGAAACACATTTCTAATAGTCTATTATTGTGAATACATTCTGAATTCTTAATTCATCTTTGGTTAATATCAAAAACGGTAATAATTTTTCAATTAATCAGATTTCATGGTATTAGAGAGGGATCTTCATGAAGATCAAGAAAATATTCAAGCGGTAAGTGATACATCTAGTATTTTATCCTCATCGTCGGATTCGTCATCAAAAAAATCCAATAGGTACTTTTCGCTCGATTCACCAGATAGAAAAATGACTGGAAAGAAGAGACGCGATAATGATCTATTTGTGATTCGTAACTTAGACAATACAAGAGCGATTATCTGCACAATAGTGTTCAACGGATCGAACTACATCGGATAGAGTAGCGGTCTTCGGTTAGTCCTTGAAGCCAAATCGAAGCTAGGGTTTATTGATGGTTCACTTGTCGTGCCAAAAGAAGCAGACGACTTCGATAGATGGAGAAATATTGATTGCTTGGTAAGATCGTGGATCTTGAATATGGTTTCAGAAGAAATCAAAACAAATTATTCTTTCACAACCACAACAAGAGATTTATGGATTGATATCAAAAGATAGGTATCAAGAAAGTAATGGCCCATAAGTTTTCCATATTCAGAAAGTTATAAGAAATCTTCGATAGTGTACACTTTCTATTGAGAAGTATTATTCGAAAATCAAAAAATTATGGGTTGAACATTTAGTACTACAACCTTTACCATGCTGTGATTTCGATCCAAGAACACTATGTTTTTGTAGGATGACGAAATTGGTAATGCAATTAGATTCTACTAACAAGTTAACACAATTTTTACTGGGATTGAATGAATATTATGATAACGTAAGACAACAATCTTTATAATGGATCATAAACCTAGTCTAAACAGGGCTTATGCAATGATACAAAGTATTGAAAGACAGATTGAGGTTCATTGATGAATGATCAAACATATAGTTTTGCTATGCGAGTAAGAGATTAAGATTATTCTGAACGACTAAAATGGAAAAGGAATGATTAAAATACAAAAGGAAAGGGAGGATACAACAAAGAGAAAAATGTCAAAGAAAATGGGTCATCAATATTGTATTGCACACATTGCAAAACTGAAGGCCACATTCAAGAAGGGTGTTTTCAACTCATAGGATACCCTGATTGGTGGAGAGGAAATCGTAATTCAAAAGCTAAAGTTTTTGTTAACGTAGCTAATACTCTATTCTATTTTGGTGAAGAACAACTAGAGAGCTCCATTCTATTTTGATAAAATCAGCAGCTCTGAAATTACTACTGTTAAAGAAGTCACAAAGGACTTCTTGGAGATAGAAAAGGAAAAGACAAAGGAAAAGAGAACTACTATGATTGTATGTATCCTACTAGTAATTTCACTAATGCATGCAGTTTAAATGTATATAATATGTATAAAGATAAATCTATTTGGATTATAGATAGTGGCCCTAATTGCCACATTTACACAAACATAAACTACATGACTGAAATTAGAAAAGTTACTAGCATTTTTTATGTTTACCTGATGGAACAAATATAAATGTCAAATTTATAAGAAATGTTAGACTGTCAGATAAACTGAAATTGTATGATGTTATGTTTGTAAAAGATTTTATATATAATCTAATTTTAGTGTCTAAACTTGTAAAAATAAATAATATTAGTTGACAATTTTCTTCTACTGGTTGTTTATTGCAGGAAGTTAAAAATTCCACCATCATAGGCAAAAGAGATTTTAGACAGAACCTCTACATACTAGATAAAAATTTAGTCAATAATGTGTGTAATACATCTAATGATTTCATGTTATTAAATAGAAGACTTGGACATATTTCTGATGTTACACTTAAACATGCTTTTTGCTTGAATAAAGAAGAAAACTTTTATTGTGATATATGTCCAATTTCAAAATATAAATAACTACCTTTGAATTTTAGTTTATCAAAAACGGATAAATATTTTGATTTAATTCATATGGATATTTGGGGACCTGATAAATAAGTATCACTGATTGATTGTCAATATATGTTTACTATTGTTGATGATTTTAGTAGATATACTTAGATATACATGATTAAATCAAAAAGTTATATTTTTCAAATATTCATTGATTTTCATGCTAGGATTAAAAGACAATTCCAGTTATCAATTAAAATGGTTAGAACTCATAATGGTAGTGAATTTTTAAGTCATCAATGATAAATAAATTTTAAAATCAATGGTATTTTGCATCAAAGGTCTTGCCCTTATACCCTCACAATAAAATAAGGTTGTTGAACGTAAACACTAACATTTACTATATGTTGAACGATCTTTGATGTTTCAAGCCAAAATTCCTTTATTTTTTTTGGTCTTTTTCAATTTTTATGGCAACACATATAATAAATAGAACAACTTCACATAATTTAAACTGGAAAAGTTCGTTTTATAAATTGTAAAAAGAAAACTAAATTTAAATAATATGAGAGTTTTTGGTTATTTATGTTTCGTCAAAAATAATATTTCTCAAAAATCAAAATTTGAACCGAGAGCAAGAAAATGCATTTTAATTGGGTATATTTTAGAACAAAAAGATTTTAGAGTTTTTGATATCGCAAATTAAGTCATTTTTGTTTCGAGGATATAGTTTTTCATGAAAATATTTTTCCATATCAAAAGAAAAAAGGGCTGAAAAATAAAAAAAAAAGTTTTTGTATAAGAAATTTTTTTTTTTCTATTTCAGTGGAAGAATAAGAAATATTGGAGTCTAGTGATACATAAATGACAGACAATCATGATGATCATATGATTAGCCCTAATGATGATTAAAATACTTTCATGATGAACTAGATAAAAACAATTAAAAATATCATTTGTAAACAGAGCAAAGAAAAAGTAATAGAGAAAAAAAAACCTGCCTAGTTTGACAATTATATTATTAACTCTAACATTGATTCAAATAATGGTAAGGGATACACATCCAATACATTCCCTTACTTCACAAATTGTAAGGACAATGAACATCTTGAATTTTGGGGGTAATATTTCTACCATTAAAGAACCTCAAACATACAAAGAAGCTTCTCAAATCAAACATTGACAAAATGCAATGGATGAAGAATTGAAAGCATGTAAAAATAATTTAACTTAGGATTTAGTTACATTTCCGAAAGAAATCAATTGGTTGTAGGTGGATCTTTAAAATAAAATTCAATCCGAATGACACAATGAATAAGTATAAGGCGAGATTGGTTGCTAAAGGCTACAATCAAAGGGCCAAAATAAATTTTCATGATAGTTTCTCATCGGCTGCAAAATTTGTAACGGTAAGACTTTTACTTGCGTTAATTGCTGCTAATAACTGATTTCTAGAACATGTAGACATAAATAATGCATTTCTTCTCGGGGAACTAGAGGAAGACGTTTATATGACAATTCCTGAAGGATATACTAAAAAAATAGAAACTGTTAATAAGATTTGTCATTTAAATAAAATCTTATTTGGTTTAAAACAATCATCTCGACCATGGAATATTGAATTTAGAAAAAAAACTTGTTCAATTTGATTTTGTACAGTAATATAATTGTCTCTTTATATACAAAATTGATTCCACTTTTACAACTTTGATTGTTTATAATGATGATGTGTTATTACCTGAAAACAATATGTAAACACTTGAATCAGTTTTAAAAAAATCTCAATATTATTTTTTCAATGAAATATTTAGTCAAAGAAAATTATTTTTTGGGACTAGAAATTTACAGAACTAGAGCAGGTTTATTTGTTAACCAGCGCAAATATGTGCTGAATATTTTAAACGATATAGGGTTGACTGGCTGTAAAAAGTTGATGTTCTTATGATTAACCGAACAAAATTGAGTAACTCTAATAGTTCAATATTCACCGAACCAAAAAAAATCAGAAGATTAATTGGACGATTAATATATACTTGAACTTTTCTCGTTCTGATATAAGTTTCAGCGTTATAATTAAGTCAGATTATGCATAATCCGTTAAATGGAGTTTTAACTAAACTATTGGATTTTAAAGCTTTTTGCAATCATAATAATTATATATATAACTTATGTAATGCTAAGAATTCTTAGATATTGAGTTGTAATAGGTCAAATTAAAAAGTTTAATATAATTTTATATATTTTTATACAGTTAAAAGGATCAGGATCATGGTATAAATCCTGATCAGTCTATAAATTAGACTTAGGGATACAATTCTAATTGTCTATCATCTTTGGTTAATATCAGAAATCTAACCGTTTTCAATTATTAAATTTCATAAATTAATTGTATATTTATTGAAACTAACAAATTAATTTAAGAATTTTTTATAACATTGATAAATTTTGTTTTATAAATAATTATTAATACACGCTATAAGATACATTATTAAACATTTTAAGGACTCGCCATTTTATTTCTAATAAAAAAAATATAAAGTATTAAGTTCTACTTGATTGAAAATATCAAATTATGATATTAGTATGAGATCCAAGTACTAATAAGGACTCATCTTATTATTAAAGTGAAAATCATATCATTTTTGTTTAGAGAAGAATTATTAATACTTAGATTATCATCGTATGATATCAGAATAACAAGGACACTCACCTTCTTTTTATTAAATTGAATTTTGTAATAGTCCATTTAGTAACTTAACTCATTGATAACTTTCAGTACGTGTATTAATAATTCTTAGTATCAATGTTTTTGATTGAAAACATTGAATTAAGTTAGAATAAATTTTAAAAATATATGTCCACTAATGATAAATAGAATCTAGGGATAAAAGAGGAACATTTCCAATTCATTATTGGTAGTATGCTCTATAGGGTGAATTGGAAATATTTCATAGTTGTAGCTATCTATATTCTACTAAGAGCTAAAGCTTGTTGCTTAATTCTTTTGATCTTAAATTTTTTTTTTTGTCTTAAAACTCTATTTTTAGTTTTAGATATTGAGAACCTATGCTCATAGATATCGTAGTACCGAAAAACAGTTTTATACAAATTATTAATATTATGAGGGTGGATCGGTACGATAAACCGAATACTTTTATCCATACCGTATCAAAATTTTCGGTATAGATATATTATCGTTAAATGTAACTTTATAAGAGAAACAGTGAGAGTTATGATTCTTATGAATGGTGTTCTTTCTGTTTGCATTCAATGACCAATATAGTAAAAATAAAATTGCATTAAAAGATGAGTGTTCTTGAACCAAGATATATAGAAAGGCTATAGAAAGGCTTGCCACTTATGCCTCCTTCTTTGAAGTAGGCGCACTTTATAACAACCACGTTTTCAATAACGGATATGTTAAATGATCTTCTAACCCATTACCGTGTACCAGAAATGGACCAGAATAATTAATCCGTCACCCTCAATATTTTTATCTTTCAGTTTAAGCACAAGTTCAGTCACCTTAATACTCCCAGCAATGGGTTACAGGCTTACGCTACAAAGCCCAGTGACATCATTTATCACCGTGTTTAATGATATAGAGCTTTCTTTTACTTTAATATCTCGATGTGGGATCAGTGGATGGATTTATGCTTTCAACCCACTTGTGTATAAGAGATACAACTTCATTGCTCCTTAAACTGTTACATTCTAATACAGTTAACATGAAACATAGATCGATGAAATACGATCCATTTGTTCTTGTACAACAATCCATACAGGTTAATTATTCGAATTATCCAACCCCAATGAATGATCATAATTTTGAATGGTTGATGATGGGATCAGCGTAATTGATAGAGACGGGGGTCTGGCTATTGATGACGACTTCGGAAAAACGATTTGATAGAAATCATGTTAGAGATTTAAATCACTTTCTATTCTTCACAAACCCTTCCAACTCTTGAACGATTCAAGTGCGAAAACGTTTGCTCAGGTTTGAAGCTAAGAACTAAAGAAGGAGAAGATGACAAAATGTAAAAAACAAAGTAGTTTGTTTATGAATGTTCGGAGCAAACTCTCCTACGTCACCCTTCTTCCAACCACCGGAAGGATTCACTATACTTTCGAATCAAATACAGCTTGCTGGCTAGCTAACACTCTGTTGAACAGAACAACCTTTGTTCAACTTACAACACACTGTTAATGACTATCAAATAGTCCAGTAACTTATCTCTCAACTTCACGTAGTGATTTACAAAATACACTTGAGAATAAAATATCTAGAGAGAGAGTAAGTTGATTCAAGAAATTAAACTTCTGGAAATCTGTTGATTCAATGAGAGAGAGAGCTTCAGCTTCTGTCTTATAATTTCTGCTTCTTGCCATCCGTTGTCTTTAGGCAGCAATATTTTCTTGAAAAACTTCAACGGTCGAATCCTTCTTTTGGACAAGTGGCAAGCGTCCATTGGTACGTCGCCCATAGTACACAAGTATATCATGCACTGTGCACATGGAACGTGGTCGTACCAATCTGGTAGTGGCCAAATATTCTTCTGTAATTGTCCTGCACAGAACAATTAGTGGGAAGAATATTTACTTACGTACATTCATTCATTGGATACAATTAGTTGGCTGTCAGACTACACAGGAGAGAGAGTAACAGACAACTAGTTGATTGTGGGTAGACGAATGCTAACTTCAAGCAACTGCTGAAACAAGGCATTAAACATTTTTCAATTAGACAGACAAGTCTAATGAAGTTAGACGCCCCCGTCTAATAGCAGGATCCAATAGACCACCTAGTCTAATGTGATTAGACGACACGTCTAATTACGGTTCCCTTTAGACTAATCTGAAGGAGTTACACTACACGTCTAACTTTCATCTTTGTTAGACGGCACGTCTAACTACGCATCTCTTTAGACTAATTTGAAAGAGTTAGACTGCACGTCTAACTCTCATCTGTTAGACGACACGTCTAACTACGCTTCCTTTCAGACTAATCTGAAGGAGTTAGACTGCACGTCTAACTCTCATAAGTTAGACGGCACACGTCTAACTTTACATCCCATTAGACACCAAGTCTAATGGAGTAGACTTTGAAGTCTAACTTTACATATCACTTCAGACTAATCTAAAGGAGTTATATACTTACAAGTCTAACTTTACATCCCATTAGACACCAAGTCTAATGGAGTTAGACTGCCAAGTCTAACTTTACATATCAATTCAGACTAATCTGAAGGAGTTAGACTTACAAGTCTAATTTTATATCCCATTAGACACCAAGTCTAATTGAGTAAGACTTACAAGTCTAACTTTACATCCATTAGACATCAAGTCTAATGGAGTTAGACTGCCAAGTCTAACTTTACATATTATTTCAGACTAATCTGAAGGAGTTAGACTTGCACGTCTAACATTACATCCCATTAGACCACCAAGTCTAATTGAGTTAGACTGTCAAGTCTAAATTTACATCCTACTAGACCACCAAGTCTAATGGAGTTAGACTGTCAAGTCTAAATTTACATCTCACTAGACCATCAAGTCTAATGGAGTTAGACTGCACATCTAACTTCGTGCCTATTAGACGGCACTGCGTGTTGACTTTGAGTTGTGCCTGCAAATTAACATTGAACTCAGGTCACCTGTATGACAGGCGGACATGCTTACCACTACACCACTTAAGATGTTGATATCTAAATATATATTTATATATTTGATATAACTAATAATTATTAAACTTAGTTTTATCCATTTATTATCAAAAAAACATTTCATCAATCATCAAATCAAAATTGTTAAGTTATTTTAAATCAATTAAAAATATTAACCCAACAATCCATACATGTTAATTTTTCGAATTATCCAACCCCAATGAATGATCCTAATTTTGAATGATTGACCGTTTGTAAAATATAAGCAAGGGAAAATTTAAGAAATATGGAAAAGTGAAATGGAGGTGTAGTATCAACAGGAGTATCCAACCATTGAATTGTATATTTCCCTCGATATACCGTTGTCAATGTCAATGATTTGAGTAACCCAAATATTTTGAATGTTGAGTTAGCTAGTAAAAAGATTTATATTATGGTATATTTTAATGAATATTATGATAAATTTTATGGTATATTTTAATGAATATTATGGTATGTTTTAATGAATATATGGTCAATTTTATGGTATATTTTAATGAATATTATGGCATGTTTTAATGAATATTATAGCATGTTTTAATAAATATTATGGTATGTGTTAATGAATATTATGGTATGTTTTAATGAATATTATCGTGAATTAGTCTAAATATTATAGTTATTTTTAGTTCAAAATAGATCACGCACTACCTTCGGCACTAACATTGTAAAGCGAGTATTGCAAGGCTTAAAGCATATAAGAATTTACTTATGGTTAAAGAAAATTATTGCAAGGGTTAGGGCAGGGGTTAAAGAAAAATATTGCAAGAGTTAGCGCAGAAGGTTAAAAGAAAGTCTTCTTACAGCTAAGTTTAATGCAAGGCCAAATAACAAAAATCTACTCGAGAGTTGAAATTTTTTTAATTAAAATCCATTAGAATTGCATTAAAATCCACACTGATAGTTAAAGAAAAGTAGTGCAAAACTTAGCCAAGATTGGCGCTGAAGTCTTCTTAAAGATATGTTTAATGCAAGACCAATTACCCTAAACGATTTTACCTGCATGTTTATTTCGTTTTTCCGCCTAAGTCCCCCCAAATGTTTCTTTTCCCAAAATGATTCTACTCCATTAAGAAGATTAAAGATTCACTAAAGGTTACCTGCATGGGTTTTCCATTTTCTTCGTATTACCTTAAGAAGATTAAAGATTCACTGAAGTAGGTGAATAGCTCATCCCATTATGTTTATAACCTTTCTCCCACTCTATTTACATTTTCGTTCGACCTGGGGGCGATGGAGAACGGGTGGAAGATGGGGAACATAGACAGTACATTCAATTTATGATATTTTTGCATTAATTATAAGTTCCTCCCTTATATTAGTTTCTACTTTATGGAACTTCTCTTTTACCAGTAAATTTTTTTATCTTTGTAATGTTCTAAATCTACTATAGTTTCTACTAAATTTTGTGTTTCCTAACTGAATTACAAAAATTTGGGTGAAATGTGACACCCTGATTTATCAATATTTTTTCATCAAATTGAATATTTTACAATTTGTTTAGCGATAAACAACATTCTACCTTTATTATTTGCGACCTTAAAATAATGAAACGTTTTTCACGCGTGGCTAAATTTTCAATTACTTATGCGATTTGTTTAGAATAATTTTTTGTAACTCGAGTTTTAGAAATTGTTTCTCCGACTTTTTCTTCAGAGTATTGTTCTGTGTACGTGACCATTAATTTTGCTACTAATTTTTTTTTTTTAACATACTGACATAATAAAATGTTTGGTTAGCTATAGCCATTACTTTAGCTATAATTTTATTAATTAATTTTTCTATTGAAGTTAAGTTGCCATTAGTTTATTTATAATTTTAATATTTCATTTTGCCATTACTTTAGTTAAAATTTTCATATTTCAAGTTTTAAACGAAGATAAATAGCTATTATTTTAGCTATATGTTTAATGTTTATTGTAGCCATGGTAGGAAAGTAGCCACTACTTTAGTTAAAGGTTTATTATTTGTTTTCCTATTCAAGATAGTTAGCCACTAATGTAGTTACAAGTTTATTATTTTATTTTGCTATTGAAGAACGATAGCCATTAACGAAGGGTCTGTCTAATGCGGAATAACACACCAAAATTCACAACTTTGGCTAACCCTTGTCCGGCTCAGGTCCTCCTCGCAAAAACCTGATCAGCCAACTCCCTACTTAACATTTTCGCCTAAGTAAACAAACTTCCCAACAAAGATATATTTCTCCAAGAACGAACAGAATATAAAGAAGATAGAAAACAGCAGTAAAGAGGCAACACAATATTACGGCCGAAGCCAACCTTGGATCTTATTATTGATTCACACACAACCAATGAAAATACAAGGAACCCACGGGTAGGCACAATCCCTAGGCTCAAGAGTCTCTCTCTAGTTCTTGAATAACTTGATTGATCTCTTGATTGAATGCCTTAGGGTCGCCTCCTCTAGAGATATAAATAGGAGTAGAAAACGTGTACAACAAACTTTGCCTAAGTCTACGCTGAATAATTCATCTAAGACTTAGTCTTCCGAAAATATAGGGACTTTGACCGGGCCTTCCCGAAATACTCGGTCTCGGCCAAGACTTCTTCCATCTTTGATTTAACGCTGCGCCTTTCTTCGGTCGCCCAGTGGATCGGGACATTATCGGTCCAAAACCGGCCCAAGGCCCAATCCCTAGTCGAGGCCTGACCCATGCACAATGATCTGGCCCATGCTGAAGCGCTTCGGTCCTCGGTCTACTCTTTCCCCTCAGTCGGATGTGTCGGCCAGGCTACCTTCTCTCGGTCCCTGCTTCAGCCAGGCTACCTTCTCTCGGTCGCCTGCTCCTTCCTGCACACTTTTCCGCACCTATGCCAAGGCCCCCACACGCGTGCCTTGGTATCTCTGGTCTGATGCCCGAGCTCCGCACTTGGCTCTTTTCTGGGCACCTCCTCTCGGTCCTGGCCTGCACTCAAGTTAGCCAGGCCGAGAGTCAGCAACTAGGGTTGTGACAAACCACCCCCACCCACCGGACTCAACGTCCGCGTTGAGGGGTTCTCCACCAGACCCTTACTCGTCAAGTAGGCCTGCACCTTATCCGCAAACTGCCACAGGTTAGTATTATGTACCCATGTAGCATCTTCTTGGCTCTCTCCGTGCCATTGAACTAAGAAGTCCGTGCGCCTGTTCTTGACACTATGACCGGCTGTCCTGTGATCCAGAATCTGGGCCACTTTCTTTTCGGTCTCAAACTGCACCACGAGTGGAGCTCGCCTAGCCTGCACCCTGGTACCATCGGCCATATCCTCGTGAAACTTCTTCAGATAACTCACGTGGAAAGTTGGGTGGTTCTTCAACCGGTCTGGAAGAGACAAGCGATAGGCCACCCGACTGACCCTTTTCAACGCCTCAAAAGGACCGTCATACTTAGGTATTAATGCTCGCTGCCGACTCTTAGCACTAATCCGCTTCCAAATCTGTGGAGTCAGCTTCAACAAGACCTGATCTCCGACCTGGAATTCCACTTCTCTTCTACCCGCATCAACATACTTCTTCATACGCTTTTGAGCCTTCTCCATGCTCTCCCGAGCCAAGTCTAACATCTGTTGCTTAAGCTTGGCGAAGCGGTATGAAGCAGGACAATCACCCCCACCATTCCTTGAAGCTACTGTGTGCGGGGTATTGGGATGGACCCCCAATACTATCTCAAACGGACTCTGGCCCGTTGATAAAGACCGATGCAAGTTGTAACTGAACTGTGCAACGTCTAGCAAGCCGAGCCAATTCTCTTGGCTGCTTGTCACATAATGCCGCAAGTACTCCTCGAGCACTTGGTTGATTCTCTCCGTCTGGCCATCGGTCTGCGGGTGATTGGCCGTAGAGAATTTGAGTTCTGACCCCATCAAATTGAAAAGAGAAGTCCAAAACCTGCCAGTGAACCGAGCGTCCCGGTCGCTCACAATGTCAGCTGGCACTCCGAAATTTTTCACAACATTCCAGAATATCAAGTCAACTGCGGTCTCGGCTGAACACACCTTGGGCACCGGTATGAAGACCGCATACTTCGAAAACCTGTCCACCACAACTAGGACCGAAGTCTTCCCCTCCACCTTGGGAAAACCGAGAATAAAATCTAAGGAAATAGACTACCACGTTCTATCAGGTATGGGCAATGGCTGCAGCAAGCCCGCTTGTCTCCTCTTCTCGGTCTTGTCTAGTTGACACACTAGACACGTCTTGACATAAAATTCCACGTCCTCCAACATCTTGCTCCATATGTAGGACCGTGAAAGAAGCGCCATCATTCTGCCTACTCCAGGATGACCGGCCCATTGTGGATCATGGGTCTCTCTGAGTAGTTTCTGACGCAAGGGCCCGGTTGGAACGACCGCGCGCCCTCCTTTGGCAAAAAGCAGACCATCTTCAAGCCAATATTTCGTGCTTTCTCCCGCAAGCACCTGCTTCACCGTAGCTTGGTAAGCAGCATCATTCTTGGCAGCTTCACGGATCTCATCCATGAACCCTGCCTCCACCAGTGTCAAGGCTGCCACATATTCCTCGGTCGTCTGGCGGCTGAGTGCATCGGCCACTTCATTACTCTTCCCGGGCCGGTGCAGCCATTCGAAATCAAACTCGCTAAGAAATTCTTGCCACCTCGCTTGCTTAGGGGAGAGCTTCTTCTGAGTCTTGAAATAAGTGTTAGCCACGTTGTCGATGACCACCACAAACTTGGTGCCCAAAAGATAGTGGCGCCATGCCTCAAGGCAATGCACAACCGCCACCATCTCTTTCTCATGAGTTGAATATCGAGTCTCAACATCTTTGAACTTCCTGCTTTCGTATGCAACCGGATGCCTCTCCTGCATCAGTACCCCACCCAACGCTCGGTCGGATGCATCGGTATGTACTTCAAAAGGCCTGTCAAAGTGTGGCAGTTGCAACACGGGCTCGGTCGCGACCGCATGCTTCAGGGCTGTAAATGCGTCTTCACATGTGTCGGACCAGACCCACTCTCGGCCCTTCTTTAGCAAATCTGTGAGGGGCCCGGTCATCTTGGAATAATCTTTAATGAACCGGCGATAATAGTTGGCAAGACCGAGGAAGGACCGCAGCTCGGTCGCTTGGCTCGGTCGTGGCCACTTCTCAATTGCAACAAGCTTGGCTGGATCCATCTGGATTTCACCATGTTCGACGATATGCCCAAAAAATTGATTTGCTCCAAACAGAACTCGCATTTGCCCTTGTTTATGTAGAGGTGGTGCTCTCGCAGCTTCTCAAACACCCACTCCAAGTGGCTATAGTGCTCCTCGGCCGAGGCACTATAGACCAAGATGTCGTCAAGGTAGACAACCACGCTCCGGTCTAACCTTTCATACAAGACATCATTCATCAGGTTGCAGAACGTGGCAGGCGCATTGGTTAGGCCGAAAGGCATAACTAGGAACTCATTTGACCCATAGCGAGTCATACACGTAGTCTTGGCCACATCTTCGGTCGCCACCCTATCCTGCCAGTACCCTGATCTCAAGTCTATCTTCGAATAGACCTGCGCCTGTGCTAATTTATTAAATAAATCCAACACGTTTGGGATCGGGTATTTATTTTTGACTGTTACCTTATTGAGGGCGCGGTAATCCATACACATCCGCAAGGAGCCGTCCGTCTTCTTTTGGAACAGAATGGGAGACCCGTATGGCGCTTTGCTAGGTCTGATCAGCCCACCTTCCAACAGCTCGGTCAGCTGCTTCCTCAATTCCACCAACTCTGATGGACCCATCCGATAAGGAGCTTTCGCCGGTATCACTGCCCCGGGTTCCAACTCGATTATGTGGTCGATGTTCCTCTTCGTTGGCAACACCTCAGGTAACTTGGGCGGCATTATATCTTCAAACCGCCCCATCAAATCTGCAACTCTACTCGACACCTCCGAGTATACGTCGGGCTTCATCTCCACTAATGTCGCCACGTAAGTGTGCTCTCCACGCCTCAAACCCTTCTTGAGCTGCATGGCAGAGAGCAAGGCTGCCTTCTTCTCCTTGGCTGCCTCATAACGCCCGGCTATGAAGGATGGATTCTCCAGTGCCGCAATGAAAATCCCTCCTAAGTGTGGCAAACCGCCACATGAGCCGCGGCTAGAAATTCGATTCCTAGGATGACGTCGAAATCATCAAGGGGGATGGCCATGAATTCCATCCGACCCTTCCATGACCCAATTTGTAACTCAGCCGTGGCCTGCCCCTTGACTGGCTGAGCTTCTGAATTCACCGCCTTCATCTTCGAGCGGTGTTGAGCAATCTCTAGCCCAAGCTTGCTGATCTCTCTGTCAGCAACAAAGTTATGGGTTGCACCGGTGTCAACCATAGCCATAACTTCTTTCCCATTGATCTTGATCTTCACATGCATTAGACCACGGGCTTTATGTGGCACATGGGCACCGGCCTGCATTGCACCAAGCATCTGCAGCGGGTTCACCCTAGAAGGCACATCATCTTGTTCCTCCTCTTGACCCTGGATCGCACTTACCCTGCTGCGCTGCGGGCATTCCCGCTTCAGGTGATCACCGTTGCACAGGTAGCATCCAGCTTGTCTTCGGTCCGGACCGGTTTTACTCCCTCGGTCCGACTCGGTTTTCTTTCGGTCATGACCGGTACTCTTGCCTCGGTTATGACTTGTCTTTCTCCCTGGTCCTCGGTCTCTACCTTGGACTTTGCACTTCCCCTTGTCTCTGGCAGAGGGCTTACTTGGCTCGGCGCTGACTGAGCCAATGGTTTTGTAATCGGCCAACCGATCGGCCCCAGCTATGGCCGAAGGTACGTCCTTCACATCCAATCTTCTTAGCTCGGTCTGGGCCCACGGTTGCAGTCCGGCTAGAAAGTTGAACAGCTTATCCTGCTCTGACATATCACGGATGTCAAGCATAAGTGAACTGAAGCTTTTAACATATTCTCTTGTGGAACCAGTATGGCGTAGACGGCGGAGGGACTCGCAGGCTAGCCAAGAAGCATTTCCTGGGAGGAATTGCTCCTTCAATTCTCGCTTCATTACTTCCCAGGTGTCGATCTTGCCGCGCATCGCACTAGCATCATCTGAAAGGCGGGCTCTCCACCAAAGCTTGGCATCGCGTACGAGATACATGTTGGTTACCGACACCTTCTTATCTTCAGGGATCTTGGAGGTCTCGAAATATACTTCCATATCCCAAAGGAAGTTCTCTATCTCCTTAGCGCTCCTGGCTCCTCCGAATGAACAGGGCTCGGGTACCTTAAATTTCGTCGAAGGAGCTGCTGTGTTCGGGGCATCCGAACCAGCCGCGCACCTAAGAAATCGCACCTCGATCTCCAGCTCTTCTATCCGTGAGATGTGTGCGTTCTGCCTAGTAATCTGCTTCTGCTCTAACATGTTGCTCAAACGCCCAATGTTCAGCTGAGCAGTCTTCCATTGCGCCTTCAACTCGCCCACCTGTGCGAACAGGGAGGGCTCGTTATCCTCTGCGGGCATGCCTATTAGCTCCTCGAGTTCGGTCAGCCGCGAGTCCGTTTCTGCTTCGAAATCTTCTTGGACCGCACGGCTGCTGCTACTAGTCTTCTTCATTATTTTCTTTCGCCCCAAAATATACGTCGCTGTGCTCTGATACCACTTGTAACGAAGGGTCTGTCTAATGCGGAAAAACACACCAAAATTCACAACTTTGGCTAACCCTTGTCCGGCTCAGGTCCTCCTCGCAAAAACCTGATCAGCCAACTCCCTACTTAAAATTTTCGCCTAAGTAAACAAACTTCCCAACAAAGATATATTTCTCCAAAAACGAACAGAATATAAAGAAGATAGAAAACAGCAGTAAAGAGGCAACACAATATTACGGCCGAAGCCAACCTTGGATCTTATTATTGATTCACACACAACCAATGAAAATACAAGAAACCCACGTGTAGGCACAATTCTAGGCTCAAGAGTCTCTCTCTAGTTCTTGAATTACTTGATTGATCTCTTGATTGAATGTCTTAGGGTCGCCTCCTCTAGAGATATAAATAGGAGTAGAAAGCGTGTACAACAAACTTTGCCTAAGTCTACGCTGAATAATTCATCTAAGACTTAGTCTTCCGAAAATATAGGGACTTTGACCGGGCCTTCCCGAAATACTCGGTCTCGGCCAAGACTTCTTCCATCTTTGACTTAACGCTGCGCCTTTCTTCGGTCGCCCAGTGGATCGGGACATTATCGGTCCAAAACCGGCCCAAGGCCCAATCCCTGGTCGAGGCCTGACCCATGCACAATGATCTGGTCCATGCTGAAGCGCTTCGGTCCTCGGTCTGCTCTTTCCCCTCGGTCGGATGCGTCGGCCAGGCTACCTTCTCTCGGTCGCCTGCTCCTTCCTGTATACTTTTCCGCACCTATGCCAAGGCCCCCACACGCGTGCCTTGGTTTCTCTGGTCTGGTGCCCGAGCTCCGCACTTGGCTCTTTTCTGGGCACCTCCTCTCGGTCCTGGCCTGCACTCAAGTTAGCCAGGCTGAGAGTCAGCAACTAGGGTTGTGACAGTAGGAAAGTAGCCACTACTTTAGTTAAAGGTTTATTATTTGTTTTCCTATTCAAGATAGTTAGCCACTAATGTAGTTACAAGTTTATTATTTTATTTTGCTATTGAAGAACGATAGCCATTAATTTAGTTATATGATTCACATTTCCTTTTGCTAAAAAAGAAAAGTAGTCATTACTTTAGTTAATAGTTTAATATTTTATTTTGTCATATAATATAAGTAGCCATTACTTTAGTTAAAAATTTAATATTTCCCTTAAAAAATAATGATGATTAGTTATTAATTTAGTTACACGTTTAATAATTATTTTTGTCACTCAAGATAAGTAGCCATTACTTTAGTTAAACTTTTAGAAATTTCTTTTCCATTCAGTAAATTATGTATTCCTTTAATTTTTCTGTTTAAATTTGAAATAGTGCGACGGATATTGGAATATAGTTGAATAGCCACTCATTTTACACTTTTTTTATTCTGTTTAAAAATTATTTTTTTGGTTATATATTCTTATTTTAATCGCAATATGTATATTAATTCGCAAGAAAAAAATATGAAATTGTTTTCCCTGCTTTTCAAAACCATTTAGCAAAAACAATTATAATAACTAAATTCAATTAAATATGAACACAACAAAATCATTCGTGTACATATTTTAAATTCCAAAACCAAAATATGTTTTAACATGAAAGATATATATAGAAACACATGAAAGTGTATTAATCCAAAAAGATAGATTACCCTACTAATCCAAAACGCATCTACTCCTTATATTTGAAGAAGGTTCCTTACTTGGTTGTTTTAACTGTGTTTTTTTTTTGCACTAGGGTACCCACATCCTTATTTGTACTCGGGGCTACCTTCTAACAAGTTGTGTACTTTAAATTTGGATCAGTGTCCTTTGGTGTTTTAGTGTTTTTATGTGTCTGTCGAATCTACAAGTCAGATTCAGTTCCTATTGATTCTGATATGGAAATTGATGCATTAGAATCATCATCTTTTGCTTCCTCTTTTGCAATCAAATGTCTTTTTTTGTTTGATAACTGTTTCATATCTCTTGCACAAGAACACTCTGCATTTAAAGCATAAGAACATAATCATATAAGACAATGAAACATTAATTCAAACTTATTCTCTTGTTAATGCTTAGTTTTCAGAAACTAACTTATATATGACAAGAACACTCTGCATTGATGCGCATTTTTATTTTACATAATATTTATTTGAGCATTGATGGAGCTCATTTAATAAAATACATAGTTTATAAGTCAATTTTCATCCCATCATACTCCAGGCATAACATATAAGTAAAATGTAAAATGTTCAGTTTAGTATATCATTGATAAATGTATATGTAAAATGCTAAGTTTTCAGGAACTCACTCATATATAATATCCCTAAACACTAATAATTTAAATAGAATAATCAAATCAAATTATATCCTTCACTCAAATATTTGTCTAAATTATTTTTGGATCGACCTTCATCCTGGTTCATAAATCCTTTTTTATAAGACTGATTATTTTCATTTTAGTAAAATATACTAAAGTAGTAGTAATACCTGGGATGGGAAGAAAAAGCAGCAACAGATTTGAACCAAAGTTGTGAAGTCTTCACTTGCAAGAATAAATTCCTTTCCATCGACCATTTTTTATGTAAGTTTCAGGCAATCAACAATTTGAGAGAATTAAATAAAATTATAGAAAAGCATAACATTAGGCAAAAGGGATTGTCCATATTAGAATTAAAATGAAAATAAAATGTCTCAATGTGTACTTTTTTGAGAGGAGGATTGATGTAGTATACGAGTAATTAAATTTACCAATTCAGACCCATTAATAGGGTATAACAATAAAATGAACTTGTAGTCAGGAACAATATAAGCATAACTAAGAGTGTATATTAATATTTGAGCGCCATTTACACTATTTAGAGTATAGTAGTAATGTTTACCATATAGAAGAGGAAAACCCACCCAAACCTCAGGGCACTTTCATTCCTGTAGATAATAAGATATGATACTAAAAATCGAGAACATAACTCATTTCTATTTAAAAATTATCATTAAAGAAATGTTACTTTCTATTAACCAACTATAAAGTTTAATAATATTAGCTTTTTAATTACCTAAAAGCCTTGTAGAGTGGTCGATACCACATAACTTACGCTAATGGAACTCCTGGTATGAAGTATATAATAACAACAAACCAGATCCTTACATCTGCATCTTCATCAATACAAACGAACAAAAATTAAAAATCCAGCCAAAAAAAGGAGTTAAGAATATAAAGAAAAGACATGGTATAAAGGAAAATTTATTTAAATTTACAAGTAATTAAATTACCATGATGCTATTTTAACTAACCTTCAACCTTTTTAATTCAGGTCACACTCACAATTATTACATTCCAGAAGAGACATAAAACAAGTCATATAAAGTCAATAATGGTATGAACCATTATTAATTAGGGAATCATTAATAACTTTCAAATATTCAAAATAAAAATCAATCCATTTAGTGAAGAATAGAGAATAATAATTCAGGGGAAAAAGTCTATCCCATTTTCACCGCTCTGATTCTACTCCAAGGTGGCCTTTCCTAAGGTTTTTTCCAATCTCTTTTTCTTTCTTTTTTCAGAAAAGAGACAAATTACCTTCGTTTGGTTACACTGATAGATAAAGTATCTAAAACAGAAAAACCACAACTGTCTTATTGTGTCATATAAGGCAAGAACACCAAGCCTTTTAAATGAAAAATCACAAAACTTGGGGTAAAATAGAATTATAATTAACCAAAAACCATCTAAGACAAGCCATAGTGGAAAAAACAAAATTAATCACTTTTATTTATCAAAATTAACCTGACATCAAGTTTGGACCATCCAATTTGCAAGCTATCAAAACATTTCAGAGTGGACAAAACAAAATTAACCCAACAACGGTTCAAGTGAGCTTTAACATAGAAGAGCGCCATGAGAATTTACTTCTGAAAACAGTAATGGAAAAATAATGGGATGAAAATAAGAAGAGAGAGTCCATAAATAAAATAGGGGATGAAAATTCCTACCTCAAGGCCATTGACAAAATGCAATGGATGAAGAATTGAAAGCATGTAAAAATAATCTAACTTAGGATTTAGTTGCATTTTCGAAAGAAATCAATTGGTTGTAGGTGGATCTTTAAAATAAAATTCAATCTGAATGACACAATGAATAAGTATAAGGCGAGATTGGTTGCTAAAGGCTACAATCAAAAGGCCGAAATAAATTTTCATGATAGCTTCTCATCGGCTACAAAATTTGTAACGGTAAGACTTTTGCTTGCGTTAATTGCTGCTAATAACTGATTTCTAGAACATGTAGACATAAATAATGCATTTATTCTCGGGGAACTAAAGGAAGACGTTTGTATGACCATTCCTGAAGGATATACTAAAAAAATAGAAACTGCTAATAAGATTTGTCGTTTAAATAAAATCTTATTTGGTTTAAAACAATCATCTCGACCATGGAATATTGAATTTAGAAAAAAACTTGTTCAATTTGATTTTGTACAGTAATATAATTGTCTCTTTATATACAAAATTGATTCCACTTTTACAACTTTGATTGTTTATAATGATGATGTGTTATTACCTGGAAATAATATGTAAACACTTGAATTAGTTCAAAAAAAATCTCTATATTATTTTTTCAATTAAATATTTAGGCAAAGAAAATTATTTTTTGGAACTAGAAATTTACCGAACTAGAGCAGGTTTATTTGTTAACCAGCGCAAATATGTGCTGAATATTTTAAACGATATAGGGTTGACTGGCGGTAAACAAGTTGATGTTCTTATGATTAACCGAACAAAATTGAGTAACTCTAATAGTTCAATATTCACCGAACCAAAAAAAAATCAGAAGATTAATTGGACGATTAATATATACTTGAACTTTTCTCGTTCTGATATAAATTTCAGCGTTATAATTAAGTCAGTTTATGCATAATCCGTTAAATGGAGTTTTAACTAAACTATTGGAGTTTAAAGCTTTTTGCAATCATAATAATTATATATATAACTTATGTAATGCTAAAAATTCTTAGATATTGAGTTGTAATATGTCAAATTAAAAATTTAATATAATTTTATATATTCTTATACAGTTAAAAGGATCTGATCATGGTATAAATCCTGATCATGGTATAAATTAGACTTAGGTATACAATTCTAATTGTCTATCATCTTTGGTTAATATCAGAAAATCTAACCGTTTTGAATTGATTAGATTTCATAAATTAATTTTATATTTATTGAAACTAACAAATTAATTTAAGAATTTTTTTATAACATTGATAAATTTTATTTTATAAATAATTATTAATACACACTATAAGATACATTATTAAACATTTTAAGAACTCGCCATTTTATTTCTAATAAAAAAAATATAAAGTATTAAATTCTACCTGATTGAAAATATCAAATTATGATAATAAAATTTTTTAAGCATTAAGTTCTACTTGATTGAATATATCAAATTAAAATGAAAAATTAATGATAATAAAAAAATTATAACTTTGATGAATTTTATTTTGAGATATAATAATTATTAATACACACTTGATGTTGTAGAATATTAGTATGAGATCCAAGTACTAATAAGGACTCATCTTATTATTAATTAAAGTGAAAATCATATCATTTTTGTTTAGAGAGGAATTATTAATACTTAGATTATCATCCTATGATATCAGAATAATAAGGACACTCACCTTCTTTTTATTAAAGTGAATTTTGTAAGTCCATTTAGAAACTAACTCATTGATATTTATAGTTGAAGAACTTTAACATATTAATAATTATTATTAACTATCTATATTCTACTAAGAGCTAAAGCTTCTTGCTTAATTCTTTTGATCTTATTTTTGTCTTAAAACTCTAATTTTAGTTATAGATATTGAGAACCTCTGCTCATAGATGTCGTCGGACCGAAAAACAGTTTTATACAAATTATTAATATTATTAGAGTGGATACACCGAATATTTTTATCCATACCTTTATCGAAATTTTTGGTATAAATATACCAACAAAATTTTATATATTATCGTTAAATGTAACTTTATAAGAGAAAGAGTGAGTATATAGGTATGATTCTTATGAAGGGTGTTCTTTCTATTCGCCTTCAATGGCCAATATAGTCAAAATAAAATTGCATTAAAAGATGAGTCATAATTAATCCGTCTCCCTCAATATTTTTGTAATGGGATAACGGATTCTGCAAAGCCCACATTTTATCTTATGAATGGTTATAAAATTTTCGGTATAGGTATACTAAAAAAATTGATATATTATCGTTAAATGTAACTTTATAAGAGAAACAATGAGAGTTATGATTCTTATGAATGGTGTTCTTTCTGTTTGCATTCAATGACCAATATAGTAAAAATAAAATTGCATTAAAAGATGAGTGTTCTTGAACCAAGATATATAGATAGGCTTGCCACTTTTGCCTCCTTCTTTGAAGTAGGCGCACTTTATAACATCCACGTTTTCAATAACGGGTATGTTAAATGATCTTCTAACCCATTACCGTGTACCAGAATAATTAATCCGTCACCCTCAATATTTTTGTAATGGGGATAACGGACTCTCTTCAGTTTAAGCACAAGTTCAGTCATCTTAATACTCCCAGCAATGGGTTACAGGTTTACGCTACAAAACCCAGTGACATCATTTATCACCGTGTTTAATCATATAGAGCTTTCTTTCACTTTAATATCTCGATGTGGGATCAGTGGATGGATTTATGCTTTCAACCCACTTGTGTATAACAATGATAAAGATACAACTTCATTGCTCCTTAAACTGTTACATTCTAATACAGTTAACATGAAACATAGATTGATGAAATACGATCCATTTGTTTTTGTACAACAATCCATACAAGTTAATTATTCGAATTATTCAACCCCAATGAATGATCATAATTTTGAATGGTTGATGATAGGATCAGCGTAATCGATAAAGACGGGGGTCTGGCTATTGATGACGACTTCGGATAAACGATTTGATAAAAATCATGTTAGAGATTTAAATCACTTTCTATTCTTCACAAACCCTTGCAAACTCTTGAACGATTTAAGTGCGAAAACGTTTGCTCAGGTTTGAAGCTAAGAACCAAAGAAGGAGAAGATGACAGAATGTAAAAAACACAATAGTTTGTTTATGAATGTTCGGAGCAAACTCTCCTACGTCACCCTTCTTCCAACCATCAGAAGGATTCACTATACTTTCGAATCAAATACAGCTTGCTGGCTAGCTAACACTCTGTTGAACAGAACAACCTTTGTTCAACTTACAACACACTGTTAATGACTATCAAATAGTCTAGTAACTTATCTCTCAACTTCACATAGTGATTTACAAAATACACTTGAGAATAAAATATCTAGAGAGAGAGTAAGTTGATTCAAGAAATTAAACTTTTGGAAATCTGTTGATTCAATGAGAGAGAGAGAGCTTCAGCTTCTGTCTTGTAATTTCTGCTTCTTGCCATCCGTTGTCTTTAGGCAGCAATATTTTCTTGAAAAGCTTCAACGGTCGAATCCTTCTTTTGGACACGTGGCAAGCGTCCATTGGTAGGTCGCCTATAGTACACAAGTATATCATGCACTGTGCACATGGAACGTGGTCGTACCAATCTGGTGTGGCCAAATATTCTTCTGTAATTGTCCTGCACAGAACAAGTAGTGGGAAGAATATTTACTTACGTGCATTGATTCATTGGATACAACTAGTTGGCTGTCAGACTACACAGGAGAGAGAGTAGCAGACAGCTAGTTGATTGTGGGCAGACGGATGCTAACTTCAAACAACTGCTGAAACAAGGCATTAAACATTTTTCAATTAGACTGACAAGTCTAATGAAGAAATGTTTCAAAAATTCATCCGGGACATGAACAAAGAAACCGAAGAGCTAGCCACCCTGTATCACCTATGGGTCAAGTTGTGCTGTGAAACAAAATTATCAGACATGATCCCCGACTTCAGCGGCAATGAGTATTAGGAGAAACTCGTAGCTCTAGAAGAAGAAGCTCTCAAGGTAACCGGTACCGATGTAATCCAGGCTGCATATGCTAAAACTATTGTGATGCAAGAGTATGCAAAGCTACAAGCGGTAACTGATGCCATGAAGAAGGCAGAAGAAGCAGAACTAACTCCAATGGAGTTAAGAATGATTAAGCAGTTTATGACAATACAAAATGATCTTGCTCGAAATGTTGACCGGCTAGAGGCAAAATGGAAAGAAGTGTGCAAACATGTTTTGACGCATGCCGATCAATTTCAAAGAAAACCTATTTTTCATACCGGAGAGTCTTCTAAGACAGTAGAAAACCGGAGCAGAGTTCCACCGCAGCCTGATCAGACTCCGGGACTTGAGCAAATGAAAGGAGTTGTTGTTGACACAATCATCTCTTCACTCAATGAGTATAGCATTCTTACAGATGCCAAAATTGCAACCGTTCAAACCAATCTGATTGAAACAGTCCGGGCATCCATTCACTTTGAGATTGTCGAAACAGTTCAAACATCGATCAAGACAATGATCGACGAGTCTGTTCAAACCGCAACCGCTCCTTTACTTGAAATGATGCAGGCTATGGCAGCTCAGATTGAGGAGTTGTCTAAACTGCATACTGATAGAACTCAAGAGCAGATTCGTGCAGATGCCGAAACAGCTAGGAGACTCCAAGACGAAGACGAGGCTAAGGAACGGTTAAGAAAGGAAACCGAAGAAAATGATCATGCGTTGGCCAAGAAATACAATGAGGAAGAAAAGACAGCTTAATCGGAACCCTCATCGGCACAAACCTCGCACTCTATGAAAACAAGGAACAAGAATAAGCGCAAGAAGATTGTAACCTTGCTGAATCGGGTGGAACGAAGCGGTATAGAAGATTTTCAAACGGAAGGACAACTTAAGGAACCTCTAGAGGAAGAAAAAGAGGAAGATGCTACACGACTTAACCCGCGAAAGAAGAAAGCAGTTGAAGCATCAACCGCACTCCTGAGCTCTGGTCCGATCGTTGCCCAATCATCTCGCCCACCCAGACCGGTAGGCGGCGCCTTCCGGTTCAATCAGCGAACTCCCGACATATCAAGTGTATTTACCGGATGGAAAATTGACGCGGAAAGAAGAGATAGGGAATGGAAGGAGAAAAGGAGGAAGAAAGGAGGCAAAAAGAGAAAGAAAAGGGGGGATCATCCAATCCTTAGCTTATTTTTCTTTTTATGAACAATTTAATTATATTATTTATTGGTATTTTGTATCTGAACTAAGTTAATTTTTTCAGTATCTCAAAGTAATGATTTTACTAAACACTTTTTGAAAAATCAACTTGTTTTTGAAATTTTTCTTAGAAAAACATCAAAAAGGGAGAAATCGTTAAACAAAATTTTCAAACCGGCCATAAATTATAATTTTTGAATATTTATTCTAAATAATCAAAAAGGGAGAAATTGATAAGAAAAATTAAGTAAGTTAATTTTCAAACCGGCCATACATTACAATTTTTGAATATTTATTCTAAATAATCAAAAAGGGAGAAATTGATAAAAAAAATTAAGTAAGTTAATTTTTACCGGCCAGAAAAACTAAATTACTATAAACTCTTGTGTGCAGGAACATACCAAGTTGTATAAACCGGCTAGAGAACACATCAAAAAGCAATCCGGCTCCAGATGATCAATTCATGATCAAGAGGAACCGGTTTCAACGACCTCAACATTCCCAACAAACCGGCTAGCAAAGACAAAACTCACACTCCAGCCGAATCACACTACGAAAGAGTCAACCGGAAACTGAGAATTACAAAGATGACGTAATGTGACGAAATAGACGTGTCTTGGGAAAATAAAAGAAGATAAGATCCGGATCAGAAGCATGCGATAAAGACAATGATGAACTGCTGATCCGAAGATCTGACTCAGACAATCGGAAGGTGCATGCCTGACACGTGTCCAAAACTGCAAGCCGACTACGTCATCCATACCTGATCGGTATATGCATGCTTTCCAAGTGTCAGGAAGTTGAAACGTGCAAGGAACCTCTTTGAACCGACGTGACTTTGAACTGACCAACCCCACAGTGAGAGAAGAAAATGACCGTTGGGATGCTCTTCACTATAAAAGGAAGATGAAGAGACCTCATTTATTACGGTTCAGAAATACTTTAAGAGAGAGAAAGAAATCTCACGCGCGATCCAAAACTGTTGTTTCATTTACTGAAAGCTCTATTGTGTTGTATCATTGTATTACATCAAGAGTGAGTTGGTCTAACCGGCGAGTAGTGAGTTAGACTCGACCGACAGTGTAATTGTTGTAACTTTGAAAGTTAGTGGAGATCCTTCTCATAATCTGAGAAGAAGGGGTGACGTAGGAGGGTTTGCTCTGAACATCCATAAAAAATCTTGTCTCGCATCCTTTACTTATTTCCTGCTTACTTACTCTAAAACCGAAATACATTAACCGAAACATAATCTTATTCCTATAATTAAAACCGATCTATACATACTCCTTAAACCGACTCTTCATAAACCTCATCCAAGTCATGTGCGTTGCTTTAGACTGAAACAGACATTTCCGCCCTTGAACCCGGTTCAAGAGTCTGTGACAGTTTGCGTAGTGCTGAGAACAGTTGTAGTCTTTAACCGGACTATCACCAAATTGTGTGTTGTAAGCGGCTACCCTTCCAAAACCGGGACACCCCGGTCCTCCAAGGGTGTCCCCGATCCTAACAAGTTCGATAACTTTAAGATGGGTCCTGATGAGAAGATGACTGAGTTCGATGCGAGATTTAGTAAGGTTATCACTTCTCTATCCACTTTGGGCAAGACTCACAGCAACAGAGAGGTTGCGATCAAGGTCATGCGTGCTATGCCCAGAGAGTGGGATATTTTAGACGATGGCGATGAAGGAATCTAAAGACCTCAACAAGATGGAGCTCTTTGATTTGCTGGCCGATCTGAAGGCCTATGAGTTTGAGTTGAACTATAGAAATGAAGAGAAGCACCCCACATCTACCATCATAACAAAGGCATTGGTGACTGTTGAGAATCCATCTACTGCCACTACTGTGAAGGCTGCTACTATACAGATTAGAAGCGATGTCATGGCTCTTTTCATGAAGAAAATCTTCAAATTCATGAAGAAGAGACATTTTAAGGAAGGAAACAGCAAGCTGAAGCTTGATGAGGAAAAAAAAGATGAGAAAAAGAACAAGAAAGAACTGAAGACTCTCATGGCGGTTGAAAACAAAGCCAAGTGGGCCGACAGCGACTCAGATGATTCATCATCCAACGTCAGTGATGATGAAGAGGTCACTTGCTTCATGGAAAAAGAAGAAGTTGACTCTGAGGTATTTTGATTTCTCCTCTGAAAAATTCTCAAGAGATGAGTTAATTACTGCACTCAATTACATGGTCATTGAGTACAAGAAACTCTCAAACTCTTTTGATGAACTAAATTTGAAATACAAATCTGACAGCTCTTCTTCATCTCGAAACAATGATTCTAAAGTTTTTAAAAACAAAATGGATGAGCTCTCATCTGAGAATAAAAAGAGCTCTCATCTGAGAATGAAAAGCTCAAGGAAAATGTTCAAACTCTGTTTTCTGAAAACCAACATTTGACATATGTGGTTAGTTCCTGGACGAAGTCTAGAGATGCAGTCAGACAACAAATAAGTATGCTGAGGCCTGCCGGATGCAAATCCGGTTTAGGATTTGATGGCAATGACTTAGACAAGTCTTGTGAAAAGTTAAACCCAGAAACTGACAAGTTTAAGTCTATAAACTTTGTCAAAGGGAGCTTAACTGAGAATGGAACTGATCCAAGCTGTGATATGTTAACCTTAAAGGATGAGATTACTTATGTTCCGCCAACTGTTAGCTGGCTAAAACTTAAGATGGAAGCAGCCAGTAAGTCTAGCATATTAAAACTTGACAGGAAGTCAAGGATTTTTAGACAAAAACCATCCTCTAAGATTAACAGTTCAGTTGCTAGTAGGAAGACGTCTGCTAAGCCTAAATCATACGCACCGATCACAACGCAATATGGGAAATCCATAAAAATAATCTAAGTATGGATTCCCAAGGGACTAATAAGCCATGGACCCAAAGAAAATTGGGAACCATATTTATTGTCTTTGAATGCAGGTAAAACATGAAAGTAGATTGGAAGAGCAAGACGGCATCTGGACAGTCGGTTGCTCGGACATAGCATATGACAATCAGCAGCCTGAAGTGGTTGACATCTTTTCAAAGCAACTTCTCAAGTCTAAGTTTTCTTACCTTAGAAATATTTTTAGGATTGTTAGATTATGATAATGCCTAGATTATGTTTAAATCATGAACACAACTAGTTTTGATAATTTAGTTTAAATAATCAAAAAGAGAGAAATTGTTGGGTTGAAATTTTTAATGTTTAAACTGGTTTTGATAACTTAGTTTAAATAATCAAAAAGGGAGAAATTGTTGGGTTGAAATTTTTAATTGATTTAAAAATAAATTAACAATTTTGATTTGATGATTCATGAAATAGTTTTTGGATAAAACTAAGTTCAATAATTGTTAGTCATATCAAATATATAAATATATATTTAGATATCAACATCTTAAGTGGTGTAGTGGTAAGCATGCCCGCCTGTCATATAGGTGACCCGGGTTTGAATCTCTCCAGATGCAAAATTAATAATTAGAGTTTTGTTAATTTGCAGGCACAGAAAGTCAACGCGGAGTTAGACCGATTTTATGAAAAACGTCTAATGTTAGACGTGCAATCTAACTCAGCGGAATTAGACGTAAGTCTAATGTATACGGAATTAGACGTGCAGTCTAACTCATTGGAGTTAGATGTGCAATCTAATATATTTGCGGAATTAGACGTAAGTCTAATGGATTGTGAATGTTAACTCTTTCAGATTAGTCTGGAGTAGAACCGGAATTAGACGTGTAGTCTAACTCATTGGAGTTAAACGTGCAGTCTAATGGTTATTGGATAATTAGACGTGTAGTCTAATTAAGTGAAAGTTAGATATAAGTCTAACTCCTTCAGATTAGTCTGGGGTAGAACCGAAATTAGACGTGCAGTCTAACTCAATGGAGTTAGACGTGCAGTCTAAAGGTTATTGGATAATTAGACGTGTAGTCTAATTAAGTGAAAGTTAGACGTGAGTCTAACTCCTTCAGATTAGTCTGAAGTAGAACTGGAATTAGATGTGCAGTCTAACTTAGTGGAGTTAGACGTGCAGTCTAATGGTTATTGTAATTAGACGTGTAGTCTAATTCTATTAGACCAAACGGTCTAATAGACTCTGATATTAGAAGATGTTTGATTTCATTAGACTGATTTTCACAATCCGTCTAACTGAAATACGTCTAATGCTCAGCTTAAGTAGTATGCTTGAAGCTAGCATTCACCTACCCACGTGCTATAGCTGTACCCTACTCCTGCTCCACTTTCTAGTGAAGATCAGTACAACAACTATATGCATCCAACCAACGAATGCCACGTAATAGAATTTTCCTCACATTACTTGTTTTGCAGGTACATCCCTGATGGAATATTCGGCGCACTACCAGTGATGTACGGCCACGATCCTTGTGCTCAGGCCCGGCCCGGAGGGGTAGGCAGCCTAGGCCACGGCCTAGGGCCTAGGACCAAAAAGGGGCCCATTTTTTTTATATATTCTAGGTATTAGTAAGGATTTTTAGTTTCTTATTCTTTAATTTTTTTATTATGTTAGATTTTTTGGCCCATGGCTCTATAGCCCAAATAGAGAAACAAACTAACACTATCAGAACAAAAAATTGAAAACCCTACTGTCTGTCTCTCTCAGTCTCTGTATCCTACATGGATAACGAAACCGACAACGAAACTCACAACGAAACCGATAACAAAACCGACAACGAAACCGACAACAAAATAATTTCGACGGTGGCTCTATTTCGCTGGGTTGAGCCTTGAGGTAAGATTTAACCATTAAAAGTGAAAATTCAACATCAGGGTTTGATTGTTATTTATTTTTATGCTTTGTTTTGAGATTGACTAGTTCTTGTGTTACGGCCGTTAGCTTTTTTGGAATTGTACAACGCATATTTGTATTATTTTCTAATTCTACCAAGCGATGGAAAGTTTTACTTGATAATGTTCCTAATAAGACTATAAAGTCTCTATCTAACACTCGATGGGAGGCTCGTGTTAAAAGCATTAAAGCACTCAGATTTCAAGCTCCTCAGGTAAAGAAAGCTTTGCATGAATGGTATAATATTTGTGATGATGCTAAATCAAAGAGTGAATCTGAAAGTTTGGCATCAATGATTGAAAGTTTTGAATTCATACACCATGGTTATTTGGTATGAAATCTTGTTTGCTATAAATATGGTTAGTAAGAAAATGCAGTCCTCATCTATGTGTATTGATTCTGCCATTAATTAATAGGAAAACTTAATTGCATTTTTTGAGAAGTTTCGAATAGATGGGTTTGTCTCTAGTTTAATTATTGCAAATGATATTGCATGTGAAATGGACATAGATCTTGTTTTTTCGACTAAACGTGTTAAGAAGATCCCTAGAAAATATTTTGATGATAATACTTCTAATGTTGAACAACAATCGCCAGAAGAATCTTTTAGGATCAACTATTTTTTAGTATTGGTTAATATGTCTCTTGCATCCCTAAAACATAGGTTTAAACAATTGAATGAGTTTAATGACTTATTTGGGTTCCTTATGAATTCTGGAAAGTTGAAGACATTGAATGAAAGCAAATTGAAAGAAAAGTGTAGCACATTTTGTAATGTATTTTCTCATGAAGGTACGTGTGATGTTAATTTGAGTGATTTGTTTTCTGAACTAAAAATACTACAAGTTGCTTTACCTAGTTTGGATATGCCCGCTGCTGAAATTCTTGATTTTGTAATGTCAATAGATTGTTATCCTAATGTCTCTATTGTATATCGAATTTTACTAACATTGCCTGTTACAGTAGCTTTTGCTGAAAGAAGTTTTTCTAAGTTAAAATTATTGAAAAATTATCTAAGATCTTTGATGTCTCAATATAGATTGAATGGACTTGCTATTTTATGTATTGAAAAAGATTTTTTGGAATATATTGATTACGATACAATTATCAATGATTTTGCATTTAAAAATGCAAGAAGAAGTCACTTTCGTTGACAATTTATGTTGCATCTTTGTAGATATTGGAAGGTTATTAAAGATCAACGGTGAAACACAAGTGAAGTTTATGCGTAGGGCCCCAATTTCTTGCTTTCGCCTAAGGCCTAAATAATCTCAGGAACGGCACTGCATGCATTTCAATCCCATGATAATGATATAGCTTAAAACTAGTGTCTTAGACCACTTGGCCTATTTTTCATATACAACTCCTCATTTATTTTCATTTACCATAGATGTTTGTCTATTAACTTATTTTAAAATAAAAAAAAAACTCTTACAAAAATTTTGTAGGATTTGAACCTAGTTTCGACGCTAAAGATGTTTGTATGTTAACTAATTTTGAAATAAAAGCAAAACCCTAAAAATGTTAGTTTTGAGATTTGAACTCACACCCTTTCTTACCAAAGTTTAAATTTCGAGCCTTAAATTGCTAAACCAATTTTTCATATAGATATACTACACCTCATGCATTTTTCATCAATCTTTAAAGATGTAGCTTTCAACTATAGACTTAGGTGAGTGCCTAAATGGGATGAACCCAATTTTGACTCTAAAGATGTTAGTGTGTTAAGCTATTTTGAAATTAAAACAAAACCTAAAATATGATAGTTGTGAGATTTGAATCTACACCCTTTCGAATATTGTTATAACGTCCCGCGTTCATCAAATTTGGTATTGAATTTAAAATATAAAGTGTTATTAACCTAGTTGGTTTAAGAGTTGTACTTGTTTTGTTAGGTTGCGATTTCGAAACATACCTATAACATTTTTAATTTTATTTTTAACCGTTTAAGTTTATGGCGAGTCAACACAGAATCCGACCCAAATATCCATTTACTCTCACATATATATCCAAATTAACCACAGTTCTCGACCCGACAATCGGTTTACTCTCACATATATATTCAAATTAACCACAGCTCTCGACCCGACAATCGGGACACTTTTAAAATTAAGCATCATTATATATATAGATTTAATTAAGTATTGTAAGTGATTCTCTTTCTGGGCCAACATAATTAAGTGTGAAGATTCAATTCTTAGGAGAATATATATAGACGGTTTATAATAAATATTAATATGCTAAGTTCATCAATTCTAAAACATTTTTTAATTCACCAGAGCAAATTATATTTATAGATTGTGAACAAATTATATTTATAGATTGTGAAGAAATTATGAATGTCATACTTATTAAAACCTTCTTAAGAGGTTGTAACTTTCTACTTCACATAGACATAAAGGATAAAAGTCAAGGAAATATTGATCAAGCAATCTGTTACGGTCTGCTCATCAAAAACCTCGGTCCTAAAATATTGTATGCATCCGTTTCTCAGCCCAAGTGTGCATATGGGCCAGTTTATGTTTTTTTATGGAATAATTCTGTTTTGGTTTACTTTCTCTCTTATTTCTTTTGAAACCGAATTCTGTTATTTTTGAAGTTGTTATAACAAATTTGTAACCGACTCTTGGGTACTTCAGCCTCTTTAAATGGTGATGCCCACCCCACTTTTTGGGGCTATGAATTGAATATTTTCGAACTTGGTGTTTAAGTTATCTCTCGGCCCTCCTCCCCCTTCTTGGACCGCTAGGTGTAATCTAGTGGTATTTCTCTCCTCCCCTTCGGCTCTTCTCTCCCTAACCTCGAATTCTCCTCTAATTCTATGTCTGCTGCGCTAGAGTGTTGAATTCCACCATCGGTCCCGATCATCAAGAACCCGTTACTTGAATTAAAGAACTTGAAAGGCTCGGTCATAATTTAAAGTCTAACATCTTGGTATCAGAGCTGGGCGATTCTCAACATGGTAGAAACTCGCCAGCAATCGGAAATGGATGCGCTCAAGGCCCTCATTGAAAACCTGTCCCAACAAACAGAAGCAATGCAAGCTGCCATAGATCGAAGATTTGATGCGGCTGAAGAAAGAATGACAGCCTTTGAGAGCGGGGCATCTGGAAACGTGCAAGAACCCCGTCACAGACCCTATGATGATAATTCTTGCCACGGTCCTTCACCATTTAGGCCCCCGCACCCTGGCCAGAACCGCGACCAACACTATGCTCCTCCTACTCGGCTAACCAAGGTCGATTTTCCTCGGTTTGATGGGTCGGATGTCGAGGGCTAGCTAATTTCTTCCGAGCAATTTTTCAGAGTGGACAAAAATAAGGATGCCACTAAATTAGAAATCGCCCCCATTCATTTTTCCGGCGAAGCAAGAATGTGGTACGGGTCATATCTTCAAAACCGAAATCATATGGAAGCCTTATCTTGGGATGTGTTCAAGAGAGATCTTATGACACAATTCGGACCCTCTATACACGACACTCCAATGAGACAGTTGATGAATCTAAAACAGGTTGGGTCGGTTCAAGAATATAATCTGCGATACATGTCGATCTCTCAAAAGCTCTACAACATGCCAAGAGAATATGTCATAGATTGTTACTTGTCCGGTCTAAGGGAAGAGATTGCGAACTGCATCAGGTTGCGATTTCCAGATTCTTTAAACGAAGCAATGGCCATGGCTAAAGTCCAAGAAGCAACATATCGGTCCTTAATGAGCAGTGGTAACTTGTACAGCGCTGAAGCATCATTGATGCCCACGCCGTCCAATATCAACACAGCCGGGCCGAGCACCAATACCGACTTCAAGAATTCATCACATGGGTCTTTTTCAAATGCAAATCAGGGCCCTGTTAAGCAATTAGACTCAGCCTCAATGGATGAAAATCGAAAGAAGGGCCTATGCTATTCTTGCAATGAAAAATGGCAACCAAACCATAGGTGTAAATCAAAGTTATTCATGGTCTCGGCCAATCAAGAAGATCAAGAACCTGACCAAGAACCTGTTTTGGATAATCTACCTTCATTGCTCGGCCCAAGGGATGAACCATCCATATCTTTACATGCCTTGACCGGGTCTAAAGCTTTCCAAACGCTCCAGATTCTTGGCAAAGTTGGGAACCTGCCGGTGGTGATCTTGATCGATACAGGCAACACCCACAATTTTATCAATATCAGGATTTTGGAGAAAATAGACCACAAAAGCATAGCAACCCAGGTGCAATCGGTTAGAGTGGTTGATGGGTCTAATGTGTTATGTTCTAGTGTTTGCAAGGACTTGAAGTGGTCGATGGAAGGCAATGAATACCAAACAGAAATGAAGGTAATTTCCATGGACGAATATGATATTGTGTTGGGAATTGAATGGCTGATTACTCTAGGCCCGTCTTCTTGGGACTTTGAAAAGCTGACCCTATCCTATGATAAGCAAGACAGAACCACGGTCCTTAAAGGGATTCCTCGGTCGCAGGCCAGTTTGATGCATGGAAACCAGCTGGAAAAGACCTTAGATGAATATATTGTTGCTGCCAAAATGCAAGTAAAGAGTAAGCCCGAAGGCCAAACTGTTTCACTCGCTGCAATGACTTTGGAAGATATTCCTAATGATCTAATTAGAAGCTATGGCTCATTCGATGCTGCTGGTATGCTGGTTCGAGAAAAAGACTTGGCCTGGATTTTTGAGCCAAGTATGTAGTTTAATCAAAGTTGGAAGAAGTTATTTTTGCACCAGGAGCTGGGGACATTGCAGCAACCAAGGCCAGCTCTAAGCACTGAAAAACTCGACCTTAGGTGCACAGAAATTCCTAACATGGGTGGAGTGGCAAGCGACCCGGCAGCGCAAAAGACCGCAAGTACCCGGCCAGTTCCACTACTGAAGCGATTCTACCAAAAGTTTTTTGAGAAAATACGGTCTTATGCTGCGACCATTGCTGAATGTGCCGAAGCCCGACCTAAGCAATAGTTTTGAAGTTGAAGGTGCGTATTAGAGGCTGACCAGTCCACGTTCTTTTCGTCGAGGGCGACGAACCTCGAAGGGGGAAATTATGTTACGTTCTGCTCATCAAAAACCTCGGTCCTAAAATATTTTATGCATCCGTCTCTCGGCCCAAGTGTGCATATGGGCCAGTTTATGTTTTTTTATGGAATAATTCTGTTTTGGTTTACTTTCTCTCTTATTTCTTTTGAAACTGAATTCTGTTATTTTGGAAGTTGTTATAACAAATTTGTAACCGACTCTTGGGTACTTCAGCCTCTTTAAATGGTGATGCCCACCCCACTTTTTGGGGCTATGAATTGAATATTTTGGAACTTGGTGTTTAAGTTATTTCTCGGCCCTCCTCCCCATTTTGGACCGCTAGGTGTAATCTAGTGGTATTTCTCTCCTCCCCTTCGGCTCTTATCTCCCTAACCTCGAATTCTCCTCTAATTCTATGTCCGCTGCGCTAGAGTGTTGAATTCCACCATCGGTCCCGATCATCAAGAACCCGTTTCTTGAATTAAAGAACTTGAAAGGCTCGGTCATAATTTAAAGTCTAACACAATCTTAAGATAGAATAAATAAATAAATATATGTCCACTAATAATTAAAAAAAGAACCGTGGAGTAAAGGAGGAATGAAACTTACTTTCTGTTCACCTATCTCTATCATTGTTATACTCAAGTGGGTTTAAATTAACGCTTAAATCAATTTCATAATCCCACATCAAGATTTTAGAATAGAAGAAAACTCTAAATGTCAAAACATCCAGGTCTATTTTGTCACTGGGCTTGGTAGCGTAAGCCTGTAACCCATTGCTGGGAGTATTAAGGTGACTGAACTAGGGCTTGGTTATGTGGGTTCTCTGCGCCTGCCTTTTCAAATGGTTGGGTTTAAATGGTGGTGTTGTTTGTCTTGTCCGTATATATTGTGATTGATTATGTAACAGTTCTGTTCCAAAAAATGGGTTTGTTATGGGTTTCTTATAGTATATATGGTTCAAGCCAGGACTGGGCCAAATTGGACTTCTTCTTCTCTTGAAAGTTGGCAAAGCGCAAGCCTAAATCTTTGTTTAAGGACACTTACTATTTTATGGAATGTTTAATAATGTATTTTATGCATATTAAATTGAATTACAAAGAAAATTTTTAAAATTTTTATAATTGTATTTTTTATAAATGGTAAGAATTATATATATAATTTATGTAATGTTAGGAATGTCTAGTTATTGAGTTGTAATACGTCAAATTAGAAAATTTAATATAATTTTATATATTCTTATACAGTTAAAGGATCATGGTATAAATTAGACTTTTATATAAATAGGGAACACATTTCTAATTGTCTATTATCATCGTGGGTAGATTCTGAATTCTCAATTCATCTTTGGTTAATATCAGTAACCCAAATAGTTTGGGTTAATCAGATTTCATGGTATTAGAGAAAGAACTTCTTGAAGATCAAAAAAATATTCAAGCGGTATGTGATACATCTAGTATTTTATCCTCGTTGTCAAATTCGTCATCAACAAAATTCAATAGGTACTTTTCGCTCGATTCACCCGATAAAAAGATGGCTGGAAAGAAGAGACACGATAATGTTCTATTTGCGAATCATAACTCAGACAATAAAAGAGCGATTATCTACACAACAATGTTCAATGGATCAAACTACATCAGATGGAGCAGCGGTCTTCGAATCCGGATTCAAAGCTGGTCATGTCCTCCTCATTTGTTTGAAAGGAGCGGTGCGTGTGACGAATGAAGTTGTTAGCCCTTGAAGCAAAGTCGAAGCTAGGGTTTATTGACGGTTCACTTGTCGTGCCAAAATAAGAAGACAACATCGATAGATGGATAAAGGTTAATTGCTTGGTATGATCGTGGATGAATAGGGTTTCAAAAGAAATCAAAACAAATTATTCTTTCACAACCACAACAAGAGATTTATGGATTGATATCAAAGAAAGGTATCAAGAAAGTAATGGCCCACAAGCTTTCTATATCCAGAAAGTTATAAGAAATCTTCGACAATGTACACTTTCTATTGAGAAGTACTATTCGAAAATCAAAAAATTATGGGATGAACTTTTATTATAGAACCTTTACCATGTTGTGATTGCGATCCAAGAACACTATGTTGTTGTAGAATGACGAAATTGGTAATCCATTTAGATTCTACTAATAAGTTAACACAATTTTTAATAGGATTGAATGAATACTATGATAATGTAAGACAACAAATCCTTTTAATGGATCTTAAACCTAGTCTAAACATGACTTATGCAATGATACAAAGTATTGAAAGACAGAAAGAGGTTCAATCATCATTGATGAATGATCAAACATATAGTTTTGCCATGTCAGTAAGAGATTATTCTAAATGACAAATATGACAAAAGAATGATTGAAATACTAAAGGAAAGGGAGGATACAACAAAGAGAAAATAATCAAAGAAAACGGGTCATCAATACTGTATTGCACACACTGCAAAATTGAAGGCCACATTCAAGAAGGGTGTTTTAAATTCATAGGATACCCTAATTGGCGGAGAGAAAATTGTGATTCAAAAGCTAAAGTTTTTGTTAACAACTAATACTCCATTCTGTTTTGGTGAAGAACAACTAGAGAGCTTTTCTTCTAATAAATTCAGTAGCTCTGAAACTGCTACAGTTGTTAAAGAAGTCACGAAAGGACTTCTTGGAGATGAAAAAGGAAAAGACAAGGGAAAGGAAAAGACAAGGGAAAGGAGAACTACTATGAAGGTATGTATCCTACTAGTAATTTCACTAATGCATGTAGTTTAAATATACATAATATCTATAAAGATAAAACTGTTTGGATTATAGATAGTGGCACTAGTTGCCACATTTGCACATACTTAAACTCCATGATTGAAATTAGAAATGTTACTATGATTCTTTTATTTTTACCTGATGGAACAACTAAACATGTCAGATTTATAAGAAATGTTAGACGGTTAGATAAACTGAAATTGTATGATGTTATGTTTGTAATTTTTTTTATATATAATCTAATTTCAGTGTCTAAACTTGTAAAAATATTTAATATTAGTTACCAATTTCCTTCTACTGGTTGTCTATTGCAGGAAGTTAAAAATTCCACCATCATAGGAAAAAGAGATTTTAGACCGAACCTCTACACACTAGATAAAAATTTAGTCAATAACGTGTGTAATACATATACTGATTTCATGTTATTAAGTAGAAGACTTGGACATATTTCTGATGTTGCACTTAAGCATGCTTTTAGTTTGAATAAAAAAGAAAACTTTCATTGTGATATATGTCCAATTTCAAAACAGAATCGACTATCTTTTAATTTTAGTTTATTTAAAACCGATAAATGTTTTGATTTAATTCATATGGATATTTGGGGACCTGATAAAGACGTATCACTTATTGATTGTCCATATATGCTTACTATTGTTGATGATTTTAGTAGATTTACTTGGACATACATGATTAATCAAAAGTTTTATTTATCAAATATTAATTGATTTTAATGCTATAATTAAAACTCAATTTTAGTCATCAATTAAAATGGTTAGAACTCATAATGGTAGTGAATTTTTATGTCATCAATGATAAACAATTTTTAAAAATAATGGTATTTTGCATCAAAGGTCTTGCCCTTATATCCTCACAATAAAATAAGGTTGTTGAACGTAAAAACTAATATTTACTACATGTTGCATGATATTTGATGTTTCAAGCCAATGTCCCTTTAATTTTTTGTTTTTTTTTCAATTTTTGTTGGCAACACATATAATAAATAGAACACCTTCACATAATTTAAACTGGAAAAGTTCATTTTATAAATTGTACAAAAGAAAACAGATTTAAATAATATGAGTGTTTTTGGTTATTTTTGTTTCATCAAAATTAATATTCCTCAAAATTCAAAATTTGAACCGAGAGCAAGAAAATGCATTTTAATTGGGTATTCTTTAGGACAAAAAGGCTTTAGAGTTTTTGATATCGCAAATGAAGTCATTTTTGTTTCGAGGATATAGTTTTTTATGAAAATATTTTTCCATAATAAAAGAAAACATGGCTGAAAAATGAAACAAAAGATTTTGTAAAAGAAGATTTTATTTTTTCTAATTCAGATGAAGAATCAAAAATATTGGAGTCTAATGATATATCAATGACAAACAATCATGATGATCATATGATTAGCCCTATTGATGATTCAAATATTTTTCATGATGAACTAGATTAAAACAATTAAAAAATCATTTGTAAATAGAGCAAAGAAAAAGTAACAGAGAAAAAAGAAAACCTACCTAGTTTGACAAGTATATGGTTAACTCTAACATTGATTCAAATAATGGTAAGGGATACACACCCAATACATTCCCTTACTTTAAAATTTTAAGGACAATGAACATCTTGAATTTTTGGGTAATATTTCTATCATTAAAGAACCTCAAACATACAAAGAAGCTTCTCAAATCAAACATTGGCAAAATACAATGGATGAAGAATTGAAAGCACTTAAAAATAATCTAACTTGGAATTTAGTTGCACTTCCGAAAGAAAAGAAATCAATTGGTTGCAGGTGGATCTTTAAAACAAAACTCAATCTGAATGGAATAGTGGCTAAGTATAAGGCGAGATTGGTTGCTAAAGACTACAATCAAAGGGACAAAATAAATTTTCATGATAGCTTCTCACATGTTGCAAAACCTGTAACGGTAAGATTTTTTTTTGCGTTAACTGATGTTAATAACTGGTTTCTAGAACACGTGGACGTAAATAATGCATTTCTTCACGGGAAACTAGAGGAAGACGTTTATATGACCATTCCTAAAGGATATGCTGAAAAACAAGAACTGCTAATAAGGTTTGTCGCTTAAATAAAATCTTATATGGTTTAAAACAATCATCCCGACAATGCAATATTGAATTTATAAAAAACTTGTTCAATTTAGTTTTGTACTGTCTATGTATGATAATTCACTCTTTATATACAAAACTAATTCCACTTTTATAGCTTTGATTGTTCATGATGATGATGTGTTATTACCTGGAAACAATATGTAAACAATTGAATCAGTTAAAACAATATCTCAATATTAGTTTTTCAATTAAAGATTTAGGCAAAACAAATTATTTTTTGGGACGAGAATTTACAGAACTAGAGCAGGTTTATTTGTTAACCCGCGCAAATATGTGCTGAATATTTTATACGACACAGGGTTGATTGGCTGTAAAAAAGATTAATCACTGAACCAAAAACATTTAGAAGATTAATCAGACGATTAATATATACCTGAACTTTTCTCGTCCTCATATAAGTTTTAGCGTTCAATAATTGAGTCAGTTTATGCATAAACCGTTAAATGTACATTGGGAGGTAGTTTTACAGATGGTTCGATATCTTAAAAGCTCATCATCATTAGGGTTATTTTATTCTAGTAATTCTAATTTTGTACTTGAAATTTTTTTAGATGCAGATTGGGCTACGTGTAGTGATACACGCAGGATACTGTATTAAACTTTGTGAAGCCTTGATATCCCGGAAAATAAAAAATCAAGTTATTTTTTTTAGTTCATCTGCAGAAGCTGAGTACCGTAATATGACAACAACAATATGCGAATTAAAATGGATATCATTTATGCTCAAAGACTTCCACACACTACAAATTGCCTATACCTCCAAAATGTGATAACAATGCTTCTATTCACATTACAAAGAATCCAGTCTTCCATGAAAAAACAAAACATCTCGATATTGATTGTCATCTTGTTCGGGACAATTTTAAGCAAGAATTCATCTGACTAGAACATGTTTATGTTGGAATTAAGCTAATTCCATTAATGAATGGAAATAAGATTGTAAATAAATAAAATCAAATAAAATTCACACAAATTCAAGCGTTAATTAATGGTGAATTTAATCCAAATTATAATTAAATATTAATTGTTTAATTAATATTTAATGCCTAATTAGAAAATTAAATCATAATGTTAGGATAAACATTTAGCTTTAATTGGCCTATTGGCTAACGTATGCACTCTTCAATTAGCTAGCATCGAAAGTCTAACATTACATTGCATTTCTGCAAATCAACGTATAAGCTGACATTACATTGCATTTCTGCAAATCAACGTATAAGCTGATGTTAATTAGTTATGGGTTAATTAACAAATGAATGAGCAATATTTATTGCTAATAAACTTTTGGATGGTTTTATTTGAAGGTTTAATTCTCAGCAATATATACCCATTCATTATTCATTTTACAACACACTTCATCCTTAATTTTTCTCACTCTAGAATTCCAAAAGTCCTCTTCTTATTTTATGAGTGTTCTTCGAGCTTTTCCCTCGATATTTTCCGTTGAAACCCGCTGATAGTTCAGGTACGCTAATTAAGTTCGACGAGTAGTGATTTCAGTGTAGAATCACTACTGGATTCGTTGTACCCTAGGAGACAGCCATCTACGATAAGCTCCAGCACAAACGGAAGACGATGGAACTGTTTTTAGGGAAATGTGTCTAACACATGCCTTGAATCAACATCTCAATCGGTGATTTCGTTCTTCGTAATATTGAATTTATTTAATTTATTTGTAACATCATTTTATATATATTTTCTGTTATTTCAAGACAATATTTCTAACAATCTTAAAACAATTTCGTGTGCTAAGTTATTTAGTAGCTTTTGCCGTCAAAAATCTTTGTCTTTGATGTTTCAGAAATACGAGATGTGATGTTACAAAAGAGATGATGAACGCTTCTTGAAGGATGAAGCCAAATCTAAATCCTTTAAAAGAGTTGACAATGGTTATTGTTTAATAACGCTAAACTTAAAAAGGGCAGTATCTTCTCTTTTATTATATATATATATATATATATAATGCTAAGATAATATTATATATATTGGAAAAGAAAATGGACAATAAAAAAGAAGTTTTAATTAATAAAAATAATTAATGGTGTTATTTAAAATTAATTATAATTGAAACATATGGTTTCAGTTGTAAAATAATTAATTATAAATATATACATTTTTAAATTAATTAAACGTGATAATTAATAAGTATATGACAACTAAGAAGAGATAATATATTTATTTATATTAGTATATATATTGTCTTATATATTACATTTTGATTATGATGTGAAGTTATCATTTTAAATGTGTATATTCTAGTCAAATATGAAGTATAAGTTGTCTCCAGAAAGAAGACAAAAGGTCATAAAAGCGGTACAACGATGAAAGGGTGCATCGGCGAAGTGGGTCAAAGTTGAGACGCAATGGTGCATGGTGGAAGAGAGGTCTTGTGTTCGAATCCAGTTGATGAAATGATTTTTTTTGTAGAAATCAGATTTGCTAACATGACTGTGGTCATTGATGGTAAAAATCATTCCAATTTCTTGTGTAGAAATTATGAGTTGAATGTGGGGTAGTCAATGATTTCTTTATAGAAATCGGACTAGCTAAAATGACTTTAGTCGTAATTGATATTGAAACCATTCAAATTTCTTGTGTAGAAATTATGAGATGAATGGGATAGTCAATGGTTTCTTTGTAGAAATCAGACTTGTTAAAGTCATTGATGTTAAAACTATTCCAATTTCTTGTGTAGAAGAAATTATGAGATGAATGGGTAGTCAATAATTTATTGATAGAAATCAGACTCGTTAAAATGACTCTATCCATTGATGTTGAAGATGAATGGTGTAGTTAATGAATTTTTTTTATAGAAATCAGACCTGGGTCTTGATGTGAAAAATCATTATAATTTTATTGTGTAAAAATTATGAGATGAATGGGTTGATAATAATTTTTATAATATAAATATATATATAAAAATATATAATATGATTTGTCTAAATGACATTAATCATGAATGTTGAAATCATTATAATTTCTTATGTAGAAATTATGAAATGAAATGGGGCATTATAGAAATTATGTGATTCATAATGATAGAAAATGAATGTCATATGTATAATGAGATTAAATAAGTTATTTGTGTTAGAACTTATTCTAATTATGCATTTAAAGAGACACAACTATATTAGTCGAAATTGTCTTCGCAAAAATTGTCTCGGTGAGCACAATCTACTCAGATTTATTTTGAGCATGCATAGTCGTTTCACGTCGATTATTGTTCAAAACATGGAAATGTAAGTGCTTTGATTAAGATATGAAATATATTTGTAGTTATATATAATTTGATTATGTGCTAATTGATTATTAATATAAATCATGCATATTATTAGCTAATAATAAGATGATTCAAGTTATTCATAATAAGTATGATTATCTAGAAATTTATATACATATATAAATTAAGATTTATTTTCTATCTATTTTTATTTTAATAGATAATTTTGAAATTTGTCACAAATCATGTGTTCTTTAATTGACAAAGATTTGTTATAGAATGTTAAAGGTCATATAATTAATTAAGAAACGAATAATTGATGACATGAATATTTATTTATATGATTAGTTAGTTTTATATTTGATTAAAGATAAATGATCAACATTCTAATTAAGTGTAATAATTAATATTCCAATTAATTATCATGTATTCTTTAAACAATATTTTTAATGATAAATGAAGTTGTATATATATTTGTTTAATAATATATATGACATATTATTTATCTGATTACATTTCTATGTTATTGAATATATATATATATATATTATAGTTGTTGTGTCATCATGGTGACTAAAATGAAAGAAACAATAATATATAATATCATATATACGGATATATTAATTTTGGTTTAATATAATATATTTGATATACATTGTTCAATTGCATCATTAAGACTTACTTAATTTGATAATTTTGAAATCAAATAATTACAAGCAAAGTCTTGTTTGATTTGAAAAAAAATGTGGCAAACGTGCCGATATTACGAGATGCAAACGTGCAACCAAAAATAAATGTTTAAGCGAATTCGGTCAAAAATGCTTGAAACATTATGATTTCTTTTGTAGATATCATGTGATATGGTGAATATTTATTTAATTAAATATTCTAATTTCTTTTATAGAAATTAAGTGTTGAAATAAATATTTTAATTGATTAAATATTTTTAATTTCTTATGTAGAGATTATGTGAAGAATGATTTATATATGAATAAACATTATAATCTCTTGTATAGAAATTATATTTTATTCAATTAAATATTTATGATATAGTTATTTTATTCATTATATGATAAGTATAACAAAAGAAATTTGTAAAAGAATTGTGTGACAATTTCTTGATTAAAAAATCATTGATTTAAATCATATAAGTGTGTCATTTAAAAAAGGGTACCAACACGAATTTGGGGGCAAATATTTTATTGATAATAACACAAAAATAATTATGTATATTATGATAAATAAAAGATAATTTATTGTTAGAGAAATATGTTCTCTATAAAAGATAAAGTTGTGCAACTTTACAAAAAGAAATAAAATAACAAAAAAAATTCTTGTTTGTATTTGTTGAGTTGGTGCTCAAATTGATATTATAAATTTGAGGATTTTGAAATCAATAAACGTGTCATATTTTGATATTATTTTCATAAATATTTGAAGAACCAATGTCTTCAAAAAGATTTTATGAAATAAATGAAAAGAAAAGTTTATAAAGTCTTGATATGACTTATAATAAATTTTTTTAATAATGATATAAAAATTTGATCATACTTTTATTAAAAAGTGGATGTGACAATTATATCATGAAGACAATGAAAATTATTTCATTACGTGTATTTTGTACGATATTTTTATCGTTGAAAATTACGATAAAAATGATTAAATCTATTAAGGATGTGAGTTGCACCACACAAAATATCATGATGTTATCAAATGATATATTGTTATTATTAAATGAAAGACTTTACGTCTAAAAGTGAATATGTTTATACTTAGAAGTGCAATCTACGTATGGAAATCTTCTAAGAAAATTATGATGAATAAATTAAATGTTATAATCTATATTTTTGACTTTTGTCGGAAAATAAAATATTTTTATGCAAAATATATAATCGTTTACACGAAGACAGAATAGTTCAAAGACATTTTGTCTACTAGTTAGCCAAGTAAACAATATTTTCATAAAACAAATGTTAAAATGGTAAGCATGTACGAATGACTATGCTTCTAATTAGAAGATATTCTAAGATTATCAGAAATTTCTAATTATTGTAATAATAATTTGAAATTAGATAAGCTTAGAGTCAATGACAAGTCTAGACATATACACGTCTTAGACATAATGTCATTAGACTACACTCTCTAATGAAGTTATCAAATTTGACTATGTGAGTCAAAGATAACATTGTGGATCCACTAATAAAATTATTCAATGAAAAGTTTGTTTGAAAATCTTTTAAGACATCAGCCTACTATAAGTTAGTATGAAGGAAAACCCAACCTATGCAGACTGGAAATCCCAATAACTAGGTTAAATGGGACAACCTAATTGTACTGACTTGGAAATTATTGTTGAGGATTAATCCTATAACGAAACAATATATATTTTGACAAGGATAAGCATTTCGCTTTTAATGATTCTTTGTGAGCAAAGAGATCACCTATGTGAGGGAGAAGTGGAGCCGCTTCGAAAGAATTGCTCGGCTCAATTCAAGACCCTCTCATAGAACCAGGCGCGTGTTCCATGGCCAAAATGGACACAACCATGAGAGTTTGACATGTATTAGGGAGAATTCTATGTGAAAGTGTGTAATCGTTTACACAAAAGGCAGAATAGTTCAAGGACATCGAGTCTACTAATAATCTAGTAAAGTTATAAGCTTTCACAAGGGAAGGTTCAAAGGGTTACATCTACCTATCCTATGTAGAATTCAACTGTTGAACCTTTCACCGGGTTAATCTTTCAATTTCCATTAATGTGGGGATTGTTGGAATTAAGCTAATTCCATTAATGAATGAAAATAAGATTGTAAATAAATAAAATCAAATAAAATTCACACAAATTCAAACGTGAATTAACGGTGAATTTAATCCAAATTATAATTAAATATTAATTGTTTAATTAATATTTAATGCCTAATTAGAAAATTAAAACAGAATGTTAGGATAAACATTTAGCTTTAATTGGCCTATTGGTTAACGTATGCACTCTTCAATTAGCTAGCATTGAATGTCTAACATTACATTGCATTTCTGCAAATCAACGTACTGATGTTAATTAGTTGTGGGTTAATCAACAAATGAATGAGCAATATTTATTGCTAATAAATGCTTGGATGGTTTTATTTGAAGGTTTAATTCTCAACATTATATACCCATTCATTATTCATTTTACAACACACTTCATCCTTAATTTTTTCACTCTAGAATTCCCAAAGTCCTCTTCTTATTTTTTTAGTGTTCTTCGAGCTCTTCCCTCGATATTTTCCGTTGAAACCCGGTGATAGTTTAGGTACGCTGATTAAGTTCGACGAGTAGTGATTTAAGTGCAGAATCACTACTGGATCCGTTGTACCCTAGGAGACAGCCATCTACGATAAGCTCCAGCACAAACGGAAGACGATGGAACTGTTTTAAGGGAAATGTGTCTAACACATGCCTCGAATCAACATCTCAATCGGTGATTTCGTTCTTTGTAATATTGAATTTATTTAATTTATTTGTAACATCATTTTATATATATTTTCTATTATTTCAAAACAATATTTCTAACAGTTTATTCAAAACTGCAAGAGACTGATATTTTCACTAAACTATTGGATATTAAAGCCTTTTACAATCTTAGAAGCAAGATTAATCTTAAAGATATTAATCTTAAGGAGAGAATGTAAGAATTATATGTATAACTTATGTAATGCTAAGAATGCTTAGATATTGAATTGTAATATGTCAAATTAGAAAGTTTAATATAATTTTATATATTCTTATATAGTTAAAGGATCATTATATAAATTAGACTTATATAAGTAGATAGACCAATTGTCTATCATCTTTGATTAATATCATAAACCTAACCGTTTTCAATAACATTCATCAATTTTATTTTGTAAATAATTATTAATACACTTATAAGATACATTATTAAACATTTAAGGACTCACCATTTTATTTCTAATAAAAAAAATAAGTATTAAGTTCTTGTTGATTGAAAATATCAAATTATGATAATAAAATTTTTTAAGCATTAAGTTCTACTTGATTGAAAATATCAAATTAAAATGAAAAATTATTGATAATAAAAAAAATTATAAGTTTCATGAATTTTATTTTGAGACATAATAATTATTAATACACATTTGATGTTATAGAATAATTATTGATACAACTAATCAGGACTCATCTTATGGAAAGTATAGAATTGAAGAAAACAATATATTTTAAACAACATGATTTATATTCAACTAAGAGCTAAAGCTTCTTGCTTAATTCTTTTGATCTTTTGATAAGTGTAATTAATAATTATTTACAAAATAAAATTGATAAAACTCTAATTTTAGTTTTAGATATTGAGAACGTCAGCACATAGATATCCATACCGTGTCGAAATTTTCGGTATGGTATAGGTATACCAAAAAAATTGATAAGTCAAAATATAGTCAGTGAGAGTTATGAATAGTGTTCTTTCTGTTCGCCTTCAATGGCCAATATAGTCAAAATAAAATTGCATTAAAAGATGAGTGTTCTTGAACCAAGATATAGATAGGCTTGCATTTTTTAGACACCAATAATTAATCCGTTTTTTGTAATGGGATAACAGATTCTGCAAAGCCCACATTTTATCTTCTCAGTTTAAGCACAAGTTCAGTAATCTTAATACTCCCAGCAATGGATTACAGGCTTACGCTACAAAGCGCAGTGATTTCATTTATCACCGTGTTTAATCATATAGAGCTTTCTTTTATTATAATATCTCAATGTGGGATCAGTGGATGGATTTATGCTTTCAACCCACTTGTGTATAACAATGATAGAGATACAACTTCATTGCTCCTTAAACTGTTACATTCTAATACAGGTGTTCTCTATTGCGATCTTGTTGGTGATTTTAACGAATGGCCTCTAACTGAGAATTCTGCTAGAGAGATGGTGATTTTAACAATATAATTATGTAACACTTGGAAAGTAAAATAAATTGCAAAAAATAAAATATAACTAATACTAATACTAAAACATAAGATAAGAATAAGGGGTTATACATCTTCATGTCCAACAATAAACTAATAATAAAACACATAACCTATTTTTCTTAAAATCTTCACTTAAATTAGTTACACTTGTATCAATTTACACATTAATCAACACAAACACCTAACGACTGCAATTTCTCAAAATCTTAAGTTGTTTAATCATCACGTCTGTCTGCAATTTGTTCTTGAGTATTGCAATACTTTAAATTCAATGTTATTCTTTTGCAAGTTCACAGAACATCTATACACCAATATTAGCATGTTTCTTAAAACAATTGGTGTTTGCATCAAATGAATTTTTTTGATAACGTGATTGTTGAGCTATTGTCACGGATTACAGTGGTAGCACCAATATTAGCATGTTTACTTTCTCAAATATCCTTCTTAACTATATTGCTAGTACATAATGCAACCCTAATGAATTCAACTTAAGTTGAAGACAAAGACACTATCAGTTATTTTTTTGGAAGACCAATATACTACTCCAAAACAACATAAAAACATATCCAAGGATACATTCCTATAATTTAGGTCTATTAGTATATGTAATTCAATTTTGTTATCCTCATGACTTATAAAAAATCCCAAAGTCCATTGTACATTCAAATTTTTAGTATTCTCTTTGTTCCAGCAAAATATGATTTATAATAGTCCAGTCAATAAATAAATATAGTAAAAAAAACATTCACAATATGATATCTAGTCTAATATGTGTTAGATTCACCAGACTCCCCTATATGTTACAAGTTTACAACCTAGAATAGTAGAATTTAGAGCTAAAATCTTGTGGGTATTTTTCTTCCCAATAAAAATGTCATCTTGCCTATGCAATACCTCAGTTCCCAAAAAAAAATCTCATATTTTTTAAATCAGTCATTTCAAATTAATAAACATATATTCTTGTTTTTCTAGTGAATATATATATATTAGGATGATTGAGGATAGAAATATACCATCATCAACGTATAGACATATAATTATCCTCAATCATCCTAATATATATTTCTATCCTAATATATATATATATATATATATATATATATATATATATATATATATATTAATTTATCTTTTATAAATATTTATAATATACATAATAATAATAATAATAATAATAATAATAATTCCCAAATTCTCTCATATAATCATTACTAATTTATCTTTTCATCTATAATTATTAATTTCTTTTTCTTAATTAATATTTTTATTATTTTATCTCTTATTATAATTACTAATTTATCTATCCTTCTATAATTATTAATTTCTTTTACCTAATTAATATTTTTATTATTTTATCTCTCATATTTATATTTTTTTCATTAATTATATATAAACGTATTAATAATTTATATATATATATATATATATATATTTAATATTAAATATTTATTTAATTTTATATATAAATATTTATAATCTCAATACCTAAATTTAATTTTAAAATCGGATTTTTTCCCCTTAAGCTCTAGCTTATCGGATTATAATTTGAAAATATTTCTAGCATCTTCTAAATGATGTTATAAATGGTTTTAAATCAATTCCAATCCGTTTTAAGCAATTTTACTATAAAATCATGATTTTAAAAAATTTGGAAAAACCCAGTTCTCAAATCTGTTAAAACATAAACACAATTTTCTTGTTTTAGTTCTACATATAATGAAGCTTTTGGTAAACTCCTTATACTCTATTAAACTAAATTATAAATTATCTTTGGGAATAGACGAAACCATCCATACCCTTGGATTACAGAATAGAGACCCCAATTAAAATCATCAAAAATGTAGTTTGATGTTCTTGATGACCGACCGAGAGATGTCGGTCCGATTGAGGATCCTCTGTATCCGACAGAGATATCCTGGCGTCCGAACGAAAAATTTCGCACCCGACCGAGAAATTCCCCACCTCACCGACAAATTCTTGCATTCGACAAAGAATTCCGCACCCGATTGAGGGATCATCGCGAATGACCGAGAACTCCCCTAAACCCGACTGAGGAATCCCAGCATAGACCGAGGATCCCTCGCACCCGACCAAGGGTCCTGCGCATGCGACCGAAGAGTTTAGCCCACAACCGAGGGATCAACACCTTCGATTGAGAGGACCATTCCTAGGGCATGTTTGTTTGGAATTTTAATTTAAAATGTTGTTTTTTGAAATTAAAAATCCCAAATTATTTTTTAAAAAATTGAAAAAAATAGAAAACTATTTCAAAATATTTTTTTGAATATTTTCCTAACAAAATATTTTGATAAGGACATCTTTGGATTTATTTTTTAAATTCTACTGCTTTAAACTAATATTATTAGGTACCCTTCTGAATAATCATCAACATCAATCACAATCACAATCACAAGTACTAGCATTTAAATATTATTCTATAATTTTAAATGTAAGATAAAACATTTACATGTTGAGGATTTGAAAAATAATTGGTTAAATGAAACATATAGTAAAACAAAATTTTCAAAAAGCCGAGATTTTATAAAGTAGAGACCGTTATTTAACAAGTACGGAGGATATAGTGCGAAAGTCAATTCTCGAGTATCACCAAATATCGAACTCAAAAGAATTTCTGATCAAATATGTGTTTGTATACGTATACAAAATATTTTATTGATTTTAAATTTAAAATCAATTTGCACTCTTTTATCAAATAAATCATTTTTTAAATTAATTATTTATAATTAATTTAAAATACAAACTTTCTTTAATTGTGATTTGATTATTTTAAATCTAAAAGATTATTTAAAATTAATCATGAGAATTAATTATTGTTATAATTAATGTTAAAATGTCAAAAAATATTTTTAATTTTTTAATAATTTTTTATTAAAAGATTTTCAACACGCAAATCGAGGTTAAAATTTATTGAACCTTAAGCTTTTCCGAGATAAAAAATTTATGGGGTTACAGTTTTCTAGTGACTCTACTAAGGATTAAATTGTTTAACTCAAAAATATAAAAAACTTGCCTACTAAAAAACACGGTAGATACATAGGCTTTATTCAAACAAATACATTGATTTATAGTGGTTGTACAACCATAATTACTTTTAGAAGTACACGATAGAGTTTCGGTACATCTAAAAGTTAAATGCAAAGATTGTCTATGAGCAACAACAATTTGTTACAAATCGAGCAATGATGTTGTGAGAGTTTGACCTAAAATACATGGGATCGACCATTCTCTTTGGCAGCGAGTTGTCCAATATGACGTAGGCATTGTGGAGATAAGGGAAGATTCTCAATTGAGTTAATACTTCCTAGTTTATGGAGGTGTTAACCCCCTCCAATCCAGCACTTTGAAATTAAGTTTCATTATATATATATATATAGATTAGTTAGTTAAAAAGATTAACTTAAATTGTTAAGAATGTCACGCGTTAATCAAATTTGATGTTGAATTTGAAATATAAAAGTCTTATTAGCCTAGTTGGTTAAATGATTGAACTTGTTTTGTTAGGTTGCAAATTCGAAACATATATAACATTTTTAATTTTATTTTGATCAGTTTTAAATTTATGCTCGGGTCAACCCACAATTCAACTCAAGTATCCATTTACTCTCACATATATATCCAAATTAATCACAGTTCTCGACTCGACAATCTTGATAATTTGAAATTAAGCATCATTATATATATAGATAAGCAGCAACACATGAGAAGTTTAAATAGTAGTACATGTATCTAGTTTTGTGTAAACGACCATACTAACCTTACTTAGAATAGAGAGTTAATAATAAATATTAACATGCTAAAATTCATCAACTCAGAAACATTCATAGATGATGAATAGAATCGAGAAATAAAGTAGTAGTGGAGTTGTATCTTTATCATTGTTATACACAAATGGATTTAAAGCTGAAATCTATCCATTGATCCCATATGGAGACTTCAAAATAGAAGAAAGCGCTATATCATTAAACACGATGATGAATTGGGTCGCTGGTCTAGTTGTTGATCTAGTGCTTAACCATGAAAAAAACACATGTTTCTAATTGCGGCTTATTCAAGAAATGAGGAAAAGGGGGAAAAGTAAGCCCAAATGGTTGGTTCAACAAAAATACTAATCTTCTTATGGATTAAAAAGAAAAATGGCCATAATAACAAATTGGGGTTCTTTATTGTCAAAAAAAGTGTATGAGGGACACCCTACTTCCCTCGTCGCCTGACTACGAACTTTTTGAACTTCAAGTTCTTTGTCGCGTACCGATTCGCCGATCATCTACTCTAATAGTACTACGTAAATATTTGACAATTTTATCAGGAAACAAAATCTTCTAATCCACTGATGTATACGTGAACAGGTTACCAAGAGATCTTGATTTTTCTCTTTATTAATCGGATGCAGCTTCATTGACATTTATTTTAGTCTTGTACTCCGATTCTCCTCCAACTTCAAATGTATGGTATGTTTAAATTCCTATATTTGAATTTAGGTTTTTAATAGATTATGTCAAGTATTTTAAGTTTTTTTAATAGAAGCAAGTGTTTGAGTTTTGTTTCCTAGTTATTGCTTTTATTGTTTGTTAGTCGTAGTGTTAGACTAAGTGAGTTTCTATCATAAATTTGTGCAGGAAGAGTGGAATATTCTAAAAAAAAGTAAAACTGGTAGTAAAAACTTTTATTCGATATCTGAATCTGGAGAGGTGTCTTGTTGATTATAAAGTCGTCTTTCTTCTTCCTCTAATTTCGTTAGAATTTATATCAATATTTTTTGCCGCATCAAAATAAAACAAGATTGACTTTCCCTTTGTTTTGTATACCTCTCTTCGGCCGGTACAAATAATTTATGCATCCTCTCTTTAACTTGGTCAATTAGTTAGTTTTTTTTTTTGTGTCAATCAAACATTTTCTAACGTAACATTTTGATCTTGACATTTCTATCATTGATTCTTTTTACGTTGCTTATTGGTGACTACTAATGTATTAAACAATCTTGTTTCTCTTCATGAACCTTCTACTACTCAAACATTACCATCAAATCCAATGCCCCTTTGTTCCTCCTCCTACTCGCGGTACCATCAAATCTAGGTTCCCCCGGTTCCTCCACTTACTCGGGCATCGCTATCAAATCGAGGTCGACATATTCTTCATCTCCCTCAAACAACTCCTCCTCGTCGGACATCACCATCAAATCTAGGTCCCCTTGTTCCTCCTCCTTCTCGGGAAGCAACATCAAATCCAGGTTGACATGTTCCTCATCCACAAACAACAGCAAGAAATCTCATCCCCAATTTCCTCCATCTTCCTTCGAACCAAAAATCAATATCAATAACACGTAATGTAGCATGCTCAACCTCTTCTTCAGACATGTTGAAGATTGATGCCACTCAACTAGGTCACAACATCAAGCCACCTGTGTTAATGTACAATAGAAAACCAACTATAACGAGTGACAAACTACAAGAGATGACTGCATAGAAGAAATTGAACATTTCTAGAAAGAAGTCTAAAATTTCTTCTCAAAAGAGTAAGGCTAATAAAAAATGAAATCCGTTTGATTGTGGTTTATTTATTTCTTGATCAAACTTCTATATGGTTTATGTTTTTAGTTTGTTTATGGACAATGAAATCTATTTGATTAGTTTATGGATAATATTATGAATATTAGTTATCAAATGTGATTTGATTTATATTTGAGGTGAAGCGCTCTCAGGGTGAAACATCACCATCACTTTTTACTCTTTCACGTGCTTCACTTGTTGATGCTTCACATAAGAGCGCAATCACACTTCACATGTCTCTACTTTACTCTTTTGAGGTGGAGCACACTTCACTTATTGATGTGGTGATTGGAGCATACAAAGCGAGTGCTCTACAATTTGAGCTACTTTCTCTATTGTTATATAATTATTATATAAGAATATATATAAGTTAATAATACATACAAAATTAGAACTTTTTACTTGAATTATGGCGATCATGAGTTTTATATGAATATAACAAAACACATATGTATAAACTAACTATTATTTCACTGATGGTTCTCTCATTGTTCACTAACAGTTATAATAAGTGACAAATTTTATATAAACAAGAATATTTCCATTAACATCATAAAATCATCTTCAGTACCTAGGTGTATATGTGACGTCGCACAACACACACCATATACTACCTGAACATAAATAAGCTTCTGGAGCTAATGCACGTCTAAGAAGACAAAAATCTGGGTCTTTAATACTCGTGTAAGTGTAAAATATATTTCCAAAAAATGGATGGCTAAAAAAATATTTTCAAGTTAAGAATTAAACGTACTCAATAGTCGCTAGAAAAATGTACGCTTTTAAAACGTCCACCCAAAAAAAGTGATTTTTTCGAATTTTTAAAAATAAAATATAAATATCTTTTCAAAGTTTTTGAAGTAAAATTAAATTAAATCGGGAAATTATTTAAAAACTAGTTTGTGACTAAAGAGTCGCCACCTAAACTTTTCTACAAAATTAGAAAAAATAAATTCTTGGTATGTTGAAATAGAACAATGACGCATTTATAAAAAATTCTTTAGGGGTTCGGTGCTTAGGTTACATGTGAGAAAGAGTTTTGACACTATGTCTCACATGCATGTTAAAATCTGTCTCTAGTTCTAATATTTTTGTCTTTTTAAAAAATATTTTACACTTATTTTATCTGTTTATTTGTTAATTTTTATCCGATCTAAAATATTTATCATATACCTTAATACTAAATCTAAAGTAATACTTATTAAATATAATAATGATTTTAAGTATAATAATAATTAACAAATAAATAAACATGAGAAAAGAAATGAGAAAATCAAAGAAATTAAAATTTATTATATTCATAAATTAATTTTATGATTATAAATAATCTATCCACCATTGTTTTGGAGTTTTTTTATTGGGAACACAAAAAATTAAATTAAATATTTAAAAATTAATTAAATTTTATTTTATTAATTTTTTTAGAATTTATAACACTAGTAAAAGAACAGTCAATAGACACCAAATTAGCCACTATATTTTAATTACTATCACTATTAAACAAAATAATAAATATTCACACTTTAATAGGATACTATCTATTAGTATCCATAGTCATTTCATCTCGTGGCCAAATGCCCATATTTTTTTTTATTTTAAAAACTAAAATATAAAACAAAACTGATATAAAATGAAACCTTCTAATTTAAATATATATAAGACTTTTAAATTGGTATTCTAATTATTAAATGTGGGAGTTAGAAAGGGAGGCTCATCAAGCCTAACACTCATTTATCCACTCGACATTCCTCATTTGTTTGATTTCTTTCCATCGACGACAAAGAAGATAGAGATATGAGATGTATAGTTAGAGCTGGTCATGCTGTTTTCTTTGGTATGGTTTCATTTGGACCAATCTCGCTAGGTCTTTGACGTGTTGCAACCGACTATACATTTGATGAGGAATCGCTGCGAATCTCTTCTATTTATGTATATTACATTGATATCCTTGATCATATTCATCATCTTCTTTTTTGTTTGTTTTTATTGTTGATTTATCACTCACTTCAAGTTTTTGCCTACAAAATGTTCGACAGAATGTCCACAAGGATTTTGCAGCTAATACCATTATAGATTAGTGACCACATCACTTATTCTTAGTTAACAATACCATACATAAGTTCTTATTCCTTTCTCATATATTTATTCTACTTTCATAGATCTCTCTTGGTCAGCTTATAGTCTATATAATTTGTTTTCTGGATTCTACCACAAAGCACCAACTTATTTTTTCTACCTAATGAACATCCATTTCTTATTAAATATTTAAGTTTGTGTATCAAGTGTTTGATGAAATTTTATCTGAATAAAGAGATTATGTTTATAATTACCATGAAATTCTGTTTATCATTATCATCTATTATACTTATGAAATTCTTTAATTTTAGATAATGTTAAGATGATGGACAATATTACTAGTAGTATAGGTGGTGATATATATATATATATATATATATTACTTTAATTATATGTATTTCATTGCTTTCTTGTTCTTCTGATCCATTCAAAATTATATATATTTGATTTTAATGAACAACCCTTCATAATTTTGTATAGGAAATTGATTGATGGAGACTATACCATTGGAGATACTCACATTGTACGTCTTTTATTTGCATCTTTTATTATTATTTCTCATTACAAATAACTCCAAACAATATCAATTCAATAATCTGAATCGGATAGAGAAATCAAGTTGTTTATGAAGTTATTTAAGGATTTGTATTCTTGTTTATTAACTTTCTTAATCCCCATGAACAATTAACATGTATCAATAATAAAAAACCTTGAAACTTTTCAAATGTTTAGACTAATAATTATTACTTTCCCACTCATGGTTGGGGATGTCAATGTATACTTATATGACTTGGATGATTCTCATAAGGCCGAGATAGAAATTATGATTACTGAACCTAAAATGTGACCTTTTTTTACTTTTTTTTTTTTTACCTTTTTTAAGAATCTGAATGTTTAATTAACTTTCATAAGAGTATAGATTGTGCTTGGTTTTTAAAAAACGTTGATGTTTATATTTGATTGGCATAGAATATGTGTGGCAAGGGGCAAGGAAAGGAAGTTGTTGTCATAATGATGGAATTTACAGTTGAGAATATGGGGATACATGTCTTTACCACTAAAATGGGGATTTAAATTAAGCTTCTCTTCATATGTTTCAAAAATTGCTAAGAAATAGTTTCAAATTGTATGTCATTTCGTTTAATTAGGTTAAGTTATATGACTGATTGGGTTTCTTTCAATATAGGGATTCGAAAAAGTTTTCCACAGTCATTTCTTCAAAGAGGTGAGCTCCTTTTTTTTATTTGAGGACTAATATTACTTGAATTTAGTATTCCTATATAAATATGAATTGAATGGTGAGATAGTGTGCACCATATTTCTTAGAGATTGTATACAAATATTAAATTTAATATTTTCTACTGTCATAGCTTCACTAACGAAAAGTAAATATTAAGTTTATTTTGTTGGTATTTTACACATTCTTTTTTTAAACTTTTTTCTACCTTGATTAAAAAAATATTATATAATGTTTTTTCATGATTTCAAATTTTTCCGTTCAATGATTAGCATATACTATTAAATTATGTTGTTTGTAATACATCTTTTGATTTATTTCAAACTAAAATCAAAGTATTACATCTAAAATAGATTTGGTAATTTTACTTTCTAATAGAATGTGATAACATTCAGAAATGACGCTTTCAACTGAATGTGTCTAACATTCAACAAGGAATGTAGGTTGGACCATGTCTCAAAATATACAATATCATCAAAGAAATTAAGTTGGATCATGTCTCAAACTATTGTTAGTTCATTATTCATAATTACATGTATATTTCCTAATTTTGAACTAATAATTTTGAATGATGTCTTGGAAGCCTAAGAACTGATGTATTCATGAATGTTAAAATGGAGGTTGAAGCCTCAAGCTCACTTAATAGGAGGAAGATGAGAATCCATATTGTAAGCTTTGTACAAATAATACAACTTATCTATTAATCTTTTTGTAATTTGTGCAGATAAGAAGATCGTTTTGGTTTTACATATATATAATAGAAAGATATCAATTCCTATTTCAGTATTGTTAAAATATGTTTTGTAAGAATCTTTGCTGCCATCAAATCACATTATGTCGACAAAAAGATTGTTGGATGCTTTGGTGGTGAAGATGGTGAGTTTAGTTGTTTTGTTATCCAAATTAGACTGTAGGAAAAATAAACTTGGTTTACTAATGATAACTTTTTGCTGTAAACAAAGACGAGCATGAATGTTGTTTGGTTTTGGCTAGAGAAAGAAAAGGCACACAAATGTCATGTCTTCTCACAATATTTTGAGGTGAGTCTTTTATTATTCTCCAAATCATTATTTACTGTAAAAAGTAATGACCATGGTGATGAATATGATGGGGTTATCTTTTCCCAAATCTTAGGCATGGTTTCACTATTTTAATATTAAAATTAATTTTGATTTAATATCTTTTCCCTAATTGCAGTAATACATTTGGGAGTAGGAGAGTGACATTCGGGAACACTGGTCACCAAAAAAAAATGCAGCTAGTTTACTCCAGGTTAGGGATGCTGAAAGATGTTAGAGAAATCGTCCGAACCTATGAAGTGTTCTAAAAGAATCAGATTATTAAACATATACGGGTTTGCTAGATCCCTTAGCAATTCCCAATCGGTTTCGGGAATCAATCTCCATGGATTTCATCGAGAGCTTACCAAAGTCAAAAGTAAAAAAATGTTATTTTATGGTAGTAGATATACTATCGAAAATGGCCCATTTTATAAGCTTACATTATCCTTTCACTGCCTGAACTGTTGCTGAAACTTTTGTGGCTAATGTTTCAAAACTCCATAGTATGCCAACAACCATAATCAGCGATCGAAACAAGGTATTTTTAAGCATCTTCTAGCGGGAATTCATGAGTATACAAGGAGTTAAGCAAACTTTGTCCACAGTTTATCCACCCAAACGGATTGCCGGACTAAGATTGTCAACAAATTCCTGGTGACTTATCTACGATGCATGGCAGACCAATCTCGAAAAGATTGGGTACAATTGTTGCCTTTAGCTTAATAGTGATTCAACACCAATTTCTATACAAAATATAAATAATTCCTTTCGAAGCATTATACGAATACCCCTATCCATACACCATATGTTGTAGGAGATACTAGAGTGGAAGAGGTGTATTTAAAAAACTTCAACTCCTAAAAATCTATTTGAAGTCCAGAATCATATGAAGTAGTTGCAGGACAAAAAGAGAAAAGAGTTCACTTTGAAAGTTGGAAGTTGGGCATTGGTGAAGTTACAGTGATATAGATAGCGTTTGGTTCATAAGTTATTTCACAAGCTCTCACCAAAGTATTTTGGGATCTTTCAAGTGCTGAAAATGATTGGGGAAGTTGCCTACAAGCTGGAACTTGAGACTGACACCAAGATACACAATGTCTTCTATGTTTCACAATTAATGATATTTCAAGGGATCCCTGCTGCTATTAAAATAATCCCCAGCTTAGGGCACAACCTAACATGACCGATAATATTTTGGGTGAACAAGACATGATGGTGCATGGGAAAATGAAAAGATAATTGTTGATCAATTGGGATGGGCCTCAAACAGAAGACCATATTTGGGAAGATGCTGAATTATTAAGCATTCAATGCCCGATGATGCTGGCGATGGGAGGCAAACAAGACCAAAGTCTCTTGATCAAAGTCGACAATCTTTAAATGGGGAGATAATGTGACGATCAACGAATAGACCTAGCATCCTCCAAGGTCCAAATGAACATTTGGGCTAGATATCATTGCAGAGTTTCTATTTTTTTCTGTTCCATAACAATATTTTAATTTTGTTCTATGTTATTCATCAAACTGATTTATGTTAAGTCCATAGTAGCTGTTGTAACCGCAGAAACTGAATATTCTAAGGAAATTCAACTCCTATATAATGCTGAACTCATTTCCCCAATGGGGCATGAATGCAATTTTTTTTTGTGAAAGTTATCAATCTCATTTATATTTTTTGATTTGTCTCTTTGTTTTGAACGGTTAGGTTTATACTTGCAATATTCTCTTCTCATATTTGTTTATTCTTATTCTTCTATAATCTTGAAATCTTCTTCTCATAATACTTCTGCTGCACCTTGATCACAAATTTCTCACTAGGTCTTTGAGATAAGGAACTCTTAAACCTCAGTTACATATTCATGTCGTAACCTAATGAATGCAAAGTGAAATACTTCATCTACTAAGATTGTTAAGATTGTTTGGTATTCTTTAAATAGAAAAGTTTTGGGTGAATTAAGGATCAAGATATTTTTGCTCAACACTCTAATAATGCAGGCAAAAGGATGTGTATTAATGAATCAAGGGTGAAGATTCAACTCTTAGAATATAGACTCTTAATAATAAATATTATTGTGCTAAGTTCATCAACTCTAAAACATTTTGAATTCACTAGAGCAAATTATATTTATAGATTGAGAAGAAATTTTACATGTCATTCTTAATAAAACCTTCTTAAGTGGTTGTAACTTTCTACTTCACATAGACTTAAAGGATAAAAGTCAAGGAAATATTGATCAAGAAATCTTAAGGTAGAATAAAATATATATATATATATATGTCCACTAATCATAAAAATAAACCGTGGAATAAAGGAGGAATGAAACTTTCCGTTCACCTATGTCTATCATTGTTATCCTCAAGTGGGTTTAAATTAACGTTTAAATAAATTTCATAATCCCACATTAAGATTTTAGAACAAAAGAAAACTCTATATTTCAAAACATCAAGATTTATTTTATCACTGGGCTTGGTAGCGTAAGCCTGTAACCCATTGCTGGGATTATTAAGGTGACTGAACTTGGGCTTGGAGATGTGGGCTTCCGCCTGTAATTTTCAACTGGTTGGGTTTAAATGATGGGGTTTTCCTTGTCCATATATATTGTGATTGAACAATTCTTATAATATATATGTTCTAGCCATTACTCAACCAAATTAGACTTCTTCTCTTGAAAGTTGGCAAAGTGCAAGCCTAAATCCTTGTTTAAGGACACTTACTCTTTTATGGAAGGTTTAATCATGTATTTTATGCATATTAAATTGAATTACAAAGAAAATTTATTTAATTTTATAATTTTATTTTTACACTTTTATGGAAGGTTTAATCATGTATTTTATGCATATTAAATTGAATTACAAAGAAAATTTATTTAATTTTATAATTTTATTTCTTATTAATTGTAAAAATTATATATATAATTTATGTAAGGCTAAGAATGTCTAGTTATTGAGTTGTAATAGGTCACATTTCTAATGGTCTATTATCGTGAATACATTCTGAAATCTCAATTCATCTTTGGTTAATATCAGAAACGCTAATAGTTTTTCAATTAATCAGATTTCATGGTATTAGAGAGGGATCTTCTTGAAGATCAAGAAAATATTCAAGCGGCAAGTGATACATCTAGTATTTTATCCTCATCGTCGGATTCGTCATCAAAAAAATCCTCTAGGTACTTTTCGCTCGATTCACCAGATAGAAAGATGACGGGAAAGAAGAGACGGAAAGAAGAGACGCGATAATGATCTATTTGTGATTCATAATTAGACAATAAAAGAGTGATTATCTGCACAACAGTGTTCAACGAATTGAACTACATCGGATGGAGCAGTGGTCTTCAGTTAGCCCTTGAAGCCAAATCGAAGCTAGGGTTTATTGACGGTTCACTTGTCGTGCCAAAAGAAGCAGACGACTTCGATAGATGGAGAAAGGTTGATTGCATGGTAAGATCGTGGATCTTGAATACGGTTTCAGAAGAAATCAAAACAAATTATTCTTTCACAACCACAACAAGAGATTTATGGATTGATATCAAAAGATAGGTATCAAGAAAGTAATGGCCCATAAGCTTTCCATATTCAGAAAGTTATAAGCAATCTTCGACAAGGTACACTTTCTATTGAGAAGTATTATTCGAAAATTAAAAAATTATTGGATGAACATTTAGTCCTAGAACCTTTACCATGCTGTGATTTCGATCCAAGAACACTATGTTTTTGTAGGATGACGAAATTGGTAATTCAATTAGATTCTACTAACAAGTTAACACAATTTTTAATGGGATTGAATGAATATTATAATAACATTAGACAATAAATCCTTATAATGGATCATAAACCTAGTCTAAATAGGGCTTATGCAATGATACAAAGTATTGAAAGACAGATTGAGGTTCAGCCATTGATGAATGATCAAACATATAGTTTTGCTATGTTAATAAGAGATTATTTTGAACGAAAAAATGGAAAAAGAATGATTGAAATACAAAAGGAAAGGGAGGATACAACAAAGAGAAAAATGTCAAAGAAAATGGGTCATCAATACTGTATTGCACACATTGCAAACTGAAGGCCACATTCAAGAAGGGTGTTTTAAACTCATAGGATACCCTAATAGGTGGAGAGGAAATCGTGATTCAAAAGCTAAAGTTTTTGTTAACGCAGTTAATACTCCATTCTATTTTGGTGAAGAATAACTAGAGAGCTCCATTCTATTTTGATAAAAAACAGCAGCTCTGAAATTACTGCCGTTAAAGAAGTCACAAAGAACTTAATAGAGATGGAAAAGGAAAAGACAAGAATGTATGTATCCTACTAGTAATTTCACTAATACATGCAGTTTAAATGTATATAATATCTATAAAGATAAACCTATTTGGATTATAGATAGTGGCCATAGTTGCCACATTTACACAAACATAAACTGCATGACTTAAAATAGAAAAGTTACTAGCATTCTTTTATTTTTACCTGCTGAAACAATTATAAATGTAAGATTTATAAAAAATGTTAGACTGTCAGATAAACTGAAATTGTATGATGTTATGTTTGTAAAAGATTTTATATATAATCTAATTTTAGTGTCTAAACTTGCAAAAATAAATAATATTAGTTGACAATTTTTTTCTACTGGTTGTCTATTGCCGGAAGTTAAAAGTTCCACCATCATAGGAAAAAGAGATTTTAGACAGAACCTCTACATACTAGATAAAAATTTAGTCAATAACGTGTGTAATACATATAATGATTTCATGTTATTAAATAGAAGACTTGGACATATTTATGATATTTCACTTAAACATGCTTTTTGTTTGAATAAAGAAGAAAACTTTTATTGTTATATATGTCCAATTTTAAAACAGAAAAAACTACCTTTTAATTTTAGTTTATCTAAAACTGATAAATGTTTTGATTTAATTCATATGGATATTTGGAGACCTGATAAAGAAGTATTACTTATTGATTGTCAATATATGTTTACTATTGTTGATGATTTTAGTAGATATACTTGGATATACATGATTAAATCAAAAAATTCTATTTATCAAATATTCATTGATTTTCATGCTATGATTAAAAGACAATTTCAGTTATCAATTAAAATGGTCAGAACTTATAATGGTAGTGAATTTTGAAGTCATCAATGATAAATAATTTTTAAAAACAATGGTATTTTGCATCAAAGGTCTTGCCCTTATATCCTCACAATAAAATGAGGTTGTTGAACGTGAACACTAACATTTACTATATGTTGTACGATCTTTGATGTTTCAAGCCAAAATTCCTTTAATTTTTTTAACCTTTTCAATTTTTATGGCAACACATATAATAAATAGAACACCTTCACATAATTTAAACTGGAAAAGTTCGTTTTATAAATTGTACAAAAGAAAACTAAATTTAAATAATATGAGAGTTTTTGGTTATTTATGTTTCATCAAAAATAATATTTTTCAAAAATCAAAATTTGAACCGAGAGCAAGAAAATGCATTTTATTTGGGTATTTTTTAGGACAAAAAGGTTTTAGAGTATTTGATATCGCAAATGAAGTTATTTTTGTTTTGAGGATATAGTTTTTCATGAAAATATTTTTCCATATCAAAAGGAAAAAGGGATGAAAAATGAAACAATTTTTTTTGTAAAAGAATATTTTATTTTTTCTAATTCAGTGGAAGAATTAGAAATATTGGAGTCTAATGATACATAAATGTCAGATAATCATGATGATCATATGATTAGCCCTAATGATGATTCAAATATTTTCCTGATGAACTAGATAAAAACAATTAAAAATATCATTTGTAAACAGTGCAAAGAAAAAGTAACAGCGATAAAAAAACCTGCCTAGTTTGACAATTATATTATTAACTCTAACATTGATTCAAATAATGGTAAGGGATACACATCCAATACACTCCCTTACTTCACAAATTGTAAGGACAATGAACATCTTGAATTTTTGGGATAATATTTCTAACCATTAAAGAACCTCAAACATACAAAGAAGCTTCTCAAATCAAACATAGACAAAATGCAATGGATGAAGAATTGAAAGCACGTAAAAATAATCTAACATGGGATTTAGTTGCACTTCTGAAACAAATCAATTTGTTGTAGGTGGATCTTTAAAATAAAATTCAATCCGAATGACACAATGACTAAGTATAAGGAGAGATTGGTTGCTAAAGGCTACAATCAAAGGGACGAAATAAATTTTCATGATAGCTTCTCATCCGCTGCAAAATTTGTAACGGTAAAACTTTTGTTTGCGTTAACTGCTGCTTATAACTGATTTCTAGAATATGTGAACATAAATAATGCATTTCTTCTCGGGGAACTAGAGGAAGACGTTTATATGACCATTCCTGAAGGATATACTGAAAAAAATAGAAACTGCTAAAAAGATTTGTCGTTTAAATAAAATCTTATATGGTTTAAAACAATCATCTCAACCATGGAATATTGAATTTAGAAAAAAAACTTGTTCAATTTGGTTTTGTACAGTAATATAATTGTCTCTTTATATACAAAATTGATTCCACTTTTACAACTTAGATTGTTTATGATGATAATGTGTTATTACCTGGAAACAATAGAATCAGTTAAAAATAATCTCAATATTAGTTTTTCAATTAAATATTTAGGCAAAGAAAATTATTTTTTGAGACTAAAAAGTTTTAGAACTAGAGCAGGTTTATTTGTTAACTAGCGCAAATATGTGCTGATTATTTTAAACGACATAGGGTTAACTGGCTGTAAACAAGTTGATGTTCTTATGATTAACGGAACAAAATTGAGTAATAGTTCAATATTCACCGAACCAAAAAAAATCAGAAGATTAATTGAACGATTAATATATACTTGAACTTTTTTCGTTCTGATATAAGTTTCAACGTTATAATTAAGTCAGTTTATGTATAACCCATTAAATGGAGTTTTAAATAAACTATTGGAGTTTAAAGCATTTTGCAATCTTAGAAACAAGATGAGTCTTAAAAATTCTCAAGAATGTAAGAATTATATATATAACTTATGTAATACTAAGAATGCTTAGATATTGAGTTGTAATAGGTCAAATTAAAAAGTTTAATATAATTTATATATTATATTAGATCAGGATCATGGTATAAATTAGACTTAGGGAATACAATTCTAATTGTCTATCATCTTTGATTAATATCAGAAATCTAACCGTTTTCAATTGATTAGATTTCATAAATTAATTGTATATTTATTTAAACTAACCAATTAATTTAAGAATTTTTTATAACATTGATAAATTTTGTTTTATAAATAATTATTAATACACACTTGATGTTGTAGAATATTAGTATGAGAGTCCAACTACTAACAAGGACTCATCTTATTATTAAAGTGAAAATCATATTATTTTTGTTTAGAGAGGAATTATTAATACTTAGATTATCATCATATGATATCAGATAATAAGGACACTCACCTTCTTTTTATTAAATTGAATTTTGTAATAGTCCATTTAGTAACTTAACTCATTGATAACTTTCAGTGCGTGTATTAATAATTCTTAGTATCAATGTTTTTGATTGAAAACATTGAATTAAGGCAGAATAAATTTTAAAAATATATGTCCACTAATGATAAATAGAATCGAGGGTAGGGGTGAGCATAATATGGGTTTACCCAAACCCAACCCTAACCCAAACCCAAAATATTAATTTGGGTTGGTTAATATGGGTTGGGTTGGGTTGAGTATGAGTTGGGTTGAGTATGTGTTGAGTTTAATTTGGGTTGGGTTAGGGTTACCCAAATTACCCAAATTATATAAATTTAGTTTAATTCTCTATTATTAATCAAATATAAACTAATCATCTTCCAACTTTAAGTCGAACACGTTTTTGACATACTTAACATATTTTTCATACGTTTAACACGTTTTCCACACATCTAACACGTTTTTAATATTTTTAACACGTTTCACTTATAACATGTTTTTCACACGTTTAACACGTTTTTCACACGTTTAACACGTTTTCATATTTTTGACACGTTTTCACGTTTTTGACACGTTTAACACGTTTTTGACATGTTTCACACATTTCCACACTAATAACACGTTTTTCACGTTGAACACGTTTATGACATGTTTAATACATTTAACGCATTTTTGACAAGTTTAACACGTTTTTTACGTTTTTGGAACGTTTAACACGTTTTTAACATATGCAACACATTAACACGTTTTTGATAAGTTTAACACGATTTTCATGTTTTTGGCACGTTTAACACGTTATAAAATATTTAACACGTTTTTGATAAGTTTAACACGATTTTCACGTTTTTGGCACGTTTAACACGTTTTTGGCACGTTTAACACGTTTTTGATATGTTTAACATGTTTTTCACACGTTTAACAAGTCTTTAATATTTTTAACACTTTTTCACACATAAAACATATTTTTCACACATTTCTCACGTTTTTACGTTTTTGGCACGTTTAACAGATTTTTGACATGTTTAACACGTTTCATACTAATAACACGTTTTGACATGTTTAATACGTTTAACAGGTTTTTGACAAGTTTAAAACGTTTTTTTTTTACGTTTTTGGCACGTTTAACACGTTTTTAACATAACTAACACGTTAACACATTTTTGAAAAGTTTAACACGGTTTTCACGTTTTTGGCACGTTTAACACGTTTTTGGCACGTTTAACACGTTTTTAACATTTTAACACGTTTTTGATATGTTTAACACGTTTTCACACGTTTAACACATGAAAATAGTTTCCAACGTGTCAAATGTGTTGAATGTGTGAAAAACGTATTAAACGTGTCGAAAACGTATTAAACGTGTTGAAAATGTGAAAAATATGTTAAACGTCTCAAAACATGGAAAACGTGTCAAAACGTGTTAAACGTGCAAAAAATGTGAAAAACTTTTGAAACGTGTCAATAATGTGAAAAATGTATTAAACGTGTCGAAAACGTGAAAACGTGTCAAAAACGTGGAAAACGTGTTAAACGTGTCAAAACGTGCCAAAAACGTGAAAACGTGTGAAACGTGTCAAAAATATGAAAAATATGTTAAACGTGTCAAAACGTGTTAAACATGCCAAGAATGTGTCAAAATGTGTCAAACGTGTCGAAAACGTGAAAAAACGTGTCAAAAACGTGTAAAACATGCCAAAAACATGAAAAACGTGTTCAACGTGTCAAAAATGTGTTAAACGTGTTAAACGTGTCAAAAACGTGTTAAACGTGTGAAAAACGTATTAAAAATGTCAAAAACGTAAAAAAACGTGTTAAACGAATAAAAATGTGTTAAATGAGTCAAATACATGTTAAATGAAAAAATAAAAATAAAATAATTTGGGTTACCCAAACCATACTCAACCCAACTCATACCCAACCCATATTAGTAAATAATATGGGTTAATTATGGGTTGGGTAAATTTAATTTGGGTTGAATATGGGTTGGGTAATACGGGTTAGCTTTACCCGTTTGCTCACCCCTAATCGAGGGATAAAAGAGGAAAGAAGTTTCCCGTCAACCCATCTCTATAATTGAAGAAAACAATATATAATATAAAAGAAACATTTCCAATTCATTATTGGTAATATGCTCTATAGGGTGAATTGTAAATATTTCATAGTTGTAGCTATCTATATTTTACTAAGAGCTAAAGCTTGTTGCTTAATTCTTTTGATCTTATTTTATTTTATTTTATTTTTTTTTTTGTCTTAAAACTCTATTTTTAGTTTTAGATATTGAGAACCTCTGCTCATAGATGTCAACGGACCCAAAAACATTTTTATACAAATTATTATTAATATTATTAGGGTGGATATGTACGATATACCGAATATTTTTATCCATACCGTATCGAAATTTTCGGTATAGGTATACCAAAAAAATTGATATATTATCGTTAAATGTAACTTTATAAGAGAAACAGTGAGAGTTATGATTCTTATGAATGGTGTTCTTTCTGTTTGCATTCAATGACCAATATAGTAAAAATAAAATTGCATTAAAAGATGAGTGTTCTTGAACCAAGATATATAGATAGGCTTGCCACTTTTGCCTCCTTCTTTGAAGTAGGAATAACGGGTATGTTAAATGATCTTCTAACCCATTACCGTGTACCAGAAATGGACCAGAATAATTAATCCGTCACCCTCAATATTTTTGTAATAATGGGGGTAACAGACTCTCTGCAAAGCCCAGAATTTTATCTTTTCAGTTTAAGCACAAGTTCAGTCATCTTAATACTCCCAGCAATGGGTTACAGGCTTACGCTACAAAGCCCAGTGATTTCATTTATCACCGTGTTTAATCATATAGAACTTTCTTTTATTATAATATCTCGATGTGGGATCAGTGGATCGATTTATGCTTTCAACCAACTTGTGTATAACAATGATAGAGATACAACTTCATTGCTCCTTAAACTGTTACATTCTAATTACAGGTGCTCGTTATTTTGCTCTTGTTGGTGATTTTAACGAATGGTCTCTAACTGAGAATTCTACTAGAGAGATGGACAAGAACCAGGCAGATTATATTATATTATAATTATGTAAATAGATGACAATTTAGCAACTACTGAAGATGTAATTGGAGAGCAGATATGCACAAAGAACCATTAACCAATAAAACCGTTCAGGGCCGTGTTCTATTTTTTTTTTTTTTACGAATTCCCAATTTAAAAATCTTTAGAATTATGATCTATTTAAATTGTTCCCTTCAGGTTTAGAAACTGACAGGAATTTTAAGGATATAAGTTTAAACTGCTTATCATCGAAAATCACTTTGTGGTTTGTATTGGTGACAGTTTAAATGTAACAAATATAGTAGAGAAATCGTGAGAAAACTGGCTATATATACCCATCATATTACACTTAGAAAGTAGAATAAATGATTGTTTTTGATAACATGATTGTTGAGCTATTGTCACGGAATATAGTGATAGCACCAATATTAGCATGTTTAGTTTCTCAAATATTCTTCTTAACTATATTGCTTGACAAGTACATAATGCAACCGTAATGTAGGGGTGAGCAAACGGGTAAACCCAACCCGTATTACTCAACCCATATTCAACCCAAATTAAATTTACCCAACCCATAATTCAACCCATATTATTACTAATATGGGTTGGGTATGGGTTGGGTAATCCAAATTATTATTATTTTTTTTATTTAACATTATTTGATTCATTTAACATATTTTTATTCGTTTAACACGTTTTTGACATTTTTAATACGTTTTTCACACGTTTAACACGTTTTAACATGTTTAACACGTTTTTGGCACGTTTAACACATTTTTGACATGTTGAATACGTTTTTCATGTTTTAGACATGTTTAACACGTTTTTAACACGTTTTTGACACGTTTGACACGTTTTGACACATTTTGACATGTTTTTTCACGTTTTCGACACGTTTAACACATTCTAACACATTTTTGGCACGTTTAACACGTTTTGACACGTTTAACATATTTTTCACATTTTTGACATGTTTCACACGTTTTTCACGTTTTGGCATGTTTTGACACGTTTAACACGTTTGGACACGTTTAACATATTTTTCACATTTTTGACATGTTTCACACGTTTTTCACGTTTTTGACACGTTTTGACACGTTTAACACGTTTTCCACGTTTTTGACACGTTTAACACGTTTTTGACACGTTTAATACGTTTTTCACATTATTGACACGTTTCACACGTTTTTCACATTTTTGGCACGTTTAACACGTTTTGACATGTTTAACACGTTTTGACACGTTTAACACGTTTTGACACGTTTAACACGTTTAACACGTTTTGAGACGTTTAACACGTTTTTTACACGTTTTCGACACGTTTTCGACACGTTTAATACGTTTTCGACACGTTTAATACGTTTTTCACACATTCAACACGTTTAACAAATTTGACACGTTGAACACTATTATCATGTTTTAACATGTTTAACACGTTTTTAACACGTTTGACACATTTTTCAAGATTACGACACATTTAACACAGTTTTCACGTTTTTGGCACGTTTAACACGTTTTGACATGTTTAACATGTTTTTCACGTTTTTTACATTATTAACACGTTTGTAACATGTTTAACATGTTTTCACACGTTTTTGGTACGTTTAATACCTTTTGACACATATTCCACGTTTTTGGCACGTTTAACACGTTTTCCTCGTTTTTGACACATTTTGATACGTTTAACACGTTTTTGACACGTTTAACATGTTTTTCACATTTTTGACACGTTTAATACGTTTTCACACGTTTAATGTCAAACGTGTGAAAAACATATTAAACGTGTCAAAAACGCCAAAAACGTGTTAAACGTGACAAAAACGTGTTAAAACTTATCAAAACGTATTAACGTGTAAAAAAATATGTTAAACATGTCAAAAATATGTTAAATGTGTAAAACGTGTTAAAATGTCAAAAACGTGTTAAACATGCCAAAAACGTGAAAAACGTGTTAAACATGTTACAATCGTATTAAGCATGTTACAAACATGTTAAACGTGTTAAGAATGTGAAAAACGTGAAAAACATGTTAAACATGTCAAAAACGTAATAAACGTACCAAAATGTGAAAAACGTGTTAATGTGTGAAAAACGTGTCAAATATGTCAAAAACGTGTTTAACATGCCAAAAACGTGAAAAACATATTAAATGTGTGAAACACGTGTTAAACGTGTGAAAACGTGTTAAAATGTTAAAAACGTGTTAAAATGTTAAAAACGTGTTAAACGCGCCAAAAACGTGAAAACCGTGTTAAACTTATCAAAAACGTGTTAACGTGTTAGTTATGTTAAAAACGTGTTAAACGTGCCAAAACGTAAAAAAACGTGCTAAACGTATTAAACATGTCAAAAACGTGTTAAACGTGACAAAAACGTGTTATTAGTAAGAAAACATGTTAAACATGTCAAAAACTTGTTAAACGTGTCAAAAACATAAAAACGTGTTAAACGTGTGAAAAATATGTTTTAAGTGTGAAAACGTGATAGTAATATTAAAAACGTGTTAAACGTGCCAAAAACGTGAAAATCGTGTTAAATTTATCAAAAATGTGTTAATGTGTTATATTTGTTAAAAACGTGTTAAACGTGCCAAAAATGTAAAAAAAACGTGTTAAACTTGTCAAAAACGTGTACAACGTGACAAAAACGTGAAAAACGTGTTATTAATGTGAAAATGTGTTAAACATGTCAAAAACGTGTTAAACGTGTTAAAAACGTTTTAAACGTGTCAAAAGCGTGAAAACGTGTCAAAAATGTGAAAATGTGTGAAAAACGTGTTAAACATATGAAAAACGTGTTAAACGTGTGAAAAACGTGTTAAACGTGTGAAAAACGTGTTAAACGTGTGAAAAACGTGTTAAACGTGTTAAACGTGTGAAAAACATGTTATAAGTGAAACATGTTAAAAATATTAAAAACGTGTTATAAATATGTGCAAAACGTGTTAAACGTATGAAAAATATGTTAAAAATGTCAAAAACGTGTTCGACTTAAAGTTGGAAGATGATTAGTTTATATTGGATTAATAATAGAGAATTAAACTAAATTTATAAAATTTGAGTAATTTAGGTAACCCTAACTCAACCCAAATTAAACTCAACCCGTACTCAACCCAACCCATATTAACCAACCCAAATTAATATTTTGGGTTTGGGTTAGGGTTGGGTTTGGGTAAACCCATATTATGCTCACCCCTACCGTAATGAAATCAGCTTAAGTTGAAGACAAAGACACTATCGGTTGTTTTTTTGGAAGACCAAGATACTACTCCAAAACAAAATATAAAAACATATCCAATGATACATTCTTATCATTAAGGTCTCTGCATAATTACTATCCTCGTGACTTATAAAAATTCCCAAAGTCCATTGTACATTCAAATTTTTAGTATTCTCTTTGTTCCAGCAAAATATGATTTATAATAGACCAGTCAATAAATAAATATAGTAAAGAAACATTCACAAGATGATATCTAGTCTAATATGTGTTAGATTCACCAGACTCCCCTATATGTTTATAAAGAGTAATATCAAAAATAATTCCTGATTTTACAAGTTTACAAGTTTACAACCTAGAATAATATAATTTAGAGCTAAATTACTTTGGTCAATCTTGAATATCACTCAAATCTTGTGGGTATTTTTCTTCCCAATAAAAATGTCATCTTGCCTATGCAATACCTCAATTCCAAAAAAAAATAAACATATATTCTTGTTTTTCTAGTGAATATACCATCATCCACATATAGACATATAATTATATACATAAATTTGTTTTCAACTTTAATGAAAAAAAGTATTTTCATACTGACATCTTTTAAAACTTTATTTATTGAAATAAACTTTATCATCTTCACATTTTTTCTCAAAACTAGGTGACTATCGAATATACACTTCTTTATTTAATCTTCATACAAAATACTGATTTTACATCAAGTTGATAAATTGTTCATTTCTTTAGAGTAGTCATTACAATTACAACTCTAACGGTATACAATCTAACAAGAAATGCAAATATCTCATTATAGTCTACTCCATGTTCTTCATTATAATTTTTTTTTATAAATCGTATTGAGGTATAATATCATCTTCAAGTTGATATTTTTTTCAACTATATAGTCTCTCAACCATATCGGTGATCTTCTAACCCTTAAACCCCTTCCTTATGTTGACTTTTACATTATCATCATTTTCTTTCAAAACAGATGTGACACTACTTTTCTTTTATAAAATCTTAAACTTCCTACTTATAACTACTTTTTTTTTTAGTGATTGGATTATATAGTTTATAAACCTTCCATTTTTAACTTACTCCAATCAATACACTTTAGATTTTTTTCATTAAATTTGGTTCTTTTAACATCACGAACATTTACAAATATATACAATCAAACACTCTAAAGTTTTCAAATGCAGCTAACCACTCTAAAGCTTCTGTTAGAGTTATATTTGTTATTTGTTCATTTGATAGCTTAAAATATAATATATCCTCAATCATCCTAATATATATATATATATTTATCTTTTGTAAATATTTTTAATATACATAATAATAATAATAATAAAATTAATAATAATAATTTCAAATTCTCTCGTATAATCATTACTAATTTATCTTTTCATCTATAATTATTAATTTATTTTTTTTAATTAATATTTTTATTATTTTATCACTTATTATAATTACTAATTTATCTATCCTTCTATAATTATTAATTTCTTTTACCTAATTAATATTTTTATTATTTATCTCTCATATTTATATTTTTTTTCATTAATTATATATAAACTTATTAATAATTTTATATCTATATATTTAATATTGAATATTTATTTAATTTTATATATAAATATTTATAATCTCAATACCTAAATTTAATTTTAAAATCGGATTTTTCCCCTTAAGCTCTAGCTTGTCGGATTATAATTTGAAAGTATTTCTCGCATCTTCTAAATGATGTTATAAATGGTTTAAAATCAATTCCAATCCGTTTTAAGCATTTTTGTTTAAAAACCATGATTTAAAAAAATTTGGAAAAACCCAGTTCTTAAATCTGTTAAAACATAAACACAATTTTCTTGTTTTAGTTCTACGTATAATGAAGCTTTTAGTAAACTCCTTATACTCTATTAAACTAAATTATAAATTATCTTTGGGAATAGACCAAGCTCACAAAGAAAAAATGAAGTGAGTTAGACAAAAAGAAAAGCAACTTGGACAAAAAAAGAAGTGACTTGGACAAAACGATAGTGAAATCTATAGCACAGAGTCAAAAGAGAATTATGACCGATTAAACACTATTGATGAACCAATCCAATAAATCATTCCTTTAATTTATTAAAAAGCAGTGACATCACACAAAAAGTAATATTACTAATCGAAATATAAAAAGTTTTTTTCTTATGATTGATCCAAAAATAAATTTACAAAAAAAAAAAAATTATGATTGGATGACCAAGGTTAGCACGGTTAATGATATCAGCCCAAGTATTAATTACACGTCCTTGACTATCAACTACAGACTGGTTGAAATTGAAACCATGTAGGTTGAAAGCCAACCTCAGAACAATACATTTTTATTACCACGAAATATATTGGCAGCCACAGATTATTTGATTGGAATGAAATTTGGAATGGGTACACTTGACGATATGAATCATTTGAAAAATAAACGTATTCGTGTATAAGTAGAAGTGGTTTTTGTTTTGTTTGAATTTTTTTTCGTTTTAAGGAATTGGTTAGTCATCCAATAGTAGATTCAATCTAGGAAGATTGGAATCACGCTCTGTAGGATTTGAACCTACGACATCGGGTTTTGGAGACCCACGTTCTACCGAACTGAACTGTCTTGAAAGCTATGTAGACTTTTTATACGATATCCTCGATTCCTCTCAATTTGTAATCCTATACAAAAATCCATAGGTTCCGTCAAGCTAGCTATCGAATGAAAAAAAAGGAGAAAAAAGCTGATTTTTGTTTTTTAACAGTTTGGGGAATGGAGACTGAACTTCCTTTTGGGTTTCCCGGAAAAAGGAATTCTTTTTTTTGAACCAATTATTAAGGAATTAAAAAAAAAAAGCTCAGGTTCGCTTAAGTAAAGTGGAAATAGGCGCCAAACCAAAGCGCCAAACCAAAGCTGTGAAAGCCTACAAATATACATGCCCAGTTGAGATGTGATATGATTGCATCACGATCCTTTTGTCGACGGATGCTCCTATTATACTCGTAGTCTCTGAAGGATGAGAACCAACTATGTAGCATCTACATCGAGAATTCAAGTATTGTATACGTCATTAGTCCATACCCTTGGATTAAAGAATAGAGACCTCAATTAAAATCATCAAAAATGTAGTTTGATGTTCTTGATGACCGACCGAGAGATCTCGGTCCGATCGAGGATCCTTTGTATCCGACCGAGATATCCTGGCATCCGAACGAAAAATTTCGCACCCAACCGAGGAATTCCCCACCTCACCGACAAATTCTTGCATTCGACAAAGAATTCCGCACCCGATTGAGGGATCATCGCGAACGACCGATAACTCCCCTACACCTGACTGAGGAATCCCAGCCTAGACCGGGGATCCCTCGCACCCGACCAAGGGTCCTGCGAATGCGACCGAGGAGTTTAGCCCACAACCGAGGGATCAACACCTTCGATTGAGAGGACCATTCCTATGGCATGTTTGTTTGGAATTTTAATTTAAAATGTTGTTTTTTGAAATTAAAAATCCCAAATTATTTTTTAAAAATTTGAAAAAAATAGAAAACTATTTCAAAATATGTTTTTGAATATTTTCCTAACAAAATATTTTGATAAGGGAATCTTTGAATTTATTTTTTAAATTCTATTACTTTAAACTAATATTATTAGGTACCCTTCTAAATAATGATCAACATCAACATCAATCACAATCACAAGTACTAGCATTTAAATATTATTCTATAATTTTAAATGTAAGATAACATGTACATGTTGAGGATTTGAAAAATAATTGGTTAAATGAAACATATAGTAAAACAAAATTTTCAAAAAGCCGAGATTTTATAAACTAGAGACCGTTATTTAACAAGTACGGAGGGTATAGTGCGAAAGTCATTCTCGAGTATCACCATATCGAACTCAAAAGAATTTCTGATCAAATATGTGTTTGTATACGTATACAAAATATTTTATTGATTTTAAATTTAAAATCAATTTGCGCTCTTATATCAAATAAATAATTTTTTAAATTAATTATTTATAATTAATTTAAAATACAAACTTTCTTTTAATCAAATTGTGATTTGATTATTTTAAATGTAAAAGATTATTTAAAATTAATCATGAGAATTAATTATTGTTATAATTAATGTTAAAAAGTCAAAATATATTTTTAATTTTTTAATAATATTTTATTAAAAGATTTTCAACACGCAAATCGAGGTTAAAATTTATTGAACCTTAAGCTTTTCCGGGATAAAAAATTTGGGGGTTACATTTTTCTAGTGACTCTACTAAGGATTAAATTGTTTAACTCAAAAACATGAAAAACTTGCCTACTAAAAAAAATATTTTTAAGTTAGTAGGCACAACTAAAAAGGTATATCACTTGGTAGATACATAGGCTTTATCCAAACAAATACATTGATTTATAGTGGTTGTACAACCATAATTACTTTTAGAAGTACACGATAGGCTGTCGGTACTTCTAAAAGTTAAATGCAAAGATTGTCGATGAGCAACAACAATTTGTTACAAATTGAGCAATGATGTTGCGAGAGTTTGACCTAAAATACATGGGATCGACCATTCTCTTTGGCAGCGAGTTGTCCAATATGACGTAGGCATTGTGGAGATAAGGGAAAATTCTCAATTGAGTTAATACTACCTAGTTTATGGAGGTGTTAACCCCCTCCAATCTAACACATTGAAATTAAGTTTCATTATATATATATATATATATATATATATATATATATATATATATATATATATATATATATATATATATATATATATATATATAGATTAGTTAGTTAAAAAGTTTAACTTAAATTATTAAGAATGTCACGCGTTAATTAAATTTGATGTTGAATTTGAAATATAAAGTCTTATTAGCCTAATTGGTTAAATGATTGTACTTGTTTTATTAGGTTGTAAATTTGAAACATACCTATAACATTTTTAATTTTATTTTGATCAGTTTTAAATTTATGCTCGGGTCAACCCACAATTCGACTCAAGTATCCATTTACTCTCACATATATATCCAAATTATCCAAATTAATCACAGTTCTCTACTCGACAATCTTGATACTTTGAAATTAAGCATCATTATATATATAGATAAGCAACAACACATGAGAAGTTTAAATAGAAATACATGTATCTAGTTTACATAGTTTTGTGTAAACGACCATACTAACCTTACTAGAATAGAGAGTTAATAATAAATATTAACATGCTAAAATTCATCAACTCAGAAACATTCATAGATGATGAATAGAACCGAGAAATAAAGTAGCAGTGGAGTTGTATCTTTATCATTGTTATACACAAATGGATTTAAAGCTGAAATCTATCCATTGATCCCAGGTCTAGTTGTTGATCCAGTGCTTAACCATGAAAAAAACACATGTTTCTAATTGCGGCTTATTTAAGAAAGGAGGAAAAGGGTGAAAAGTAAGCCCAAATGGTTGGTTCAACAAAAATACTAATCTTCTTATGAATTAAAAAGAAAAATAGCAATAATAACAAATTGGGGTTCTTTATTGTCAAAAAAGTGTATGAGCTTCACATAAGAGCGCAATCACACTTCACATGTCTCTACTTTACTCTTTGAGGTGAAGCTCTTAAGTGAAGTGCACTTCACATGTAGGTGAAGCTCACACATGTCTCTACTTTACTCTTTGAGGTGAAGCTCTTAAGTGAAGTGCACTTCACATGTAGGTGAAGCTCTTAAGTTAAGTGCACTTCACATGTTGCTCTTTGGAGGGATCGAACCCTATACCTCTCGCATACAAAGCGAGTGCTCTACAATTTGAGCTACTTTCTCTTTTGTTATATAATTATAATATAAAAATATATATAAGTTAATAATACATACAAAACTAGAACTTTTTACTTGAATTATGGCGATCATGAGTTTTATATGAATATAACAAGAACACATATGTATAAACTAACTATTATTTCACTGATGGTTCTCTCATTGTTCACTAACAGTTATAATAAGTGACAATTTTGATATAAACAAGAATATTTTCATTAACATCATAAAATCATCTTCAATACCTAGGTGTATATGTGACATCGCACAACACACACCGTATACTACCTGAACATAAATAAGCTTCTGGAGCTAATGCACGTCTAAGAAGACAAAAATCTGGGTCTTTAATACCCGTGTAAGTGTAAAATATATTTCCTAAAAATGGATGGCTAAAAAAATATTTTCAAGATAAGAATTAAATGTACTCAATAGAGTCGCTAGAAAACTGCACGCTTGCAAAACGTCCACCCAAAAAAAATGATTTTTTCGAATTTTTAAAAATAAAATATAAATATCTATTCAACGTTTTTGAAATAAAATTAAATCAAATCGGGAAATTATTTAAAAACTAGTATGTGACTAAAGAGTCGCCACCTAAACTTTTCTACAAAATTAGAAAAAATAAATTCTTGGGATGTAGAAGTAGAACAATGACCCCTTTAGAAAAAAATTCTTTAGGGGTTCGGTGCTTAGGTTACATGTGAAAAGAGTTTTGACATTATGTCTCACATGCACGTTAAAAAAAGTCTCTAGTTCTAATATTTTTGTCTTTTTAAAAAATATTTTACACTTATTTTATCCGTTTATTTGTTAATTTCTATCCGATTTAAAATATTTATCATATACCTTAATACTAAATCTAAAGTAATACTTATTAAATATAATAATGATTTTAAGTATAATAATAATTAACAAATAAATAAACGTGAGGAAAGAAATGAAAAAATCAAATAAATTAAAATTTATTATATTCATAAATTAATTTTATGATTATAAATAATCAACTCACGATTGTTTTGGAGTTTTTATATTGGGAACACAAAAAATTAAATTAAATATTTAAAAATTAATGCAATTTTATTTTATTAAAAATATTGTGTTTATTTATCTTTTTAGAATTTATAACACTAGTAAAAGAACAGTCAATAGTCAATGTATTTTAATTACTGTTGCTATTAAACAAAATAATAAATATTCACACTTTAATAGGATACTATCTATTAGTATCCACGGTCATTTAATCCCGTGGGCATTTGTATTTTTAATTTTAAAACCTAAATATAAAATGAAACTGATATAAAATGAAACTGATATAAAATGAAACCTTTTAATTTAAATATATATATAAGACTTTTAAATTGGTATTCTAATTATTAAATGTGGGAGTTAGAGAGGGATCAAGCCTAACACTCATTCATCCGCTCGACATGCCTCGTTTGTTTCCATCGACGAACCCTCGACGACAAAGAAGATAGAGATATGAGATGTATAGTTAGAGCTGGTCATGCTGTTTTCTTTAATATGGTTTCGTTTGGACCAATCTCGCTAGGTCTTTGACGTGTTGCAACGGACTATACATTTGATGAGGAATCGCTGCGAATCTCTTCTATTTATGTATGTTACTTCGATATGCTTGATCATATTCATCATATTCTTTTTTGTTTGTTTTTATTGTTGATTTATCACTCACTTCAAGTTTTTGCCTACAAAGTATTCGACAGAATGTCTGCAAAAAGATTTTACAGCTAATAGCATTTGAGATTAGTGACGGCATCACTTATTCTTTGTTAACAATACCATACATAAGTTCTTATTCCTTTCTCACATTGTAGGTCTTATATTTGCATCTTTTATTATTATTTCTCATTACAAATAACTCCAAACAATATCAATTCAATAATCTGAATCGGATAGAGAAATCAAGTTGTTTATGAAGTTATTTAAGGATTTATATTATTGTTTATTAACTTTCTTAATCCCCATGAACAATTGACATGTATCAATAATAAAAAACCTTGAAACTTTTCAAATGTTTAGACTAATAATTATTACTTTCCCAGTCATGGTTGGGGACGTCAATGTATACTTATATGACTTGGATGATTCTCATCAGGCCGAGATAGAAATTATGATTACTGAACCTAAAATGTGACTTTTTTTACCTTTTCTTTTTTACTTTTTTTAAGAATCTGAATGTTTAATTAACTTTCTTAAGAATATAGATTGTGCTTAGTTTTTAAAAAACGTTGATGTTTATATTTGATTGGCATATAATAGGTGTGGCAAGGGGCTAAGAAAGGAAGTTGTTGTCATAATGATGGAATTTATAGTTGAGAATATGGGGATACATGTCTTTACCACTAAAATTGGGGATTTAAATTAAGCTTCTCTTCATATGTTTCGAAAATTGGTATGAAATAGTTTCAAATTATATGTCATTTAATTAGGTTAAGTTATATGACTGATTGGGTTTCTTTCAATATAGGGATTCGAAAAAGTTTCCCACAATCATGTCTTCAAAGAGGTGAGCTCTTTTTTTTTTTTTATCTATTTGAGGACTAATATTACTTGAATCTAGTATTCCTATATAAATATGAATTGAATGGTGAGATAGTGTGCACCATATTTCTTAGAGGTTGTATACAAATATTAAATTTTATATTTTGTACTGTCATAGCTTCACTAACTAAAAGTAAATATTAAGTTTATTTTGTTGGTATTTTACACATTCTTTTTTAAAACTTTTTTCTACATTGATTCCAAAAAAAATATTATTATGTTTTTTCATTACTTCAAATTTTCCAGTTCAATGATTAGTATATAAATTGTACATATACTATTAAATTATGTTGTTTGTAATACATCTTTTGATTTATTTCAAAATAAAATCAAAGTATTACATCTACAATAGATTGGGTTATTTTAATTTCAAATAGAATGTGATAACATTCAGCAATGACGCTTTCAACAGAATGTGTCTAACATTCAACAAGGAAAGTAGGTTGGACCATGTCTCAAAATATACAATATCATCAAAGAATGTAAGTTGGATCATGTCTCAAACTATTGTTAGTTCATTATTCATAATTACATGTATATTTCCTAATTTTGAACGAATAATTTTGAATGATGTCTTGGAAGCCTAAGAACTGATGTATTCATGAATGTTAAAATGGAGGTTGAAGCCTCAAGCTCACTTAGTATAGGAAGAAGATGAGAATCTAGATTGTAAGCTTTGTCTAAATAATACAACTTATCTATTAATCTTTTTGTAATTTGTGCAGACAAGAAGATCGTTTTGGTTTTACATATATATAATAGAAAGATATCAATTCCTGTTTCAGTATCTATTAAAATATGTTTTGTAGGAATCTCTGCTGCCATCAAATCACATTATGTCGACAAAAGGATTGTTGAATGCCTTGGTGATGAAGATGGTGAGTTTAGTTGTTTTGTTATCCAAATTAGACTGTAGAAAAAATAAACTTGGTTTAGTAATGATAACATTTTTGCTGCAAACAAAGACGAGCATGAATGTTGTTTGGTTTTGGCTAGAGAAAGAAAAGGCACACAAATGTCATGTTTTCTCACAATATTTTGAGGTGAGTCTTTTATTATTCTCCAAATCATTATTTACTGTAAAAAGTAATGACCATGGTGATGAATATGATGGGGTTATCTTTTCCCAAATCTTAGGCATTGTTTCACTATTTTAATATTAAAATTAATTTTGGTTTAATATATTTTCCCTAATTGCAGTAATACATTTGGGAGTAGAAGAGTGACATTCGGGAACACTGGTCACCAAAAAAAATGCAGCTAGTTTACTCCTGGTTAGGGATGCTGAAAGATGTTAGAGAAATCGTCCGAACCTATGAAGTGTTCTAAAAGAATCGGATTATTAAACATATACGGGTTTGCTAGATCCCTTAGCAATTCCCAATCGGTTTTGGGAATCAATCTCCATGGATTTCATTGAGAGTTTACCAAAGTCAAAAGTAAAAAAATGTTATTTTATGGTAGTAGATATACTATCGAAAATGGCCCATTTTATAAGCTTACATTATCCTTTCACTGCCTGAACTGTTGCTGAAACATTTGTGGCTCATGTTTCAAAACTCCATAGTATGCCAACAACCATAATCAGCGATCGAAACAAGGTATTTTTAAGCACCTTCTGGCGGGAATTCTTGAGGATACAAGAAGTTAAGCAAACTTTGTCCACAGTTTATCCACCCAGATGGATTGCCGGACTAAGATTGTCAACAAATTCCTGGTGACTTAACTATGATGCATGGCAGACCAATCTCAAAAAGATTGGGTACAATTGTTGCCTTTAGCTTAATAGTGATACAACACCAATTTCTATACAAAATACAAATAATTCCTTTCGAAGCATTATACGAATACCCCTATCCATACACCATATGTTGTAGGAGATACTAGAGTGGAAGAGGTGTATTTGAAAAACTTCAACTCCTAAAATTCAATTTGAAGTTCAGAATCATATGAAGTAGTTGCAGGACAAAAAGAGAAAAGAGTTCACTTTGAAAGTTGGAAGTTGGGCATTGGTGAAGTTATAGTGATATAGATAGCGTTAGGTTCATAAGTTATTTCACAAGCTCTCACCAAAGTATTTTGGGCCCTTTCAAGTGTTGGAAATGATTGGGGAAGTTGCCTACAAGCTGGAACTTGAGACAGACACCAAGATACACAATGTCTTCTATGTTTCACAATTAATGATATTTCAAGGGATCCCTGCTGCTATTAAAATAATCCCCAGCTTAGTGTACAACCTAACAGGACCGATAATATTTTGGGTGAACAAGACATGATGGTGCATGGGAAAATAAAAGATAATTGTTGATCAATTGGGATGGGCCTCAAACAGAAGACCATATATGGGAAGATGCTGAATTATTAAGCATTCAATGCCCGATGATGCTGGCGATGGGAGGCAAACAAGACCAAAGTCTCTTGATCAAAGTCGACAATCTTTAAATTGGGAGATAATGTGACGATCAACGAATAGACCTAGCATCCTCCAAGGTCCAAATGAACATTTGGGCTAGATATTATTGCAGAGTTTCTGTTTTTTTCTGTTCCATAACAATATTTTAATTTTGTTGCATGTTATTCATCCAACTAATTTATGTTAAGTCAATAGTAGCTGTTGTAACCGCATAAACTGAATATTCTAAGGAAATTCAACTGCTATATAATGTTGAACTCACTTCTCCAATGGGCCATGAATGCAATTTTTTTTTGTGAAAGTTATCAATCTCATTTATATTTTTTGATTTGTCTCTTTGTTTTGGACGGTTAGGTTTATACTTGCAATATTCTCTTCTCATATTTGTTTATTCTTATTCGTCTATAATCTTGAAATCTTCTTCTCATAATACTTCCGATGCACCTTGATCACAAATTTCTCACTAGGTCTTACTTCATCTACTAAGATTGTTAAGATTGTTTGGTATTCTTTAAATAGAAAAGTTGGGGGTGAATTAAGGATCAAGATATTTTTGCTTAACACTCTAATAATGCATGCAAAAGGATGACATGTGTATTAATGAATCAAGGGTGAAGATTCAACTCTTAGTAGAATATAGACTCTTAATAATAAATATTAATGTGCTAAGTTCATCAACTCTAAAACATTTTGAATTCACTAGAGCAAATTATATTTATAGATTGAGAAGAAATTTTACATGTCATTCTTAATAAAACCTTCTTAAGTGGTTGTAACTTTCTACTTCACCTAGACTTAAAGGATAAAAGTCAAGGAAATATTGATCAAGAAATCTTAAGGTAGAATAAAATATATATATATATATATATATATATATATATATATATCCACTAATCATAAAAATAAACCGTGGAATAAAGGAGGAATGAAACTTTCCGTTCACCTATCTCTATCATTGTTATCCTCAAGTGGGTTTAAATTAACTTTTAAATAAATTTCATAATCCCACATCAAGATTTTAGAACAAAAGAAAACTCTATATTTCAAAACATCAAGATTTATTTAATCACTGGGCTTTGTAGCGTAAGCCTGTAACCCATTGCTGGGAGTATTAAGGTGACTGAACTTGGGCTTGGATATGTGTTATGTGGCTCACTCCTACCTTTACAAACGGTTGGGTTTAAATGGTGGGGTTTGCCTTGTCCATATATATTGTGATTGAACAATTCTTATAATATATATGTTCGAGCCATTACTCGGCCAAATTGGACTTCTTCTCTTGAAAGTTGGCAAAGTGCAAGCCTAAATCCTTGTTTAAGGACACTTACTCTTTTATGGAAGGTTTAATCATGTATTTTATGCATATTAAACTGAATTACAAAGAATATTATTTAATTTTTATAATTTTATTTCTTATAAATTGTAAGAATTATATATATAATTTATGTAATGCTAAGAATATCTAGTTATTGAGTTGTAATAGGTCAAATTAGAAAATTAGAAAGTTTAATATAATTTTATATATTCTTATACAGTTAAAGGATCATGGTATAAATTAGACTTATATAAATAGGAAACACATTTCTAATAGTCTATTATTGTGAATACATTCTGAATTCTCAATTCATCTTTGGTTAATATCAGAAACGATAATAGTTTTTCAATTAATCAGATTTCATGGTATTGGAGAGGGATCTTCATGAAGATGAAGAAAATATTCAAGCGGTAAGTGATACATCTAGTATTTTATCCTCATAGTCGGATTCGTCATCAAAAAAATCTAATAAGTACTTTTTGCTCGATTCATCAGATAGAAAGATGACTGGAAAGAAGAGACGCGGTAATGATCTATTTGTGATTCTTAACTTGAACAATACAAGAGCAATTATCTGCACAACAGTGTTCAACGGATCGAACTACATTGGATGGAGTAGTGGTCTTCGGTTAGCCCTTGAAGCCAAATCGAAGCTAGGCTTTATTGACAGTTCACTTGTCGTGCCAAAAGAAGTAGACGACTACAATAGATGGAGAAAGGTTGATTGCTTGGTAAGATCGTGGATCTTGAATACAGTTTCAGAAGAAATCAAAACAAATTATTCTTTCACAACAACATCAAGAGATTTATGGATTGATATCAAAAGATAGGTATCAAGAAAGTAATGGCCCATAAGCTTTCCATATTCAGAAAGTTATAAGAAATCTTCGACAAGGTACATTTTCTATTGAGATGTATTATTCGAAAATCAAAAAATTATGAGATGAACATTTAGTACTAGAACCTTTACCTTGCCGTGATTTCAAACTAAGAACACTATGTTTTTGTAGGATGACGAAATTAGTTATTCAAATAGATTCTACTAACAAGTTAACACAATTTTTAATGGGATTGAATGAATATAATGATAACGTAAGACAACAAATCATTATAATGGATCATAAACCTAGTCTAAACAAGCTTATACAATGGTACAAAGTATTGAAAGACAGATTGAGGTTCAGCCATTGATGATGGATCAAACATATAGTTTTGCTATGTCAGCAAGAGATTATTTTGAACGACAAAAATGGAAAAAGAATGATTGAAATAAAAAAGGAAAGGGAGGATACAACAACAAAAAAAATTTCAAAGAAAATGGGTCATCAATACTGTATTGCACACATTGAAAAACTGAAGGCCACATTCAAGAAGGGTGTTTTAAACTCATAGGATACCCTGATCGGTGAAGAAGAAATCGTGATTCAAAAGCTAAAGTTTTTGTTAACGCAGTTAATACTTCATCCTATTTTGGTGAAGAATAACAAGAGAGCTCTTCTATTTTGATAAAATCAGCAGCTCTGAAATTACTGTCGTTAAAAAAGTCACAAAGAACTTCTTAGAGATAGAAAAGGAAAAAATAACTACTATGAATGTATGTATCCTACTAGTAATTTCACTAATGCATGCAGTTTAAATGTATATAATATCTATAAAGATAAACTTATTTTGATTATAGATAGTGGCCCTAGTTGCCACATTTACACAAACATAAACTGCATGACTGAAATTAAAAAAGTTACTAGCATTCTTTTATTTTTACCTGATGGAACAACTATAAATGTCAGATTTATAAGAAATGTTAGACTGTCAGATAAACTGAAATTGTATGATGTTATGTTTGTAAAAGATTTTATATATAATCTAATTTTAGTGTCTAAACTTGCAAAAATAAATAATATTAGTTGACAATTTTTTCTACTGGTTGTCTATTGCCGGAAGTTACAAATTCCACCATCATAGGCAAAAGAGATTTTAGACAGAACCTCTACATACTAGATAAAAATTTAGTCAATAACGTGTGTAATAAATCTAATGATTTCATGTTATTAAATAGAAGACTTGTACATATTTCTGATGTTGCACTTAAACATGCTTTTTGTTTGAATAAAGAAGAAAACTTTTATTATGATATATGTCCAATTTTAAAACAAAAACAACTACCTTTTAATTTTAGTTTATATAAAACTGATAAATGTTTTGATTTAATTCATATGGATATTTGGGGACATGATAAAGAAGTATCACTTATTGATTGTCAATATATGTTTAGTATTGTTGATGATTTTAGTAGATATACTTGGATACACATGATTAAATCAAAAAGTTTCTATTTATCAAATATTCATTGATTTTCATGCTATGGTTAAAAGACAATTTCAGTTATCAATTAAAATGGTTAGAACTCATAATGGTAGTGAATTTTAAAGTCATCAATGATAAATAGTTTTTAAAAACAATGGTATTTTGCATCAAAGGTCTTTCCCTTATATCCTCACAATAAAATGAGGTTGTTGAACGTAAACACCAACATTTACTACACGTTGTACGATCTTTGATATTTCAAGCCAAAGTTCCTTTATTTTTTGTGTTTTTCAATTTTTATGGTAACACATATAATAAATAGAACACCTTCACATAATTTAAATTGAAAAAGTCCATTTTACAAATTGTACAAAAGAAAACCAGATTTAAATAATATGAGAGTTTTAGGTTGTTTATGTTTCGTCAAAAATAATATTCCTCAAAAAGCAAAGTTTGATCTGAGAGCAAGAAAATACATTGTAATTGGGTATTCTTTAAGACAAAAAGGCTTTAGAGTTTTTGATATCGCAAATGATGTCTTTTTTGTTTCTAGGATATAGTTTTTCATGAAAATATTTTTACATATCAAAAGAAAAAAGGGCTGAAAATGAAAAAAAGGTTTTTGGAAAAGAAGATTTTATTTTTTCTATTTTATATGAAGAATCAGAAATATTGGAGTCTAATGATACATCAATGACAAACAATCATGATGATCATATTATTAGCCTATTGATGATTCAAATATTTTTCATGTTAAACTATATGAAAACAATTAAAAAAAATCATTTGTAAACATGGCAAATAAAAAGTAATAGAGAAAAAAAGAAAACCTACTTTGTTTGACAACTGTATTGTTAACTCTAACGTTGATTCAAATAATGATAAGGGATACACACTCACTACATTCCCTTACTTCACAATTTGTAAGGACAATGAACATCTTGAATTTTGGGTTAATATTTCTACCATTAAAGAACCTATAACATACAAAGAAGCTTCTCAAATCAAACATTGGAAAAATACAATGGATGAAAAATTGAAAGCACTTAAAAATAATCTAACTTGGGATTTAGTTGCACTTCCGAAAGGAAAGAAATCAATTGATTGCAGATGGATCTTTAAAACAAAACTCAATCAGAATGGTAAAGTGGCTAAGTATAAGGCGAGATTGATTGCTAAATGTTACAATGAAAGGGACATAATAAATTTTTATGATAGCTTCTCACCGGTTTCAAAACCTGTAACGGTAAGACTTTTGCTTGCGTTAACTACTACTAATAACTGGTTTCTAGAACATGTGGACGTAAATAATACATTTCTTCATGGAGAATTAGAGGAAGATGTTCATATGACCATCCCTGAAGGATATGCTGAAAAAATAAAAACTTCCAATAGGGTTTGTCGTTTAAATAAAATCTTATATGGTTTAAAACAATCATCCCGACAATGGGATATTGAATTTAGAAAAAAAAACTTGTTCAATTTGGTTTTGTACAGTCTATGCATGATAATTGTCTCTTTGTATACAAAATTGGTTCCAGTTTTACTTCTTTGATTGTTTATGATGATGATGTGTTATTACATAGAAACAATATGTAAACAATTTAATCAGTTAAAAAACATATCAATATTAGTTTTTCAATTAAAGATTTAGGCAAAGTCAATTATTTTTTGGGATTAGAAATTTACAGAACTAGAGTAGGTTTATTTGTTAACCAGCGCAAATATGTGCTGAATATTTTAAATGACAAAGGTTCGACTTATAAAAACAAAACATAAAAACATATCCAAAGATACATTCCTATCATTTAGATCTCTGCATAATTACTATCAGTATATGAAATTAAATTTTGTTATCCTCATGACTTATAAAAAATTCCAAAATCAATTTTACATTTAAATTTTTAGTATTCTCTTTGTTCCAGAAAAATGTGATTTAGTAGTACAATCCATAAATATAAATATAGTAAAAAAACATTCACAAGATGATATCTAGTCTAATATGTGTTAGATACACCAGACTACCCTATATGTTAAAAAAGGGTAATATTCAAAAAAATTCCTGATTTTACAAATTTATAAACTAGAATAAATGAATTTAGAGCTCAATTACTTTGATCAATCTCGAATCCCTCTAAAATCTTGTGTGAAAATATCATCTTGCCTATGAAATACCTTAATTCCAAGAAAGAATCTCATATTTTCTAAATAAGTCATTCCAAATTAATAAACATATCTTCTTGTTTTTCTAGTACGATCATCCACGTATAGACATATAGTTATATACATACATTTGTCTTCAACTTTGATGAAAAAAGTGTGTTCATAGTGACATATTTTAAAACTTTATTTACTAAAATACACTTTATGATCTTCACATTTTTTCTCATAACTAGGTGACTATCGAATATAAACTTCTTTATTTAGTTCTTCATACAAAATGCTGATTTTACATCAAGTTGATAAATTGTTCATTTCTTTAGAATAGTCATTACAATTACAACTCTAATTGTATACAATCTAACAAGAAATGAAAATATCTCATTATAGTCTACTCCATGTTCTTGATTATAATTACTTTTTTAATTAATCGATCTTTATACTTATCAACTTCTAATTTAACATTCTATAATAATATAGGATCACATTCTATAATGTTCTTGATTTACAAGAAGTACTTGATGTACAATATCATCTTCAAGTTGATATTTCCTCAACTAGGTAGTCTCTCAACCATATTGATGGTCTTCTAACCCTTAAAGCCCTTCCTTATGTTAACTTTTATATTATCATCCTTTTCTTTTAAAACATATGTGACAATACTTTTCTTTATAAAACTTATATTATAATTTTAAATTTCAAATTTGTAAACTTCACGTCTTGATTATAACTATCTTTTTAGTGATTGGATTATATAGTTTATAAGCCTTCAATTTTTCACTTACTTCCATCAATACATTTTAGACTTTTTTTTTATTCAGTTTGGTTCTCTTAAAATCACGAACATTTACAAATATATACAATCAAACACTCTAAAGTTTTCAAATGCAGCTTTGTAACCACTCAAGCTTCTTCTAGATTTATATTTGCTATTTGTTCCAATGATACTTTAAAATATAATCTATCCTCAATCATCCACGTTAATTTTCTCTCCTAATATATATATTTTTTCTCCTAATATATATTAATTTATCTTTTATAAATATTTATAATATAATAATAATAATCCCCAAATTCTCTCATATAATAATTATTAATTTATCTCTTCATCTATAATTATTAATTTCTTTTTTCTAATTAATATTTTTATTATTTTATCTCTTATTATAATTACTAATTTATCTATGTTTCTATAATTATAAATTTATTTTACCTAATTAATATTTTTTTTATTTTATCTCTCATATTATATATTTTTTCTTCATTAATTATATATAAATTTATTAATACTTTTTATATCTATATATTAAATATTTATTTATTTTTTATATATAAATATTTATATTCTCAAGTACCTGAATTTAATTTCAAAATCGGATTTTTTTCTTAAGCTTATAGTTTGAAAATATCTTTAGCATCTTCTAAATGATGTTACAAATGGTTTTAAATCATTTCCAATCGATTTTAAGCATGTTTGCTTAAGAATAAAAAATTTAAAAAAATTGGAAAAACCCAGTTCTCAATCTGTTAAAACATATACAAAATTTTCTTGTTTTAGGTCTGCTCCATCCTATGAAGTATATTGAAGGTTTTGGTAAACTCCTTATACTTCTATTAAACTATATTATAAATTATCTTTGGGACTAGACGAAGATCCCCATACCCTTGGATTGATGAATAGAGGTCCCAATCAATATCATCAAACCTGTAGCTTGATGTTCTTGACGACCGACCGAGAGATCTCGGTCTAATTGAGGATCCTCTAAATCCGACCGAGGAATCCCGGCGTCCGAACGAGAAATTTCGTACCCGACCGATGAATTCCCCACCTGACCGACAAATTCTTTTATTTGATAGAGCATTCTTCACACAATTGAAGGATCATCGAAAACGACCAAGAACTCCCCTGCACCCAACCGAGGAATTACAACCTAGACCGAGGATTCCTCGCATCCGACCAAGGGTCCTACGCATGCGACTGAGGAGTTTTAGCCCATGACCAAGGGATCAACACCTTCGACGGAGAGGACCATTCCTAGGGCATGTTTGTTTGGAATTTTAATTTAAAATATTGTTTTTTAAAATTTAAAACGACAAATTATTTTCTAAAAATTTGTAAAAAAATCAAAATATTTTCATAACAAAAAATTTTTATAAGAGCATCTTTGGATTTATTTTTTAAATTCTATTGCTTTAAACTAATATTATTAGGTACCCTTTTGAATAATCATCAACATCAATATCAATTACAAGTACTAGAATTTAAATATTATTCTATAATTTTAAATGCAAGAAAAAACATGTGCATGTTTATGATTTGAAAAATAATTGGTTAAATGAAACATAATAAAACAAAATTTTTAAAAAGCCGAGATTTTATAATGTAGAGACAGTTATTTAATAGGTACGAATGATATAGTGCGAAAGTCAATTCCTAATTATCACCAAACATCAAACTCAAAACAAGTTTTGATCAAATATGTGTTTGTATATGCATACAAAATGTTTTATTTATTTTAAATTTAAAATCAATTAGCGCTCTTTCATCAAATAAATATTCTTTTAAATTTATTATTTCTTTTAATCAAATTGTGATTTGATTATTTAAAATTTAAAAGATATTTAAAATCAATCATGAGAATTAATTATTGTTATAATTAATTTTAAAATGTCAAAATATATTTTTTCAATTTTTTTAATAATATTTTATTAAAATATTTTAAACACTCAAACCAAGATTAAAATTTATTGAACCTCGAGCTTATCCGGGATAGAGAATTTATGGGGTTACAGTTTTCCAGTGACTCTTCTAGGTATTACATTGTTTAACTCAGAAACATAAAAAAACTTGCCTACTAAAAAAACATTTTTAAGTTAGTAAACACATTTAAAATGGTATATCACTTGGTAGATACATAGGCTTTATCCTAACAAATGCATTGATTTATAGAGGGTATATAACCATAATTACTTTTAGAAGTACACGATAGGATGTCGGTACTTCTGAAAGTTACATGCAAAGATTTTCGACGAGGAATGATAATTTGTTACAAGATGAGTGATGTTGCGACAGTTTGTCCTAAAATACATGGGATCGACCATTCTCTTTGGTAGTGAGTCGTCCAAATGACGTAGGAATTGTGGAGATAAGGGAAAATCCCTGATTGAGTTAATCCCGATTTATGGAGGTGTTAAGCCCCTCGTCATAATCTCTTATGATTCACTATAACACAAAAATCTAAGACACTTTATCCAAGTTGGTTATTTAACGTTCCCAAACAATTTAACATTGTCACTAAACCATTACATGACTACTATATATGTATAATTTGTATAAATAAATGAACATGTGTGAGTATGCCTCCTTTTCAAAACAATTTTTTTTTGTAAATTATTTTATACGTTAAATTGTAGACATATCTATGTTGGACAATGCTACTTTAATCCTTTGGATCAACAACTTTCATGAAAATGAATGGAATAATAGATTTATGCTCTATCATGAGGTCCATCAATTTTAAAATAAAGAAGAACTTCATGATGAAAAATCTTAGAAGATGGAGCTTTGTCTCCATATCTTTCTTCATGGGAGACAGACATATGTGCCCAACCATATATGAATTCAAGGCTATCTTAATGATTGACAATAAGAATATTCCAATTCTCAAACTTTTTATATATTCAATGTGAATAAGTAAACTACTACAACAAGAATTTAGATGTACTAAAACAACATCCAAAAGTATCCCAAGGAAAGCTACCATTGACTTCCATAAATGGACCAAAATGAAAGTCAAGAACGGAAAAATTTCTCTAACTATAGGCTCTTCCATGATGACATTAACCATACTAATGGCTCATTTTTTCTTGGCCCCGTCATGTAGCAAACTATCCTCTAAACTCTTAAAGGTAACTTATCATCTACGTAAAAAAAACAAAGACACTTCAGGTCTCATCTTAATCATTGCATTGCATTGCATTGCATTGCATTGAATTGTACTTACAATAAAAATTCAAACTCTCGCCTCTTCTTTAATTGTAGTCTATGACTATGAACAGCCGTTACGGTCCCAAGAAGAAGAGATCTGATAACTAGACGTTTCATATGTTGTGAAACAACTAGAGAAACTACAATACCTAAAATAGTCTTGATGATAGAGTTCAAAGAAATAAAGGCAACTCTTTAGTATGTGATAGAACAACTCACACAGATCACAAGTTTTTTTGGTTAATCAACATATTCCATCCACATACCAAAATATACCTTCTTCTTGTTTTCCTACCTAACCTGTACTAGTTATATTCACTCCAATCAACCCTAATCCTCCTAGTTCCCAAACTCAATAAGATGTCTCATACTCTGAAGACTCCGAAGAAGATTTTAACAAAACCATAGAGACTAGACATGAGACTCGTGAAGAAAAAATTGATCAAATGGAACTATAGGGAGGATAATTCAAAATGGTTAATCAACCATTCTCTATCGAATATGAGCGCCAAATGACCCAAGTCCTAGCTATGCAAGATGAGATGAAAGCTCAACTCAATAAAATAGAAAAAGGTAAAGGCATTGACGAGCATTATGATTAGAAGGACGCCATGAAAATGGATTAAAGAGTTGTAATTCCATATGTGTCAAATTAACGGCCATATCCAAGTATGTTGTAAAAGTGAAACATCCATCATTTTCAAGATGTATACATCTGCAATGACCCCTTTACGTCTTAGAGAACCAATAATACTCGTTTAATTTCCTCAATATCTCAATGATGTTGGTCTACGCTGGTATCATAAATAGAAGGTAGCATATTTATAGACCATTGAGGAATTAGTTTTTTTTTGCGAAAAGAGCTTAGTACCATTTCATTAAAAAAATTTAAAAGAGGGAAAAATATAAAAGTTTAAGATCAGATAGAGACAATTTCTAGATTTGACAATAAAACAAGAATTGAATTACAGACAACAACAATAATTAATTATCGCCTATAACGTTTTTACTTTGATTCTACTTGTGACTTTCTCAAACGAAATATCTCATATCTAGCAGATCTTTCTATTCTCTTCTTTCTTTTCGATTCCTCTCCAAGATTAAATAAGTGCATTTTCATCTGAAGTTATATCTCCCCAAATTTCTTCAGCAGTTCTACTTCTTCCGCTGTGAATTCTTGAATTTCTTTCTTTCCAGATATTGTAGATTACTGCTACAAAGTAATATTTCAGCATACTTACATAGAAGGTTCTTCCTTTTTTGCTTTATTCTTCATCCACTCTTGGGTTTCTTCTCATGTTTCTAGAAAGTTGATGATGTTCATATTTGCAACATACCTTCTATATATTTGTATTACAAAAGAGTATTCCTCAAATAAATGGTTTATGCTTTCCTTAACTCCCGAAAATAGGACACATTTGATATCAGGATTGTTTATGTATTTTCGAATTATGTCTTTTGTTGTCAACCTTTTCCTATATACCATCCAGAGAATAAATTGGTGACGAGTAATAATCTTTGGAGACCATACCACATTATGCCAATATACCTCATGTCCTCTTGTTCTAACAATTTCCCAAGTCTTTTCTGTAATAAATATTTAGTTGCTTTCTATTTTCCAATATATTTCATCGTTTCTTTCATTGAATTGTTTCTGCCTTATTAGGTTTAGGATTCTATCACCTTCTGTATTACGCCTCAGAAGTGAATCACATTTACCTTAACATCCTCTTCTAACTCTACATCCTTGCATTTCTTCTTTGAATATAATAGGAATATTATCCAGCCAAGGATCATGCTAGAATAGTACCCCTCTTCTATTTCTAATTGTGGTTTATACCATTTGAAAGATATTTTTAAAATGATGACTTCTCAAAAGTATTTTAAAAATGTTGTCACGAATTTCCATTATTAAGACGAATAAGTAAGGAGATATAGGATCTCCTTGCCTTACTCCTCTTTCACCCTTGAAAAAGCCTCCATGAATACCATTCATGCCCACAATAAAGTGAGTAGTGGAAACACATTGCAAAATACAATCAATGAAAATGATTGGAAAACCTACACCAAGGAGGAATTCGTGGATTGATCCCCGTATGATCGAGTCAAAAACTTTTCTAATGTCAATTTTGAAATCCACATATGGGGATATGTTTTTCTTGCCATATCCATTCAATAAGCTCTGTATGAGTAGGATGTTATAGGAAATAGAACATTTAGGAATAAATGTTGACCGCGTTAATCCTACAAGCTTATCAATAATTGTTTTCAAACTCTACAAATAAATTTTTGAAATAATTTTGTAAATAACATTGCAGCATGAAATTGGACGAAAGTCCTGAATTTTTTCCGGTATTAAATTCTTAGGAATCAAATTTAACATTGTGACGTTCCATTGCTTCAACATTTTCCTGTTTTGGAAGAATTCCAAAACCCTTTTGCTTGCATCTTTACCCACTATTTCCTAGTTTTCTTTGAAAAAGTTCGCGTTAAAACCATCTAGCCCTGGGCTTTTATCCACTTTCATCGAAAACACTACTTTTCTGACTTCTTTCCATACTAACTCTTATAATCAATTGGTTACCACTTTCTTCACTAATTTTCCTTTGCACAATTTGTTGAACTAATCTTCGATTGTTCTCTATTATTGTGCTCATTTCTGTTCCAATCACCTCTTTGTAGAAATTTATTGCTTCCTCGTGAACTGTCTTTTGTCCATGTAAAATATCTCCATTTGAGTTTGTGAGTCTTAGAACCTGATTTTTGAAATTCTTGATGAGCATTTTTATAGAAGAAAGAAGTATTATTGTCTCCTAATGAAAGTCATTTATCTCTATATTTTTGTTTAGCAAAATTTCTCTTTAGAATAGAGCTCTCTAAATTGCGTAAGAGCTTCTTTTTCCTCTTCTTTGTTATAAGGTAGATTTGGGGCTGTTAGTGGCTTGCTTTGTATTTCCTCCAGTTTTGTTTTGGCTTTCTCTAATCTTTTAGAAATCCCACTATATTTTTTCTAGTATAGCTATTTAGTTTTCCTTTCGGTAATCATAGTTCCTCATAAACTCTGAACATCTTTGTTCCATTAATTCTGATGTTCTAAGTTTCATTAAGAATTTCATTAAATCCTTTATCTTTCATCCATAAGTTGAAGAACTTAAAGGGTTTTTTCTATTTTTTTCTCCCTCTCCCAAAAAAATTTCAAAGGATATTGGTCATAGATACCTGGTTGCAAAACCTGTATTTGGCTTCTTGGTAAAATTCCACCAATTTTTCATTCAATAGACCTCTATCAATTATTCTCTTTCTCATGTTGTCCGACCCTCTTGAATTTGACCATGAAAATAGATTACCCGAGACAGTTCAATGCAACTTATGTTTCGAATGCATTCATTAAAATCTTTCATGTCTTGTGTTATGTTTGTCTCAGAATCTCTTTCATTCCTTAATCTTGTAACGTTAAAATCTCACATAATAACCCACAGTCCGTCGTCCATAATTCTTCTTCTCAAATCATTTCAAAGTGTCTTCCTCTATGTCCCAGAGTTGCTTGCATAGATTACTGTAAAGAAAATTTTTACCTTTGTCACCAAATTGATAACCTCTATCAAAATATGTTGCTTACTTTCAAAAAAATTCATGACTATAACCCTTCTTGTATCTCGTCATACCCAGATCCTGTTTTTAACCCCATCAGAGTTATGAATAAATTTTCATTCTTCTTTGAAGCAATCTTGGACAACGTTCTCTCTTTGACATTATCTGACTTATGTTTCAATAATTACAAATACTATGATTTTATTCCTTTTTCCTATTCTTCTAACATCTCTTCTCTTAATAGGGTAATTTAACCCTTTAATATTCTATGTAATTAAGTTCATTAATGAAAATAAGATGTTCCAGCTTTACTTCCTCTTTCTTTACCTTTTCTTCCTTTCTATTTTTCCCATATAGAAGGGCTACAAGGAAATGTATTTCCTTAATTTGCTTACCTTGCTATTTTGGGATTTTCGTGTTTCTTTGGTTAACCTTCTTCTGAATTTGAGATTGCACAGTTTCACCCAATTCAGCTGCCTCTTCTTTATCTTTCCCATTTCTTTCACCCACTTCCCCTTTCTTGCTCTCTTCCACACTTTCCCTTTCCACTGCCTCTTTAGTATTGATTTTTTCTTCCATGTCAAGTTTCTTTGTTACCTCTTCATTCTCATCCTTTAATTCTGAATCTCTAACCACTATATCTTCTTTACCATGTTTTCTTCAAAACTCTGTTCTGAATTTCCTTCCTTATCTTGATCATTCTACTTACTCAATACTGATTCTTTAGTAACTTCTTTTCTGCCTTTCATTCTCAACCTTTTCCTTTTCGAACATTTCCTGTTCTTCTTTCTATTTCTTTTTTGTCTCTTGCTCGATCTTCTTCTTCCTTTCTTCTTCAATCTCCTTCGGGCACTTGTAACAAACATGTTCGAATGTGTTATAATCAAAGAATCTACTCGGCCTCCACTCATATGAGGTTCTCATAATTGTGGGTTCACCTTTTCTGTCTGCTACCGTCATTTGTTATGGAAGATTTGATCTCGTGTGTATCTCAATGCACATCCTAGTATAAGTCATATGCTCACCTTTTTCTGTAGTTGGGTCCATGTACATTGGACTCCCTAAGAGGCTCGCAAAGTGACTTAATGCTTCAGGGTTATACAAGTGGGTAGGGATGTTGCGCAATTAGAACTAGATTTGCGCAGTTTCTTTGGGCTTGCTGAAGAGGTTCATACCTTCTGTCCATTTTCGAGTTTCATGCAATTCTTCCCAACAAATGTGTGCCCATATATCAAAATACTTTCAAGATCTGATCCTTCTTTGAATTTGAGAAAGTAAAAGTCATAAATGTTTAATGTTACCTTTTCTAGACTATTTTCCCCCCATTGTTCCATTAGGGTTTTTTGGTGACTAGAAATGGCACCTTTTTCTTCCGATGAAGTTGCCCACTATGACATTTTTCCATGACTTTACATAGTTTTCCTCAACTTCTTGGGGTAGTTTTAATTCAAACGGGGAACCAGTAATTTCAACCTTTGGCTTAAATGTTCCAAGAAAATCTTTCCCCTTTTTTAAATTAGGTTGTCATCTTTTGTCTCCACTTTGTTCTTCTGCCCTACATTCTGTTTTTGTTGTTCATTTTGCTCGTTACTCTAGTTTTTCCATGTTTTATGATCTTTCCTCTTATTTTGTTCTGTTTTTTAATCCTTCCCTTGAGTTTTATCTTGACAATAAAAGGTGGATATTTACCTTAAGATCCTAGGTTCGAACCTGTCAGACAGTAAATTCTACGCCTGGTTAAATAATTAAGTGTGTTTGTGAGATACATTCTTAATCCATTGTCTCATTGAGGAACTAGTTGTAACATTCATAAAATGTTTTAGCATGCATATCAACTTTGAATGACCAGAGAAGAAGCTAAAAAACATTAAACAAGGAGAAAATAAAAAATTCTCGATTTTTATAGAAAGAAGGAAATTTGTAACTAAAGAAATTGACTCATTCCTTAGTGAACATTGAAAAATTGACAAGATTTTGGAAAGTGTCAATGGCCAATATTCTATAGGTTTTACAGTAAAGACCTTCCCAAACATATAAAAGTTGTTAAAAATAGGTAATAACCTCGATGATGCAATCAAGAAGGAAAGAAAAGAGAAAAAAAACAATCAAGACTTACCAATCTGTTAGTCAATTTCCAAAGAAAGAAAAGAGTGAGGTAGACCAGGTAGCAACCGCTTGGAAAGAACAAACCCTTCCAATGTTAGGCCCTAGTAAACTTCCACAACCCAAGGAAAATATACCAACAATTCCCAAACAAATTACACTAAAAGCCCCCAGACTGCCTAGAGTCTTTGATGATCTTGGTATGCATTTAAGTCAGGCATTGTTCTTCAATAAAAGAAGGACCTAATCTAACCCCTAACCCCAAGAATTGATAAACAATTCTTGGGAAAATACAATGGAGCATGGTGTGACTATCACCAGATGAAGGGTCATGCTACTGATAATTATTGTTCCCTTGAACTTTTCCTTCAAGACTTCATTGACAAAAAACATCTTTACAAAGCAAGAGATAGCCAAATATCCTTGAATAAATCATCAAGTCAATATGGTCACAACTGACGAGATAATGTATTGTTGGATCTAATCCACAATAATAAACTAGAAGTCAATATGATCGACCCGTGGCCTCAAGATGGTGGATCATGGACGAGCCAAAAACAACTGCCCAAATCAATGCTCAAGCATATAAATTATAGAAACTTGTGGTGGAATCGATTTTCAATCAAGTTTCATAAAAACCACTGATAGGATCGGTGCAATCAATAGAGACGAGGGTCTGACTATTGTTAGCAACTTCGAATAAACGAATTGATATAAATCTTGTTAGGGGTTAATATCACTTTCTATTCTTCGCAAATCTTCACAAACTCTTGAAACGATTCAAGTGCAGAACTGTTTGTTTGGGTTTGAAGTTTTGAACGAATGAGAGATGGAAGACAAATAAAGAACACAACAAGTTGTTTATGGATGTTATAAACTAACTCTCCTACGTCACCCCTTCTTCCAACAACCGGAAGAATTTCATTATATACTTCTTTGAATCAAATACAGTTTACTGATCTAGCTAAACACTCTATTGAACAGAACACCATATGTTCAACTTACAATATTATGAACAATATTTACTATGCTAGACAGTTTTTTGATTCTTTCTCTCTTAAAGTTGGAAGATAATAGGTATCGGTGAGTGTAAGAGTACGTATCTGTTAGACTTGCACGTCTAACTACGTATCGGTTAGACTGGAACGTCTAACTACGTATATGATAGACTTGCACATCTAACTACGTATTTGTTAAACTTGAACGTTTAACTACGTATCTGTTAGACTTGCACGTCTAAATACGTATCTATTAGACTGGCATGTCTAATTACGTATCTGTTAGACTTGCACGTCTAACTACGTATCTGTTAGACTTGCACGTCTAACTACGTATTTGTTAGACTAACACGTCTAACTACATATCTGTTAGACTTGCACGTCTAAACTACGTATCTGTTAAAATGACACGTCTAACTACATATTTGTTAGACTGACACGTCTAACTACGTATATGTTAGATTGACACGTCTAACTACGTATCTGTTAGATTGGCACGTCTAACTGCGTATTTGTTAGACTGACACGTCTAACTACGTATCTGCTAGACTGACACGTCTAACTACGTATCTATTAGACTGGCACGTCTAACTACGTATCTGTTAGATTGGCACGTCTAACTACGTATCGATGGGACTAGCACGTCTAACAACGTATCTGTTAGACTTGTACGTCTAACTACGTATTTGTTAGAATTGTACGTTTAACTACGTATCTGTTAGACTTGCACGTCTAACTATATATATGTTAGACTGGAACGTCTAACTACGTATCTGTTAGACTTGCATGCCTAACTACGTATCTGTTAGACTTGCTTGTCTAACTACGTATCTGTTAGACTTGCACGTCTAACTACGTATTTGTTAGACTAACATGTCTAACTACGTATCTGTTGGACTTGCACGTCTAACTACGTATTTGTTAGAATGGCACATCTAACTACGTATCTGTTAGAATGGCACGTCTAACTACGTATCTGTTAGACTGACACGTCTAACTACGTATCTGTTTGACTTGCACATCTAACTATGTATCTGTTAGACGTGCACGTCTAACTACGTATCTGTTAGACCGGCACGTCTAACTACGTATTTGTTAGACTGACATTTCTAACTAGTAACAGGCCTAATTAGCCTACTTAGACCACGTCTAAGTTAGCCAAATCTGATGCACCTGCATAGAGACAATTAGACGACTTAGATTTATTCTTATTTAAACATCATCAAAACTCAGTTGATTAATATTTAATAATTTCTAAGTTAATTAATTCTTCACTTAATTCTTCCCAACAATTTCTTCTAAGTTAATTAACTTTTTACTTAATTTCTCCCAACAACCACAATGGCTAACGTGCCAACAACCTCCGAACAACCCTCAAGGAGATGAAAGGAGAGCAAGCCCAAAGCTCTTAATCCAAGAGATAGTCTTCTTAGCCAAGTCAAAATATAAATGCTAAAATTTCATATAGGAAATCCTGATGTACTATATTAAACATATGAAGGTTGTTTTAAATGAGTTGAGCAAGGTCAATGTCCCTGCCAACACTACCTTAGAGGAGTTTGTATGAATAATTTCCGCTAGTTCAAAACAAAACATGATTAGCTTCGAAGATAAGGATCTCCCAACGGTTGATACAAGTCATGTTAAGACCATTAAAATTTCTATCCAATGGAGGGAAAAACAATTCCAATGAATCTTATCGACAATGGTTCAACCCTCAACATATTTTCTTGGAGGACTCTTTGAGAAAATTGACATTCCTAGAGATAAAGTCATGTCATCTAACTTATGTAAGTATTATACAAGTAGTCGGAATACCATTCAAAGTTGACTTTTGTGTTATAAATGTACGACTCATATCACTTTTGTTTAGGATATACTTCAACATGATTCAAGAAAATCTAGGAAGTAAAATATCCAAACAATATATACCCATTCCTCCAACCCATTATGGATAATTTATTAGCGAAGGACAAAACATATTGTGTTTTGACTTCCCTGAACCCTTTACCAACTCTAATTTGTAGAGACGTTTTCTAGATCTTAAAATCTTTTCAGATTGTTCTTATATTCCCAACCATTCTATTTACATGATTATGAAAAGAATGGAATATTGGCGCGACGCTTTAGAAAATATCGCCTATGATCCCATGAAAGCTAATCGAATTTGTGAAATAAGCCCTTCAAGTATACATGGAACCAACTCGGGAACTGTTAGACCCAAGGAAAAAGTTTCGTCCCTAATGTAAAGGACCCTTTATGATCAAGAAAATACTCTCCGGAGGAGCAGTTTTCATATCTATAATAGAAGGCGTAGAATGTATTGTCCTGAGAAATCTCGATGCGCTTTAAAGATATTTTGTATAATATCAATCTATAAAAAACGGTCTTGAGCTCAACCTTAAAAAAAATTTATTTCGACATAATCTAATCCAAGTTTTGTAAAACTTGCACCACTAGTCAAATGACTTTGAAGACCTAATTCTTCTTAATAAAAGAACAAAATAAAAGAAAAGTGAAGATACGAAGGCAACCTAAATTTTTGTAGGTCTGTTCTTAAATAAATAAAAGTTCCCAGTCCTTTCAAGATAAAATTTTAAGAAAGGAAGAAAAAATGGATCCCTTCTATGAAACGATACTAAATTTTTTAAGAAATAAGTAGGGGAAAAGTTAAGAACATCATTTCAATCCAAAAAGTGATAATCTAAAAACCAACCCGACGATTTCTTAATAACTCTGACATAAGGATATCGATCATAAGCTCTTTGTTCATTCTACATGATTATCTGAAAGAGTAAGTCTCTAAATGATGTTTTTGAGAAAAAGAACATGAATAAATCAAATTAAAAATCAAGGCTGAGAGCCAAAAAATGAGAAAGAATACCTCATCTCTGTCAATACAAGAGAAAAGAGAAGTTAAAAACTCAATACTTTAGGGAAAAACACAAAACAAAAATGTCAAAAAATAAAAGAATAAACAAAGAAAATTTCCACAAAATAGAGAAAATTTTAAGTGTTAGTTGAGGTATTTAAATCACCATTCGTTGTTCACTCAGGTTTTAGTCTTGATTGTTACGGCAAGTCCAAGAATGTATCAATTCTATCAGATAACCCCAGAAAACTATTAAACGACTCAAAGAGGTTGAAGTATTGAAATCACCATTCGTGGGTCACTCAGACTCTAGTCTTGATTTTTACTGCAAGAGAAAGAATGTATTGATTTTACTAGATAAACCCAAAGTCGACAAAAGAAAAAAAAACATAAATATCAAAGTTTTTTACAGTTGAACTCTGTCAAAATATCAAATTTTTGACCAACTCTTTTGAGAGTTAAGATTCTGGATAATGATTTATATACGAGATCAATGTATTGTCTAATTTTAATGATTTTTGCTTCGAGAAAACACAAAAAAAAAACTAATAAACAAATATTCCATTTATGCTTACACAATTATCTATTCAACATTTACAAACTATGTTGATAACCATGTTTGGAAATAAAAAAAAATAAAATATAAATTAGTCAATAAATTGGAGAGATGTTAGACACTTGAACTATAATTAGTCTATATATTTAACCTCCATACAATTGTATAAATATTAAACCAACAAATATTAACACAACACACAATATTAATCAAGATTTTGAATTACAACTTAAATAATAGAGAATAAATATAGAAATATAACAATTTTTTAATATGGCTCACAAATACCAAATTATTAAGCTAGATATTCAAATTAACCAATAATTCTTTATTTTTGAATCTACGTAAAAACATTTGAGCATACAAGACATTATCTATATTATAAGGAATAGATTTATAACTAATGAGAGAATGAATTATTTATTCTAAGTTAGGCGATTTCCGAGTTTTAGAATGTTCCCTAAATACTTGTGTAAAAGAGAGAGGAGCTTAATCATATGCTCTCTTTCCTAAGCTATACGGAAGAAGTAGAACTTTTTTTTAAGATGGTCACGACGTTCATTGTCCTCGGTTTATCTCTAATTATTTTTCTCATATACGACCAGAAGTCAACTCTTATTAGTGAGTACTGGTTTATAATTCCCTATTTTCTTTATTTTTTTTTAGCTATTATCACAAGTTGGGCTACATGTTGCTTCACTTCTTAATCTTAATCATCTTAATCGATAGTACGTCTCTAGACATGAGAGACTGCATATCTTAATCGATAGTACGTCTCTAAACATGGGAGACTGCATCAAGTTCTAGGATGTCTTACTAAAAAAAATATTACTTTCTCCATATATGTTCTTTTTTTCACATTCTTTCTAAAAATCAAACCATTTTACAATATATATCTTTCATTATCTACCTACCTACCTATTTTATCCCATGTTTAAAACACTTAATTTTCCTTGAATAAAACTATTTTAAATTTAAGTAGTATAACTCTCATTACCATAATAGATTTCTAGTCTAATTAATTTTTTATTGTTATCAATATAACCATAGTTTTTTTTTCAAACTTACAAATCAACTTATTTTAAAGTCATTATATTATTACCCCTACCCTTTTTTGGATGCAGTGGCGGAGCCAAGTACAAGCCGGCCTGGGCTGTAGCCCCAAACAGACTCTATGTATTTAATCAATAACGATGGTACATTACCGTCGTTATTGGTTATTTCTCATTGCTAAAAGGTATTGGTGACAAAACTACCCGGATAGATTTTTTTAATAAAAAATTAGCCCGAATAGGTTTCAAATCCTAACTCCGCCCCTGTTTGGATATCATCTAAGTGAGAATTATGTATCATATAACTCTTCCTATACATATTTGTTAGTGTCCTCTCTTGTGACCATATTATGAAAACTTAATATCATTGTAATCAAAAACAAAAGATAGTCAACTAAAAAATTATCAAGGATTTCAGATTTATTTCAGTGTGCAAACAACAATAATCAAACTATAAATACAAAAATCACCTTCATACCAACATTAAACCAACATGAATGATGATGACCTTCATGATTCCTTCGTCCTCATCATGGAAAAAGCCTAAATACCGTTCTACGTACATTCTACAAATTGCCCCCATACCTAAAACAATGACAATATCAAGTACACAAAACAAAAAGTGACTATATTTTACTTTTTTTACAAGATTTATCAACCATTAAAATTATATAAATATATATTATTTTCTTAAGCTTAATATTATATATGTTTTTATAAATGAATGTCATCTAAGCTCAGCTGGTAGAGCGCATGGCTTTAAACCATGTTGTCGTGGGTTCAATTCCCACAGATAGGCTAAAGATGATTCCTCTTAGTTGTAGAGGGCCGAAAATTAATGTGAAGATATATATATATTTATATTGGGAAACAAAAATTTATGTGAATATTTTTTTCTATAAAATATATCAACCATTAACCATTAAAATTATATAGACATATATATATATAATAATGCTTAATTTTCGTGTCCGAATTATTGGGTCGAGAGCCGTGATTAATATGGATATATATGTGAGAGTACATGGATATTTGGGTAGGATTGTGGGTTGACCCGCCCATAAACGGTTAAAATTAAAAATACTACATGTATATTTTGAATTTGTAACCTAACAAAACAAATACAATCTTTTAACCATCTATGCTAATAAAACTTTATATTTTAAATTAACACCAAATTTGATGAACGCGAGACGTTTTAACAATATAAGTTCAACTTTTTCATTAACTAATCTCTATATATATATAAAATGATGCTTAATTTTCAAAGTATTGGGTTTGCCGGGTCGAGAGTTGCGGTTAATTTGAATATATATGTGAGAGTAAATTAAAAATGATATCACATTTTAACCGTAAATTTTCTCGATTTTTATATCATTACTCGTACAAATGCACGTGTTACATGCTAATATTCTTTAATTAGGCTAAATATGAGATATGATTTTATTAATATAAGTTGTCTTAGCTCAATTGGTAAAACGCATGTTTTTTTTTTGGAAAACGGTTTAACACTATTTCAATAAAAAGCCTAAAAGTGGGAGAGTCAATAATCAAAAATAGACAAACAAACTATCGTAAATTTTTGAATGGTAGCAATCAAAATGTGAAATTAATGTGAAATTTTTGTCTACAAAATATATCTACCATTAAAATTATATAAACATATATTCTTTACTTAGGATAAAGATGAGATATGGTTTTATTAACACTTGTAAGATGGTCTTGCGTTGAAAGAAATTTTATACAAAGTGGTTATTAAAAGTTGATTGTCAAATAACCATCATTTCATTGAATATTGATGGTGATCTTCCCATATGGAGAGATTGGACTGCTCATTTTTTTTTTTTGTAAATTTTTAAAATTATCATAGTTATATTCAAAACTTAATGTAAACAATAGATAAATGTAACCTACAACAATTATTAGATACATAAGTCGCATGAGTGTACAATGGAAAAATATTTATCTTTCCATATCGAGGAATTTTACTACAACTTCCTTCTGTATTTTTGTAGAAACAACATAACACAATATAATTTTCCAATAGTTATATTCAACACTTACATATATGACATGTGTTGTGTTCTTTTTAATAAAAAAAATGACACTTAATTATAATTCGACAGATAGTATTAATTAAGAATAACCAGCTTTTAAAAAATCAACTCAATCTACCTTGTGGTGTTCCATAATAACAACAGAAATCATACTAATGAACACCTTACATCTCCTTTATATAACTCTAGATATTAAAGATAAACCATAAATTTTAAAAAAAAAAATTACAAGTACGAACTCACAAATTCAATAACATCATAACACACAATTTATTATTAGTTATATTCAACATTTTATGTACATAAGAGAATAATGTAATTTTAAACAATTATCATATTCATAAGTCACATGAGTGTACAATGGAAAAACATATATTTTCTATATGAGGAATTGTACTGCAACTTCTTTTTGTATGTTTGTGGAAACAATATAACACTATTTTCCAATAGTTATATATAACACTTACAAATATTACATTTGTTGCGTTCTTTTTAATATTGCAATTTTTCTCAATTAATCCCTCAAATTGGCATCCTTCAAAGATTCATGATTAACATCACTTTTGATTCAAACCATAATTTCCCTCAAATACCATAATATGTTATCATTCAATGATTTATTATTAACATAATCTCACAATTCACACCGCAATTTCATAGATCCCTCAAATTTGCACCCCTTCAAAGATTCATTATTAACAATACTCTTGATTCAAGCCACAATTTCCCTCAAATTCGTACCCACCATAACAAACTATTTTCCAATAGTTATATACAACGCTTACAAATATTACTATTGTTGCGTTCTTTTAATAAAAATTTGACACTAAATTATAATTAGCGGATATTATTGATTGAGAATAACCAATTTAATATGAATGAATTTAACTTTTTCTAAAAACCAAGTCAATCCTACCTTATGGTTTCTCTATCTAACTCTAGATAATTAGGATAAATCAATTAAAAAAACACAAGTACAAACTCACAAACACCATAATTGTCTTAGTAATCAAAATTTTATTATTAACATCACTGTCACAATAAAAACCACTATTTCATCCATCCCTACATCACTCTTAATTCAAACCATAATTTCCCTCAAATCGATCCCTCAAATTTGCACCCCTCTCAAATATATATTATTAATATCACTCTAGATTCAAACCATAATTTCCATAAAATACCATAATATCTTATCATTCAAAGATTTATTATTAATATCATCTCACAATTCAAACTATAATTTCATAGATCCCTCAAATTTGCACCCCTTCAAAGATTTATTATTAACATCACTCTTGATTCAAACCACAATTTCACTCAAATTTGCATCCAATTCCATAAATTATCATTGTTCATCCTTCTTATTCAAACTATAGCATATACCATCATAAAGAATTCATCATCCTCAAATTCGCATCCACGCATTAATTCACTTCATTTACACTCAAATATACCACTATCATTGTCATTTTAATTTTTATAATACCAAATCTAAAATTCATATGAATTACTTGTGATTGTTGAATTTAATTTTTAATTTTATTAATTTAAATATATTTAATTATGGTTAATTAATAACAAATAAAAGATAGAAAGAATAAAATTTTTAATTAATTATATAAATAATATATATGTAGAGGGAATGTATAAAATTATTATTTGGATATTTTAGTTAGGATGTAGTGTGAACAATTAAATTAAAATAATGGTGTATCTAATAATATGTAAAAAAAATTAATTTATATAAAAAAAAATTTAAAGAGTTATTTAATAAACATGGAAAGAGAAAAATATAATAATATAAAAGGGAGACAAAATAATTTTTAAATAAGTTTCATATATATATATATATAATATAATTATATAAATTGTAAAATAATCTTTGATCTTACAAATGAAATCTAGTTTCAACATCTCAATTATTAACTCTTTGATCATTTTCAAAAAATAAATAAATTATAATTCCAATATCAATGTGCAATATTTCACACTGAGGTTTTTTAGATTTAATCTATTTCTACCCAAATTGTAAGATAGCTTACAAGGTTCACATGCCTTTGCAAATCCTTGAATGAGGATATTACATGCTACATATTCAACTCACTTATATTTGATTATCTATCCTCTTAATCATAACCATTTCTTTAACCCTCTTTAACCCTTGCAATTCACATAAGATTTTGATTGTTGCAATTCACATAAGATTTTGATTGTTGCAGTTAGCATGAAGGATTCGGACGGTAAATCTGTAATTGAAACCTTTCGAATATATTCAAAGAAAGTTTAAATCGATTAGTTCTAATTAAAGCATTTAGAACAACAATGACTATTCTGGCATAAGTTTAATATTATAATCCATTTTAAACAATCCAACACTCTTTTTTAATTATAAAAGAGAAGAAGTAAAAAGAAAAACATAATTATGAATTATTACTTTTCTTATGAGATAATAGAATCATGAGAGAGAATTTTCGAAAACAGGTGAAAAAGAAAAAAGTAATTAAGAATTATTTACTACGAATAGAATCATGAGAGAGCATGTTCTATTTTATTATATGGAGTGAATATATATTTTATTATGAGAGAGATTGAATGTCTATATGAATTGTATGAATGAAACAAACATCATTTTTAATTAACGATCTAAATATATATTTATTCTCATATTTATATTCAAATTAACCACTTCTTGATTTTAATCCAACAATTTAAACACTTTAAAATTAAGTATCATTATATATATATATATTAGATAGTTAAAAAGTTAAAGTTATATTGTTAAAAATGTTCCTTGTTTATCAAATTTAATGTTTAATTTAAAATATAAAGTTTTGTTAACCTAATTAGTTAAAAGGTTTACTTCTTTTTGTTAGGTTATAAATTCAAAACATAAATATAACATTTTTTATTTTTTTTAATCGTTTAAAATTTATGGGTGGGTCAAATTCATGATTCAACTCAATTATCAATTTACTCTCATATATATATATTTAAATTAATTTTTATATATATAAACATTCTTAGCTTAGCTGGGAGAGAAAATGACTTTTAACCTTGTGGTAATGGGTTTAATTCCCACTAATCAAAAATTAATGTGATGATATTTGTCTATAATGTGAAACTAAAATTAATGTGAATATTTTTGTTTAGAAGATACATTAACCATTAAAATTAAACATATATTCTTTACTTAACCTAAAAATGGGATATAATTTTATTAACCTAAGTTGTCTGCTCAGTTGGTTGATTTGGTTGAGCACATAACTTTTAACAATGTGGTTCGATTTCTTGACTTGACAATTTTTCAATATTAATGTGAATATTTTTGTCTACATATACATCAACCATTAAAATTATATAAACATAAATATTCTTTACTTTTGTTAAAAATGAGATGTGATTTTTATTAACATAAGTCGTCTTACTCATCTCATCATGTAATATATATATATATATATATATATATATATATATATATATATATATATATATATATATATATATATATATATATATATATATATATATATATATTACTGCTTAATTATTAAATTAAGCTAATGACTGGGTTGAATGTTTGATTGATTTGAATTTTTGTGTGATTAATTTGGATTTTTGTGTGAGTAATATCGATATATTTAAATATAAAATGGAACGGTTTGACTTGATCTTCTATTATTCTAAAATATATATATTTATATATATATATATATATATATATTTATATATATATATATATATATATATTTATATATTAACTTATATATATTTTTTTATTAATATATTTTTTTAAATTCTTTTTATATTTATTAAGTTGTTTATTATTATTATTATTTATTTTATTTTATATTATTATTAATTATTTTATAATCTATATAATTATATATATACATATTTATTATATTTATATTAATTATTTTGTAATATATATAATAATATATTAATAAATAATTATATATATAATAATAGTAAAATTTATATTAATATTAATTATTTTATATTTTATATAATTATTTATATTATATATATATCTCCTGTTTAAAATAAATGGTCAAAAACTTACCTAATATATATATATATATTATATTAAAATCAACCATCACAATTACTCTAGCATTCAAAGAGTTGAAATTTCATATATAAGACCATGAGTTCAAATCTCTCCTCATGAGTATGACAATGATGGTGGTGACCATTGTGGTGGTGGTATATATGGAATTAAGATATGTTAATATAAGGCTAAAATAATAATGGTGGTTGTGGTGGTATATATATGGAGATGAAGAAATTAAAGGAAAAGATATTGTGATATAAGACTAAAATGAGTATGACAATGGTGTTGGTATGTATGGGATTAAGATATGTTGGTATAATACTAAAATTACAATAATTATTGGTGATGGTATATATTTGGGGATGAAGAAATTGAAGGAGGTGATAGGATGATAATAATGGTTGTATATGTGGGTGAGAACTTGAGAAAATGTGTTGTTGCTTAAAAGAATTTAACCAAAAAATAATTTGGTCTTCTCTTCAATTTGTTTATAAAGTAGCTCGAATTAGATAAGATTATTTTTGGCTCTCGAGTCCAAAATTATACAATATAAAGATATTGTTTTTCTACAATATAAGGTGTTGCACTAAATCACAATTTGTAAGGGAGTAAGAAATATATGATGACAATGAATTTTTTTTTTTTGCAATGAACTCCTTCGATTGACATCCATAAATCTTGACTACTTACTGAAATAGTAAAATTTTAAGATCATTCATTTTTCTTTTCTATTGATTTATCATTATTATCATGTATAAAAATTACAGAACATTAATAGATTGTGAGTTTCATGTATTTTATTATATTTTAATAAGTCACTTGATTTGACGTATTTAAAGAGATTACCATTATATTTTCTTCTATAATATAAGCTCACATTTCAATCTTTGTTACCTTAGTTAATGAATAATCATGCAAATATTTACACCTTATATATTGCTCTAATATTACTCACAGTGCTCATATTTATTTTGAGTATTTTGGTTTTAAAATTTCTATAAACATATTTTTTGAGAAGCTAAGTAAATTTGACAAGATTAAAAAGTTTACAGACCATATGGTAAAATTTTTAAATTGAATGGATGTTTGATAATTTTCACTTACTTTATATATATATATATAATATTAATTTTTTTTATTAATTTAATCATAAACGGTTTCTTCTGATGATTTATCCAGATGACCCATCATTATTGACTTCTTATAAAGGACAGGCTTTTGCGAAAAGAATATATATCATTGTTGCGCCTATTATAACCTTATGCGTCTAAAAAATGTTGATAGTTGATAATTTTATATTATTTTTACTCTTAAAAAAATCAAAAAAAAATTCATTACTAATAACATAAAAGTCTAACTATTTTCATGTCAAAACTCCCAAAAATCGAATTAAGGGTAACAAATACATTTTTTTTCTATTATTATTTTTTAAATAATTTATACACATTCTTTAAATTTTCATTAATAGGTTAGTGAAGAACTATGCAAATATTTATACATTTATGGCTTCACGACGAATTATTTAAGAAGTAATTGTTAGAAATCTTGTCTTGAAATAAATTACAGAAATATATATAAAATGATGTTACAAATAAATGAAATAAATAAAATATATGAAGAACAATATCACCGAATAAATTGTTGATTCGAGGCATGTGCTTAACACATTTCCCTTAAAACAGTTTCATCTTCTCCCGTTTGTGCTGGAGCTTATCGCAGATGGCTGTCTCCCAGGGTACAAGGAATCCTGTAGTGATTCTGCACTGAAATCACTACTCGTCGAACTTGATCAGCGTACCTGAACTATCACCGAGTTTCAACGGAAATATCGAGCAAAAAACTCGAAAAACACTCACAAAACAAGAAGAAGACTTTTAGAATTCTAGAGTGAGAAAGAATGAAATGATGAAGTGATATGGTTTTTTTTGTCCATGGGATGATGTGAGATAGAATGATTATTTAGATTGTTGAAATAATACACAATTAAATAAATCATCAATTGATCCAACGGTTGACATTGCTTGCCTCTTCATTTGACTTAATATTTCTTCTTAATGAAGAGTAATTGTTTGCCAAAATTAATGAAGACATTTATTTTGCAATACTCACGTTACATGGTTTTTTAATATGTTAATAATAATATTAAATTATCATAACAATTAATAATAAGAGTAATGATAGGGGGAGCGAAACATTTGCAGCGGGACAGCGAAAGACGTGGAGTGCTGACTAGACAAGTTGACTCAATATATATTTATTTTTCTCTTTATTTTTATTAATAATTTTCTCTCTCTTCTCAATATTTTATCTTTTCTCTTTATATTAATTAATCTCTCTATATTAATTAAGACTCATTAGATAAAAAATATATCAATTATTATTAGTAAAAAACATTTAATAATTATTCTCTTTAATTTTTATTATCATAAATATGTTTTTTTATACACATTTTAATTATTTCCCTCTCTCAATAATTTATACTTTTTTATTGCAAAAAATAAAATTTATTTTCTTTATATTGAAAAAAATAAAATTTATTTTCAATAATAAAAATTACTCAAATTAAAATAAATAATAATTAATTGTGTTATATTTAATTAAAAATATTTAATTGGGTTAATTTACTATTTTATATTAATAAATTACACAATCTAATTAAAGTAAAAAAAAAAAACATGATCCAAAATATAAAATAAACTTAACAAAAAAAACATGGTCCAAAATGTATTATAACATCTACTTTTAGAAAAACAACATAATATAATCGATAAATTGTTTTTAATCATCTCATCGCAAGAGTAGTTTTCACTAGTCTTCTATCGTCAACATAGAAATCAAAATTTTTTAAACCTACGAGACAAATTAGAAATAATATATAATTTAAAATAAAAATAATATAATTTAATACTAAAAATAATTGTCTAAAACATAATAAATCAAACTTTTTTTCGAGCCTTTGTAATTGATTTCTTCACAATTTGTTCAATAACATATTGTTTTCTCTTTGTGGGTGGATGACTCTCATACTTTTAGTGGAGAGTATATTGTTTTTACACTAGATATTGTCACTCTTTAAACTTTTCAACAATTAAGAGTTAAAAAAAGAGAATTAATCCTTTAAGTAAAATGATTAATAATTTATTATTAATATTAATATATATTATTAAATTAATAGATGATATAATTAATTAATTGAATTTAAAAAAAAATATATGTTTATGAAAATAAAAATTAAAGAAATTAATTATTAAGTGTTTTTTAATAATAAAAATTAATTTTTTTTATTGAATGCGTCTTAATTAATATAGAGAGAGAAAAAGTAAATAGTGAGAAATGAGATAAAATTATTAATGAAAATAAAGAGAAAAGTAAATATATACTGAGTCAGCTTGTCTATTCAGCACTCCATGTCCTTCGCTGCCCCATTCGCTTCAAATGTTTCGCTCCACCTATCATTACTCTAATAATAATAACAAACTCATGTAAGTCACGCTACAAATTAACAACATTTTGTTAATTGGTTATCAAGACATTTTAATTAATTAATTTAAATTAATTAATTCAAACATTTGGATAAAATTTTACCCTTTAATTCACGTTTGAATTTCATGTGAATTTGATTTAATTTTATTACCGACATTCTAATTTCATTCATTAATGGAATTTATAGAATTAGTTTAAAAATTCTAACAGTAATTGTGAAGATGGATCGTTTAAACTAATAGTTGAGTCATCTAATAAAATATTGTCATTTTAACTTGTATATTAAATTATTCTTTATTTATTTTAAAATTTGTTTTATATTATGCACATATTTCTTTTTAATATGCTAAATTAAAATATGTTTTGTTCAACAAATAATAATTTTAATATTTTGTATCTAAAATTAATCATATAATACTCATTATTCCATAATAATGATCTTATTATTTTTTAAATAATTTATGCACATTCTTTAAATCTTCCTACATCGGTTTGTGAAGAACCATGCAAATTTACACATTTTATGTTTTCACGACGAATTACCCTAAAATGTAATTGAGAAGATGAATTGTCCAAACTAAACGTTGAGTTATCTAATTAAATATTGTAATTTTAACTTATATATTAAATTATTCTTTAGTCGTTTTAAACTAAATGTTAAGTTATCTAATAAAATATTGTCATTTTAACTTTTATATTAAATTATTTTTTATTTGTTTTAAAATTTATTTGATATTATGCACTTATTTATTTTTAATATGCTAAATTATAATTTGTTTTTGGGGAAAACGACTTAGCGTCATTTCATTAAAAATTCTCAAAAATGGGAAAAAAACCACAGACCTAGAATGAATATGAAGTCGTAACATTCTGAATAAAAGCTAAAAAGCTAAAAACGTAAATGAATTATCTGATTACAATACATTCAATTCTAGTGAGTTCAAAAAAACGGTAAATTCTAGTTTCTGCAGATATTCCAATTCTGCTCCGTGCTTGGATTTCTTCTCCACGTTCCCGCGAGGGCGCTGCAATTCGATACAATATCTTTCTATAGCTCTTCAACGCTCCCGCGGGTTCTTCTATATACCTTTGCATTCCGTTCTTGTCAAATGTTATACACCATTGCTCTAAAGCCGCACTTGAACACGCTTGTAGAAAATCTATTTCCCTTGGCTTTGAGTAGTGTCACTTCTTTGATGTTGTTCCATTCGCTCGAGAAACTAATCAGCTCCAGGCTGTTGGGTCAAATTATTTTGACTAAGTGTTGAAATAATTTAATCACTGATATTTTGATGATGAAATAACTTATGAGTTTTGATATAGTTTTATTGAAACAATATGTCGTAAGACTTGGATCTAATGAGGGTCATTAGACCGATTTTGGCTTTCATTGCATAAAATTAGACTTACAGTCTAATTCATCGGAGTTAAACGTATAGTCTAATAGACGTGTAAGTAGACGAATGGTCTAATAGATACACGGAATTAGACGTAAGTGTAATGCATATAATTAGACGTACAGTCTAACTTAGTGGAGTTAGACGTGTAGTCTAATGAATGCACGGAATTAGACGTAAGTCTAATGCATAGAATTAGACGTACAGTCTAACTCATCGGAGTTAGACGTGTAGTCTAATGAATGCACGAAATTAGACGTAAGTCTAATATATTTGTAATTAGACGAGTAATCTAATTGATATTCAGAATTAGACGTACAGTCTAACTCATCGGAGTTAGATGTGTAGTCTAATATATTTTTAATTAGACGGGTAGTCTAATTTATGCAGAATTAGACGTGTAGTCTAATAGAATATGAAAGTTAGACGTGCGTCTAACTCCTTCAGACAAGTCTGAGGTAGAACCGGAATTAGACGTGCAGTCTAACTTAGTGGAGTTAGACGTGCAGTCTAATGATTATTGGATAATTAGACGTGTTGTCTAATTAGTGAAAGTTAGACGTGCGTCTAACTCCTTCAGACAAGTCTGAGGTAGAACCGGAATTAGACGTGCAGTCTAACTCAGTAGAGTTAGACGTGCAGTTTAATGGTTAATGGATAATTAGACGGGTAGTCTAATTAAGTGAAAGTTAGACGTGCGTCTAACTCCTTCAGACAAGTCTGAGGTAGAACCGAAATTAGACGTGCAGTCTAACTCAATGGAGTTAGACGTGCAGTCTAATGGTTATTAGATAATTAGACGCGAGTCTAATTCTATTAGACCAGGCGGTCTAATAGATGTTTTTCTATTAGAAGGAGATGACTTATTTCATTAGACTGATTTTCACAATTCGTCTAACTAAAATACGTCTAATGCTCAGTTTAAGCAGTACGCTCGAATCTAGCATTTCACCTACCCACGTGCTATAGTTGTACCCTACTCGTGCTCCACTTTCTAGTGAAGATTAGTACAACAGTTATATGCATCCAATCAAGGAATGCCATGTAAGAGAATTTTCCTCACATTACTTGTTATTCAGGTACATCCCTGATGGAATATTCGGCGCACTACCAGTGATGTACGACCACGATCCTTGTGCTCAGAATCTGCTGTGTACAATGGAGGATTTCCAATGGAAGAGTGCCACGTATCATTCTTGAAGATTCGACGGTTAGCTCCTGATCAGTATTTAACAAATCTCAAGGACAACGGACAATCTGTCTTAACAAGCTGAGTAACTTTTGCCTAACGAACAAGCAATCTGAATTTGTAGAGAGAGAAACTACTCAATCATCTTTCTTACTGAACTGTGAAGCTTCTTTCTGATTGTACTGTGTGTGAATCGAGAGAGAGAGCTAGAATCAAAACACCTTTAGCTAAGTGATATTCTTCATCTTGTAATTAAATAGAAAGTGTTCTGTTCAATAGTGAGCTAAGTGTATGTGTAAACTGTATTTGATTCGAATCATATTATAGTGAATCCTTCCGGTGGTTGGAAGAGGGTGACTGTGACGTAGGAGAGTTTCTCCGAGCATCCATACAAAAACTGATGTGTTCTTCATTTCTGTCATATTTTCATATTTCATCTTATGCTTCAAACCCAAGTAAACAATTCCGCCTTGAATCCGTTTCAAGTGTTTACACAAGTTTGCGTAGAATAGAAAGCGAATTAAATTCCTAACAGGATTTCTTTCAAACCGTTTTTCATAAGCCTTCATCCATAGCCAGACCCCAGTCTCTATTAATAAAGCCGATCCTATCAATTGGTATCAGAGCCCTGTTTCTATTCTCAAGCCTTTCCTGAAATATGTCCATCATACCCAAAGATGCAATGCTACAGTCATTCCAACCTTTTCTCGTGAAAACTACATTGTTTGAAAGAAAAGAGTTCGTGCTCATCTCTCTTCTCTTTATGATGACATGTGGAGCGTTGTCACAGAAGGCCCTATCAAGATTGATAAGGAGAAGGCTGACTGGACCGCTGATGAAAAGAGGAAGAACAACCTCAACAACATGGCTCTTGATGTTCTGTACAGATCTCTCGATGACAGTATGTTCAACTACATCAACGAATGCGACACTGCCAAAGAGGTCTGGGATAGACTCACTCAACTGTGTGAGGGCAACGAGCAAACTAAGGAAAACAAGATCATGGTTGCCACTCAACAGTTCGACAACTTCAAAATGCGTCCTGGTGAAACAATGAACGATTTTGACACCAGATTCAGCAAGATCGTCTCCTCTCTGTCCATCGTAGGCAAGACCTATAGCAACCGGAGCTTGCTATCAAGGTCATGCATGCTCTTCCAAGAGAATGGGACATAAAGACTATGGCGATGAGAGAATCCAAAGATCTTAACAAGATCTCTCTCTTTGATCTCTTTGCTGACCTCAAGACCTATGAGTTCGAGCTGAACTGTAGGATGGAAGAAGATCAACCCACGTCCGTTATCATTGCCAAGGCGCTGGTGACTGCTGAAGAGCCACCAACCGCTCCGGACGTGAAGATGGAAGCTCAGCAGCTGAGCAGCGATGCCATGTCTCTCTTTGTGAAGAAGTTTGGCGACTTCATTAAGAAGAGCAACTCTAACTCAAACTCTTCAAATTCTAATGATAATAGAAAATCTAAAGCTAATGTTACTTGTTTTAACTGTGGTATTAAAGGTCATAATGCATCGGAATGCCGGAAGCCAAAGCTTGAAGATGTCAAGGATGATGGAAAAGAGCTGAAGGCTCTTATGGCTGGTGACGGAAAGAACAAAGGAAGCAGTTGTGGCTCGTACTTTTCATCCAGTGAAAGTGATGAAGAAGACGTAGCTTGCTTCATGGCCAGAGAAGATGAAGAAGGAACTCAGAAGACTGAGGTATTTGATTTCTCTTCCGAAAGGTTTTCAAGGGAACAACTGGTAGCTGCACTAGATGACATGGTCATTGAGTACAGAAAGCTAGCAGAATCTCTAAATGAAACTAAATCTTCATCAGATTTAAATAAACCAAATCTGTCTAAAGGGAAAGAGTCAAATGATTTTGAAAAGAAGATTGAAGAGATCTCATCTGAAAATGAGATGCTCAAGGAACAGATTCAAACTCTTTCATCTGAAAATAAAAGGCTTATCTATTTTGTCTGTACATGGACAAAGTCTGTTGATGCTGTCAAATATCAGATCAGCATATTGAAACCTGCTAGATCTAGATCCGGATTGGGATATAACAGCAATGATCCTAACCTGTCATGCAAAAAGTAAAAACCAACTGACAAGTTTAAGCCTATAAACTTTGTCAAAGGGAGTGTGACTGACAGTGAATCTGATCCTATTCATGAAGAAGTTGCTTTCAAAAATAAAATAGTTTATGTTCCACCAACTGTTAGCTTGCTTAAGAATAAGCTAGAAAAAGCTACTAAGTCTGGTAATTTAAAACCTGACTCTAAGTCAAGGAGTTGTAAAAGAAAATCTTCTTCAAAAGTTAAAGGATCAGTGGCTAGCAGAAAGTCGTTTGCTAAGTCAAAAACATACGCATTAATCACGGCACAAAATGGGAAATCCATCAGAATAACTCAAATATAGATTCCTAAGGGACTAATTGATCGAGGACCCAATTGAGTTTGGGTAACAAAATGTGTAAATAGTTTATTTTGTAGGTGATGCAGGAGGATCGCAGGAAGGAAGCTAGAAGAGTACTCCTCTGAGTACACGGCTTGAAAGATCAACAATGGCATTTGCCATTCTGGAAGAATAAATATTTTTTATTTGTTAAAAGTGGTTTTGGTCTTTGGACCACAAAAATTGTTTATTAAACTCTAATGTCCATATTCATAATGAGAGGAAAAATTACTTTGGAAGTAAAGATACTCTCTAGACGAATATCCTTAATCGGTCTAAATAGACAAGGGTGTCTAAAAGAAACAGTATGTACTTAGACAGATTTTTGCTCATAATCTATTCATCTAAGTCTATATGTTGAGGTGTTATACCTACGCGATTATACGGACACATCTAATAGACGATTAGACGTTTTTACGTCATGAGCAAGAGGATGTTCACGTCTAATCAACACACGTCTGACACGTGGTGTTTATGCGGAATTAGACGTACACGTCTAATAAACATTAGACGGATTTTTATAAACACGGAATTAGATGTATGCGTCTAATAGACTCATCCGTCTAATAGACGTTGTGTTATATTAGATTTATGGAGTAAGAAAAACGTCTAACTACGTGCCGATTAGACTGATCAAGGACAACTGTCCCACGTTGAGAGCTATATGCTTTTCCCACTCAAAATATCAAACAATCATCTCTTAATAACATGAAGACACGTGTCTATCAAGTTTAGAGAAAATGACTAATATACCCTCATTTTTAATGATGACTTCTTGAGAAAGGACGTCTAACATTTATTAATGGGCCATACCCTTAAAGTAGACGGTTATTATGTATTTCCCTCTTTCATCTATATAAGGACATTACTGCATGAATTTGAAAGCTTTCAATCTCTCGAAATCCTTAAGAACCCTAGCTTTTCTTGCATTTCTCTCACTAAATCTCTCTGAAATACTGTGTCGATTCATATTCTTTCGAAAATGGTGAAGAAAATCACTCTCGGTCACTGTACTTTGCAGGTGGATTTTCCATCGGTGTATACGTTTGATCAACCTGAGGTGGTGAAGATGTTCCAAACCCTAGAATATTCTGGGTTAAGGAAGTATCTAGGCAGACCGTTCATCTTCTACGAAGACGAAGTTCGCGAGTTCTTCAAAACAACAACTATGGTGGATGACTCCATCGTAGCAACCGTCAACGGAATGGAGTTTTCTTTCAACGAAGCAGTTTATGCGGAGTTCTTTGAACTTGTGACGGAGGGTCATCTATTCGACTTGGTTCTCTCTTCAGCAATCATTGAGGAGATGAAGACAACTTTCTCTGCAGATGGTTCGAAGATCCATGTGAATGGATTCAAAAAGTTATTCAAACCACACTTCATTCTTCTGAACGACGTGGTGGCGAAGGCGCTTCAAGGGAAAGCTGGTTCCTTCAATCTCTATAGTCAAGACCGTTTTGACTATATGTGTGCTATCTCAAAAGGGATCTAGGTAAACTGGGCTCATACCCTCTTCTAGAACTTGTGCTATTCTATTAGTCAGACGAACAAGGAAAGTATCACGTATGCGGCTCAACTGAGTTACTTGTTGAAGCATTTGGAGGTTCCGATTGGTGAACCGGTGCAGATTAACTCTCCAAGAGTATTTACTGCTCTTACGGTGGCTAGCACGCTGACGAGGTTGAAGAGCAACCTTGAATCTGCATCTGGTGCTTCTAGTTACCAGACCGGTGGAAAACCTTCTACCCAATCAAAGCCCTCTGCTTCTGTTCTGTCAACAGGGGCAAAGAGAACGAAAATTGTAAACGAATTGGAGGCCAGTTCCTCCAGTCTGAAGAGTCTAAACCAGAAAGATTATGAATCTATTGATTCAAGGTTGAAGCAAGGTCCAGACGTACTTGCTGCAACTCCAATGTCATCATTATCCACTCCCTCAACCTATTTGAGGAAACCTTCGAGGTCTTGTGCCTTAAAGGAGAAGAAGACAAGGTCGCCTAGAGCGTCTAAATCTATAAAGGTGAAGTCTTCTAAATCTTCGGCCGCTGTGCCTAAATTTGATGTTCCCATAGTGGAACAAGCTGAATCCATATTCCCTCCATTGAGAGAATTTGCTGAAGGGCCTGCTGTTGAGTCATCCAGTCTAAATGATGAAACTGTTGATAGGGCTGAGTCTCCTGTTATTCAAACTCATCTTGTAGCCGCCGGTGCTACAGAGTCATCGCAACTAGAACAAGGTGTTGTTCTTACCCTTGTGGCTGGTGAACCCATTTCTCCAGTTCCTAAAGATTCATTGGTAGCTGAGAAAGTTGTTCGTATGGATCTCCCTGCCGAGCTCTGTAAGAAACCACAATCGGCGTTCGAACTGATGCGTTCCAGAAATCGGGCAGATGGAATCATGATCGGTGAACCAAGACCTGCTCCAAGACCCATAGAGGTTATCGGAAAAGATAAATCCTTTGCAATTCAAGTTCCTGAAAAGGTATCGGAGGCAACAGGAATTGTTGACCTTATTTTAGATCAAGTTAAAGTTCTTGTTGTTGAGAAATTGGGAATTTATGAATCCTGGTCCATAGAGAGGCTGTCCTCCAAGTACAACAATTCTCTTTCAAACGCTGCTATTACTAAAGAATGGAAGAAAATGGTGGCAAACGAGAAGAAAGTCTTGAAATGGGCAAGAACTTCAGAAGTTGGTGAGGCTCTAAAGAAAAGAGAACTGGTGGAAGCTTGAATATTTAGAAAAGCTCTTTTTCCAATTTTCGAAGCCAGGAAAGCTAACTTCAATCCTGGTGTGAAAGGAGCTGATGTTGAAATGAAGGTATTGAAGAAGATGAACGATATCTTGGACAGTTATGTTTCTGTTGCTTCTAGACACATTCATGGCGCCGATTGTTCTGGCGCAGAACCTCTCAATGAAAAAGAAGAAGCTATGGATATTCCAGATGCTGATAATGATGTTGATGAGACAGATGCTGCTCTCCTGATCGAATTTGGAAATCTTTCTGCCGAAGAGAGACGCATTCTAGATCAACCTATTCAAGAACGTATGAATGGAGAAGAAGAAGAAGTGATTATCCAAGAGCCTGAACAAGCTCTTGAGATAAATGAAGAAGAAGTCATCATAGAAGACGTGACTGAGGAGGCTTTTAAAGCTCCTATTGAAGAAGACGTGTTAATAACCCCTATTGCGAGAACAGAGGTTGTTCAAGAAAAATTGGCCGAGGATACTCACCTAGAAATTGCCAGAACTGAGGGGGAACCCTCCAAAGAGAATAATGATGAAGAAGAAAGTTCCTCATCTGAGGAGGAACAGGATCAACCAACAAAGTTTATCAATCCCGATTTATTTCCCAACACCATTGTGGGAAATGTTCATGAAAACATCAACATTCCTCTTCACTACACTGGAAATCTGTATGAGAGATTTCAGAGAGCTGAAGAAAAAATTGAAGAAGGAGAGCGAGATGAAGCTGCTAAGAAAGCCAAAATGAATCAACCGGAGAAATCCTTGCAGATTCATACAAACTTTGAGTCGATTCAAAGCATGGCAGCAGAATCTGAAGAAGTCTCGTCTCATGAAGAGTCATCTGCCGGAGGAAATAAAGTGTTAAGATCTATGAGGTCTATGCTCTCATCAATTCAGAAGACCATGTCTCAGACTTTGAACTCAAGGGAAGAAGAAAGAGATAGCTTTGACAATATTTTCAAGGTCCTCACTGAGTTGGATAACACTTTGAAGAAAAACACATATGAGATCCATATCGCGAATGTAAACTTTTCAAAGTTTGAAAAGCAACTCTTCAGCCGTCAAAGTGAATTATTGGACATTGAAAGGCAATTCAATGATGAACGCCACAAGGAAACCTTGGAAGAATTCAGTCTGGTGAAGAATCAGATGGTGGAAATTTAGGGGTGTTTGAGCAGGAATGATAATGAACGTCAGGAATTTCCTAACTCCATTGCTAGGAAATTTCAAGCAAAGGAGGATGCAAAGGACAATGCTGAAGGTGCTCAACCTCGTCCAGTTCAAGGAGAATCAAGCAGAAGAAATGATGGTGTGTCAACCGGCACAAGATCCAGGCAAGCTCCAATCACTGATGACAATCCTAGGCCAACCAAGAGAGGTGGAGGTCGAAGCGGTGGTGAGCGTGGAGGTAGAAGTGGTGGTGGCCGGAGTAGGCTATCAAATGTTGATCAAGGTGGACGTGCCAGTGGTGGTGAACGCGGTGGAAGATCAAGTGCAGGCGGTCGTGGTGGTCGCGGCTATCCTCCTTTCTTCAACATCCTTCCTGGTCAAGAGATGAGTCCAACCGATCCTCAAGTTAAAAGGGAAGAACAATGATTTCTCTTCTTTTACTCTATTTAACTCTATTAAACATGGTTCTTTGATTGTTTTCGAATATTGGTTTTGGATGAATGATGTAAGTGAACAAGGTTTCTGTTTATTTATATGATGAATGCATGCTTTGATATATGTATGCAGGTTTGCAATTTCTTCATCAAAAAGGGGGAAATTGTTGGGTCAAATTATTTTGACTAAGTGTTGAAATAATTTAACCATTGATATTTTGATGTTGAAATAACTTATGAGTTTTGATACAGGTGTATTGAAACAATATGTCATAAGACTTGGATCTAATAAGGGTCATTAGACCGATTTTGGCTTTCATTGCATAAAATTAGACTTACAGTCTAACTCATCGGAGTTAGACGTATAGTCTAATGAATGCACGGAGTTAGACGTAAGTCTAATATGTTTGTAATTAGACGGGTAGTCTAATTATTATTCGGAATTAGACGTACAGTCTAACTCATCGGAGTTAGACGTGTAGTCTAATATATTTGTAATTAGACGGGTAGTCTAATTTATGCGGAATTAGACGTGCAGTCTAACTCAATGGATTTAGACGTGCAGTCTAATAGAATATGAAAGTTAGACGTGCGTCTAACTCCTTCAGACAAGTCTGAGGTAGAACCGGAATTAGACGTGCAGTCTAACTTAGTGGAGTTAGACGTGCAGTCTAATGGTTATTGGATAATTAGACGTGTAGTCTAATTAGTGAAAGTTAGACGTGTGTCTAACTCCTTCAGACAAGTCTGAGGTGATTCCGGAATTAGACGTGTATTCTAACTCAGTGGAGTTAGACGTGCATTCTAATGGTTATTGGATAATTAGACGGGTAGTCTAATTAAGTAAAAGTTAGACGTGCGTCTAACTCCTCCAGACAAGTCTAAGGTAGAACCGGAATTAGACGTGCAGTCTAACTCAGTGGAGTTAGACGTGCAGTCTAATGGTTATTGGATAATTAGACGCGAGTCTAATTCTATTAGACTAGGCGATCTAATAGACGTTTTTCTATTAGAAGAAGATGATTTATTTCATTAGACTGATTTTCACAATCCTTCTAACTGAAATACGTCTAATGCTCAATTTAAGCATTACGCTTGAATCTAGCATTTCACCTACCCACGTGCTATAGCTGTACCCTACTTTTGCTCCACTTTCTAGTGAAGATTAGTACAACAGTTATATGCATCCAATCAAGGAATGCCACGTAAGAGAATTTCCCTCACATTACTTGTTTTGCAGGTACATTCCTGATGGAATATTCGGCGCACTACCAGTGATATACGGCCATGATCTTTGTGCTCAGAACCTGCTATGTACAATGGAGGCTTTACAATGGAAGAGTGCCACGTATCATTCTTAAAGATTCGATCGTTAGCTCCTGATTAGTATTTTAACAAATCTCAAGGACAACGGACAATCTGTCTTAATAAGCTGAGTAACTTTTAACTAACGAACAAGCAATCTGATTTTGCAGAGAGAGAAACTACTCAATCACTTGCTTACTGAACTGTGAAGCTTCTTTCTGATTGTACTGTGTGTGAATCGAGAGAGAGAGCTAGAATCAAAACACCTTTAGCTGAGTGATATTCTTCATCTTGTAATTGAACAGAAAGTGTTTTGTTCAATAGTGAGCTAAGTGTGTGTGTAAACTGTATTTGATTCGAATCATATTATAGTGAATCCTTCCGGTGGTTGGAAGAACGGGTGACATAGGAGAGTTTCTCCGAACATCCATAAACAAACTGCTGTATTCTTCATTTATGTCATCTTTTCATATTTCATCTTGTGCTCCAAACCCAAGTAAACAATTCTGCCTTGAATCCGTTTCAAGTGTTTATACAAGTTTGCGTAGAATAGAAAGCGAATTAAATCCCTAACATGATTTCTTTCAAACCGTTTTTCATAAGTCTTCATCCTTAGCTAGACCCTAGTCTCTATTGATAAAGCCGATCCTATCACATGCTTTATAGAATCTGTCCCAAAGCTCTGAAGCAGTACAGCAGCTCCCGAATAAGTGATCTATGGTTTCTTCATTTCCTCTGTATAGAAGACAGCTCGCATCCGGGATGCTCATATACTTGCTGATATGATCACGAGTGTTGAGTCTTTCCCAGAAGGCGAGTCATAGGATGAACTGGTGTCGAGGGATAATATTCGTTGACCATACAAGAGGAGCCCATTCTACTTTCTGTGCTTTTTCTCGGGTTACCTCCCATATTTTTTTCGATACCAGCTTCCCATTGTCCTCATCTTTCCATTTATGAATATCCGATCTGTCGTGTAGTTGTACGTTACTTATATGATCAAGTATCCTCTATCCTTCTAGATTTTTTCTTAGGAGTGAGTCCCCATTCCCGTCTTTAATATCCTTAATTTTTGCTTCTGCACAGCCCCTTCTAATACGGGTATTTTGAAACTCCTTCTTGTGGATGATAGGTTGGTTTTCGAACCAGGGGTCGTGCCAAAATAGAGTGCCTTTATAATATCTTTTAGGTCAACAAATAATGTTTTTGATATTTTGTATCTAAAATTAATCATAATACTCATTATTCCCTAATAATATCCTAATACGATATCCCTTCTTCTAGTGTAACTGTAATAAGAGGTAAATACTAACTCTAAGTTTCTGGGTTTGAATCAATTATGTGACAAGTTCTTCGTCTGGTTAATTGTCTTTGCAGGTTACATACATAATCCATTCTTTCATTTATTTATTTATTTCTCAAAATATTCTATTACTCATTATCCCTTCATTTTTTTTATTAACAATTATTGTTATTTATTTATTTTATTTATGAGAATGCTTATTTTAATATGTTGTTTAAAATTTATGATTATTTATTCATGATTAATTCAGTTAAACAATTTGTTCATGGTTAAAAACAAATTCAATTTTAATAAAAAAATGTTCAAAATGTTAGGTGGGAAATATTTTTATTGGGGATTAAAATATGTAAATTTGATGAGTTGGTTTGACTAAAGTGAAAGTAAGATATGAAAAGTTATTAAATTTATGAATAAATATGAAAATATATGGTTGGTGAGATAAAACAAATTAGAATTTTGAGTAATCATGTTTGAAAAATAACAATTATTATTATGTAAAAGGAACTAATATTAATAGTTTTTAAATAGAAATTAGAACAATTTATTTTTAAAAATTATTAATATTATTTTTTTATCAAATATATTTAACTTCATTTTTTATTTAATATTCATATTTTAAAATTATGAATTATTTATATATAGTTATACAAAAAATATTATCCATAAAATATAATAAATATGTAATATATATTATCAAATAATAAAAACCAAAAAACAAATATTTCGACATATTTTAAATTTTTCATACAAATTTGTTATTTTAATTTATATTGGTCTTATATATGTATAATTTTATACAAAATATTATTCTATAACATTGTTTTTATTAAATAAAAATAACAAATAATATAATTATTTAATAAACAATTAATAATTATATATATTTATATTAATATATTATTAAATAAAAAGATTGAAATAAAAAGAATAAAAAAATGTTTCATAAAAATAAATTATAAATAAAATCAAAATAACTTTAAGATTTAAAAATATATTTAACTAATTAGTTTAAGGTTTAAATGATTGAGAAATAGATTTTAGAATTATTATTATTATAAAACAATAAATTAAAAAACTATAAGAAACTTGAGAACTTTAGGGATTATTAGTACACTCTTGCAGTTGTACTAAGTACTTGAGAACTTTAGGGATTATTAGTACACTCTTGCAATTGCTACTAAGTACTTAACTAATTAAAAACTAACCATTTATAGTTTTCATAGTTACTTCTTAAAAAAATAATTATTAGCTATTATAATTGTATGTGTCTAAATCTTTTAAAAATAATAGTAATATAGCATTCACTGAGTTTAATTATTTCTAAAAGAAAAAATATTTTAATTAATTTGTTTGGTTCAAAATTTTAAAATCTAATTTTTAAATTCGTCAATAATTTTATTATTATTATTGTTTGCAGCTTCTTCCATGGCCAATTTACCTCACTCTTCCTCTGTGAATGCCGCATTCGGCAGTACCAGCACCATTCCCGGCGAAATGCAATTAGCTGAGAGGTTGGTATTTGATATTATCAATCCTGATCTTAGAGAAAACGCCCTTTCTGAGCTGGCCAAGGTTCATCTTTAACTTTTGCTTTCCAATTTCTTGTGTTGTTTAGTTTGATCGAAGTTGACCCATGTTATTTGTTTTTCTTGTTTGTGTGTTTAGAAGAGGGAACGGTTTCAAGATTTGGGTCCATTGTTGTGGCATTCTTTCGGTATTATGGCTGTTTTCTTGCAGGTACTTCTTGTCCTTCCTTTTATAACTCTTTTGTTTGAGAATATTTTTCACAATAAATAAACTCATTTCTTTTTTACAGGAAATCAAAGCTATTTACCCTGCTTTATCTCCCCCCACTCTTACTCCAGATCAATCGAATCGAATTTGTAACGTACTTGCACTCCTGCAATGCGTCGCATCACACATAGATACACGAAATTTATTTATAGATGGTATTTATTATGCTTCTCAAGTTTGATTCTATGTATCTAATTACGATCTCATTAAATAGGGTAATGACTATGGGTGTTTTAATTTTGAAATTGCAGCCGACATTCCATCGTTCCTATATCCATTTCTTAGCCCAACTAGCAATTTAAGGTCTTTCGAATATTTGAGGCTCACTTGTTTGGGTGTGATAGGTGCCATGGTAAAGGTACACTAACAAACTGTAATTAGATTAAATTTTCTTACAAAACCTTCTAATAATTTTCTTTTGAATTTTTGATAGGTTAATAATTCTAAGGTTATTAATTACCTTATTAAATCCGAGATAATGCCAATGTGCTTGAATACAATGGACTATGGTACAGAGTTATCGAAGACTGTTGCGACGTTTATCGTGCAAAAGATTTTGCTCGATAATGCTGGCCTCAATTATGTTTGTGCGACGCAAGATCGTTTTTTGGCATTAGCCCAACGTTTGGATAATATGGTGAACAACTTGGTTGAGCAGCCTTCGGATCGTCTGCTCAAGCATATTGTTAAATGTTACCTTAGACTATCTGAGGATCAAAGGTACATTTATTGTCATTTTATATTGAATATAAACTTCATATATATTTGTTTAAATTATTGAATGTTTCAGGGCGCTTGGAGCTTTGAAGAGTTATCTTCCGATTAAGCTGAGAAACAGTACATTCACAAGTTCTTTCTGTGTAAGTTTAGATTTATTTTTTATCCTAATAAATTATGGTTTTAAATGTATATAATGTGTTCCTCTGCGGACTGCGTCTAATAAGAATGAATATTATTAGATGGATCCAACTACTCGAGGATGCCTACTCCAACTTCTCAAGAATGTTGAAGGATAATTTATTTGATGTTTTATATATATTTGAGGTTTCAATGATTTATTTGGTTGTAGTCATTTCAAAGGTTCTTATGAGATTCTAATAACATTTGTGGTTGTTATAGTTTAAATGAAGTTTTAATATTATAAAGTATTATTTTATTTTTGTGTTCTGTAGAATAAATTATCACCATGATGGATCGAATTCATAAGAAAGGCAGTACAATTGGAAATGTGCTAACTTAGTAGTATTTGGTTCATTGCTCTAGTTAATATAAAATAAAATTATAAAGTTTTTCTACATAAATTAAATCTTATTTAAAGTTATTTAAAAATTATTAACCAAGATACTAAATATTACGAGTTCGATTAATTAATAATTTAATTTTTTTTATTATTTTAATATTATTTATTTTAAAATACATTCTTTTTAAGAAAAGTTACACAATACATAAAGTAATAACCTTCCACCTAAACTTAAGATGGTTTTATTGGAAATTAGACACCACTCTTACTATTTAAACAATTTAAGTTTGAAGTATATATTTTAAAAGAATATATATTTGGATTATGCTTTTAATTATGTATATTTTATAGTGAACACACATATTATTATTTTAATAATAATCTTAATCACAAAATATATTAGAATAAATGTTTAATGTATAATTTTAATATAGAATAGTCAATTTAATTTTCTTCTTCTAAAGTTGAGGTTAGACAGTTGAGAATTTGCTTTAATAAATGTTTCTTTCTTAAAAGACGGAGGTTGAGACGGTTGCGAGTTTCAATGTGTAAACGTCATGATTTAGTTAAAATTTATAAAAGTTAAGATGAGTGTGACTTTAGTTAAAGTTTATCGCATATAAAATTCCAATGTGTAAATGTCACTTTCCATTAAATTTTACTATCAAAAAACTTAGATTGTTTCGAATTGCCTTGTGTAATCGTGTAGAGAAACTGAAATACAACTAGTCTCAATGTGAAACCGTCATGATCCAATAAAAATAGTGAAATACCACGAGTCTTATTGAGTAACCATTACAATTCAGTAAAGGAACCACGAATCTCAATGTGTAACCACCAAAGTCCAATAAAAAGAGTGAAAAACCTTGAGTAACAATGTGTAACCACCATAGTCCCATAAAAAGAGTGAAAAAGACAAATTTCAAATGAATAAACGTCGTATCCATGTAGACACTCATCTTTTACCTTCAATTTTAAAATTTCTCTTCTTAATAATCCCGAGTCTATTATCATTTTAAAATTTATACACGGATTATTTTAAGAAAAATTATTTTTAGAACAATTGAGTTTCCAAAATAGTTGTTTTTTAAATTTTAATAAGTTAAGGAAAAACTAGAAATTTTATTATACTTAGCATATTTAAGGTTTATCATTAATTATAATCACCTTGAATATTAATTAATAAACATAAAAACGTGTTGGGTCAAATTATTTTGACTAAGGGTCAAATTATGTTGACTATCGTAATTTTGATGATGAGTTTGTGTAAAACTTAAACTAAGCCGTCTAATTGTTTTTTGTGCAGGTGTATCGAAAATATATTAAATTAGACTAAGTCTGAATGAGGTTCATCCGACTTATTGGCTGTTAGATGCATGTAGTTAAACGTGCAGTCTAACATGCGTAGTTAGACGTGCAGTCTAACAGGTACGTAGTTAGACGTGCAGTCTAACAGGTACGTAGTTAGACGTGCAGTCTAACAGGTACGTAGTTAGACGTGCAGTCTAACAGGTACGTAGTTAGACGTGCAGTTTAACAGGCGTAGTTAGACGTGCAGTCTAACAGGCGTAGTTAGACGTGCGGTCTAATAGGCGTAGTTAGACGTGCAGTCTAACAGGCGTAGTTAGACGTGCAGTCTAACAGGCGTAGTTAGACGTGCAGTCTAACAGATACGTAGTTAGACGCGCAGTCTAACAGATAAGTAATTAGACGCGCAGTCTAATAGATGAGAGTTAGACGTGCAATCTATCTCCTTCAAATTAGTCTGAAGGGAAGCGTAGTTAGACATGTAGTCTAACAGATGAGAGTTAGACGTGCAGTCTGACTCCTTCAGATTAGTTTGAAGGGAATCGTAGTTAGACGTGTCGTCTAACAGATGAGAGTTAGACATGCAGTCTAACTGCTTCAGATTAGTCTGAATGGAACCGTAATTAGACGTGTAGTCTAATCTCATTAGACTAGGTGGTCTAATGGATCTTGCTATTAGACGGGGGCGTCTAACTTCATTAGACTTGTCAGTCTAAGTGAAAAACATCTAATGTCATGCTTAAGTATTTGCTTGAAGCTAGCATCCGTCTAACCACGATCAACTAGCTGTATACTACTCATGCTCCAATATTCCGTGTAGATCGGTACGACAACCAGTTGCAACCAATTAACCAATGCCACGTAAGCAAATATTTTTCCCACTACTTGTTTCTTGCAAGACAATCCTAGAAGAATATTTGGCACACTACCAGATTGGTACGGCCACGATCATGATGCACAAAGTCTGCTGTACTTGTGTACTATGGAGGTTTTTCATTGGAAGTTCGCCACGTGTCATTATAGAAGATTCGACTGTTGGTACCTGGTCCCTACTTAAAGATCCTCAAGGACAAAAAATGAATTACTAAAAGTGCTGGACACTAAGAAAAACGCTAACATACAAGCTAATACACAAATTGCTTTCTTGCTTTATTGTGTGTACATCAAGTAAGAGTTAGAATCAAAGTATTGTCTAGATGAGTGATATTCTTCATTATATTGTAAGTTTATATTATGAGATTCTAATAACATTTGTGGTTGTTATAGTTTAAATGAAGTATTAATATTATAAAGTATTATTTTATTTTTGTGTTCTGTAGAATAAATTATCACCATGATGGATTCATAACTTATATCATCTCCAACCCACCTGCAAACTCATTTCCATAATAGGTTTTAGCCCTCCAACCCACCTGCAAACTCAACTGCATTTTGAGTATTTCTGTAAATTCTCTCTCCTCCAAACCCAAATTTGCAGGGACACTGTTCACATACTCAAAAGTTTTCAAAACTTTCTTTTCAGTCATTTTTGTCTGTTTTTAATTAATTTGCATAACTTATTTATATTTTAATTTGTTTACATATTTTATTTATTTATATTTTAATTGATTTATATAATTGATTTATATTTTAATTTATTTATATTTTACTTTATTTATATATTTAATTCATGATAATTTTAATTTGTTTATATGATTAACTTATATTTATATTTGTTTATATTTATTTTTTAATTTTATGTGTGGAAAATATGTTTTAACAAGGTTTGTTTTGTTATATTTTTTTTGTTTGTGAAATGTAATTTGTGTTTATTTAATAATGTTTAATTTGTTTTATGCAGTTGTATAAATAGTTGATTTATAATTATAATTTAAAAGTAATTAATAAGTTGTTGTAAAGTTATGGGTTTAATTTGTAATTTTAGATAAATATATAGATAATATTGAAAAAATTAAAAATTATTATAAAAAGTAATATTCTGAGAATATTCTTTTGAGTTTGAGTTTGGGTTTTTGGGTTGAAGATGAATTACTGTTTGATGGGATGTTTACTGCATTTTCGGTTTGAGAATAGGTATTTGGGTTGAAGATGACCTTAATAATATTTGATACTAAAAAGAAGAGTCACCAACACGCGCACACACAGAAAAGACGTCTTTCTGCTCATTAGTCTGGTTAAAATAATATAAAATTATAAAGTTTTTCAAAATAAATTATATCATATTTAAAGTTATTTAAAAATATTAACCAAGAGAGTAAATGTCACGAGTTTCGAACACTTAATAATTTCAAAAACTTTATATCATTTTAATATTATTTAAAAATACATTTTTTTAAAGAAAATTAACAAAATGCACAAAGTATTAATTTGTACACTTAAACTTAAGATGATTTTATTGAAAATTAGACACTGCTCATACTATTTAAACAACTTAAGTTTGAAGTATATATTTTAAAAGAATATATATTTGAATTATGCTCCTAATTATGTATATTTTCGAGTGAACACGCATATTATTTTTTTAAATGATAATCTGAATCACAAAATATATTAGAATAAATGTTTAATGAATAATTTTAATAAAGAAGAGTCAAATTAATTTTCTTCTTCTAAAGTTGAGACAGTTGAGAATTTTCTTTAATAAATGTTTCTTTCTTAAAAGACAGAGGTTGAGACTGTTGCGAGTTTCAATGTGTAAACGTCATGATTTAGTTAAAATTTGTCAAAGTTAAGTTGATTGCGAGCTTCAATTTGCAAACAATACTTTAATTAAAGTTTATCACATATAGAATTTCAATGAGTAAATGTCACCTTCCATTAAATTTTACTTTCAAAACAACTTAGATGGTTTCGAATTGCCTTGTGTAATCGTGTAAAGAAATTGAAATACAACTAGTCTCAATGTGAAACCATCAGTAGTGAAATACCACAAGTCTTAACTAGTAACCATCACAATTCAATAAAGGAACCACAAATCTTAATGTGTAACCGCCATATTCCCGTAAAATGAGTGAAAAAGACAAATTTCCATGTATAACCGTCATAATCCCTGTAGACATTCATTTTACCCTCAATTTTATAGTTTATCTTCTTAATAATCTCAAGTCTATTATCGTTTTAAAATTTAAACACGAATTATTTTAAGAGTAATTATTTTTAGAACATGAGTTTCCAAAATAGTTGTTTTCGAATTTTAATAAGTTAAAGTGATAATTATTCTAAGTTAAGGAAAAATTAGAAATTTTATTATACTTAACATATTTAAAGTTCAGACTGTGTCATTGTCATTTTGATACAAGTCTGTTGATCAGACTGCAGGCAGCAGAAGACTGTCAAGTGTGCAGTTACCCATTTTGGTATAAGTCTAAAAGCAACTTCCTAGGAGCAGGTAACTATCAAAACCGCCAGAATGATAAAGTCAAGTAAAGACAAATTAGGCCGCTTGTCTCATGCATTGGGAAGCTTCAACCGCATTTAATGCAATGTTGCTCATTTTGACCAACAAATCAGAGAGAGAAATATGATCGATGTCATATTTCCACTATAAAAGAAGAAGCTAAAGAAAGCAGCAACCACAGTTTTTAAAAATCATGTTACAGAGCTATCAAGTTAGAAACCAATTGATTCATTCTTTTAGAAGTGTTAAGTGTTCATTGTATTTACATACTATCTAGTGTATTACAATTCTTATTATGTGTGAAGAGTTGTAAGTCAATATCAAGCAGTAAATAAGCCTTGATCATTCGACAAATTGTATTGTGTGTTTGAATATTCCTAGTGAATATCCTTCTCGTTGTTTGAGAAGAAGGAGTGAGGTATGAGTTTTATCTCCGAACATCCATAAAACTGTTGTGTCTTGTGTTCTTTCTTCTCTCCGGTCATTTTACTATCCGAACCGACTTCCTTTTATTCCGAACTGATCCTTCTTCATTCTATTCATCTTTACTAATCCAATCCGTGTGTGTTGCTTCAAGTTGAAACAAAACTACTTCTGCACTTGAACCCGGTTCAAGAAGTTTGTGACAATTTGTGTGGTGTTGAGATTGGTATTAATCTCTAATCGGATTAGTGTCAACCGTTGTGAGTGTGTAAGCATTCTCCGTTAGCCGGACCCCGGTCCCCTATCGACGATCACGTTCTTATCAATTAGTATCAGAGAAACTAGTCTCAATACCCAAGCAACCCTAAGCAAACATGACTCATAGTGAGAAGCCTCCAATGCTAGAAAGTGAAGAGTTTTCCGATTGGAAGATTCAGATGCATCTGCATCTGATCACAATGGATGACGAGATGATGTTCATCCTATCTGATGGTCCGATAAAGATTGAGAAGGAAAGAAGTGAATGGGCGGTCGATGATAAAAGAAGGAACAACCTGGATAATCATTGCAGGAGTCACATCTTCAAATCTCTAGACAAAAACACATTTGGCAAAGTCAGAGAATGTAAAACTGCAAAGGAAGCATGGGAGATAGTAATCCAACTCCATGAAAGAAATGAAAGAACCAAGGAGAACAAGATACTAGTGGCCAACCAAAAGTTTGAAAATATTAAGATGAGGCCCGGTGAAACCATTAAAGAGTTCAGTGATCGGTTTACCAGTGTAGTGAATTAGCTGTCTACACTTGGAAAGAAGTACGATAACAAGGAAACTATTGTCAAGGCGTTGAGATCTCTTCCCAGCGTTTGTGATATAAAGACCATGGTAATGCGAGAGTCCAACAACCTCGGGAAAATGAAACTGTATGATATTTTTGAAGACCTGAAGGCATACAAATTTGAGATGAGATCCCGAATAGAAGATGAAGTCTCAACGTCAACCGCGACTAGAGCCCTGGTGACATCAATAGAACCAGCCGTTCATGTACTGGTTTAAACTGTCGAACAGTTTAGCGAGGATGCGATGGCTATGCTTGCAAAGAAATTTGGAAAATTTATGAAGAAAAATCAACATTCAAACAACTACAACTATAACTATATTGACAAATCGAATGTTAGATGTTATAACTGCAATGCGTTAGGTCATTACCGGTCGGAATGCAGAAAACCAAGAAGAGATGATAAAAAACAAGATGATCACAACAAGAGGGTGAACATAAGCAATCCGGTGAAGGCAAGGAGATCCAGAAGGCATTGATAGCTGACGATGGTGGGAGTTTTTGGGCTCATACCGACTCGGATAGCGATGACGAAGGAATCACCTGCCTCATGGCTAATGAAGAAGAGGTATTTGATTTTTCTTGTGAAGAGTTTACCCGACAAGACCTAGTTATTGTTCACAATGACATGTTCATTGAATTCAAGAATTTGTCATCTCTTGTACCAACCCGGCTAAACTTCCACACCGGTGAATCGAGTGGAACTAAGACCGATGAACCGACTGAACTATCCTGTGAGAATGAGAAACTCAAGGAGAAAGTTAAATCGTTAACTAAAGAAAATGAAAGATCAAAATATATGATGGATGCTTGAAAAAGATCCAGTGAAGCTGTAAGCCACATGTCGAGTTATCGAAGACAGCACAACTGTAAATTCGGTATCGGCTATGACGACGGTAAATCGGCTAAACGGAAACCTTCCAACGGTTTGAAACTCAGTATGGACAAACTTCATTTCATAAGCTTTGTTAAGAGTTCTTCAACCAATAACGAAGTAGTTCATGACTCAAAACTGGCCAAAGAATTAAAATATGTAGGTTCAACCGACACGGTACAATGGCTTCATTTTGAGAGAAAGAAAGTCATTCAGCCGGTTAGAAGAGAATCCAACCGAAGAGTAGAAAGAAGTTTTCAAATTTCACCGAACCATAATGAAGTACAAAGAGGCAGATAGAGAGATGTCAATCCTAGTACATGTAAGAGTATTAAGACCATCACTGGGAAACTAATACGAATAATTAAAGTGTGGATTCCTAAAGACCCAATCAATTGCGGACCCAAATGAATGTGGGTACCAAATAGGTGTATATATTTATATTTTGTAGGTTAAGAAGAACAAGCGTCTGGGAAACTCTAAATGGTATCTGGACAGCGGTTGCTCCAGACACATGACCGAAACAACAGTTTGTTGACCGATATTGTTCAAGAAGCCAGTGCAATGATAATTTTCGGGGACAACTCTAAAGGTAGATCCGTGAGCAAGGGTAAGATTGTCCATGGAAACCTGACTATAAATAACGTGCTTCTTGTTGAAAACTTGCATTTTAATTTGCGGAGTATTAGTGAAATGTGCGATGTAGGATACACGGTAGAATTTCATAAATATTCATGTTTAGTCAAAAATCCACATGGTAGCACTTTACTTACCGGAAATAGGTTAGGAAACATTTACAAAGTAGACTAGAAAACTAAAGTTGATAACCCGATTTGCATGATAGCTAAGAATGATCAAAACTGACTTTGGCATAAAAGGTTAAATCATTTGAACTTCAAATCCATAAATTACATTTGTACCAAAGAATTAGTTCAAGGAATGCCTAACATGAAATTTGCCAAAAATAAAGTTTGTTCTGCATGTTAAATGGGGAAACAAACAAAATCAACCTTTAAAAGTAAAGGGAAAACACAATCTAGCCGATGTTTAGAATTGCTTCACATGGACCTATATGGACCGATTAGGGTCACAAGCCTAGGCGGTATGCATTACACTATAGTAGTTATTGATGATTACTCTAGATATACTTGGGTGATATTTTTGGTATCTAAAAATCAAGCAACACCGAATTTGATTAAACTGCTTAAAAGATTACAGAATGAAAAATCTATACACATAAACAAGATTAAAAGTGATAGAGGAACTAAGTTTACAAATAGTACTTTGACTACATTTCTTGAGCAATTCGGCATTAGACACAAGTTGTCTAGTGCTAGAACACCTCAACAAACTGGACTGACCGAGAGAAGAAACTGAACTCTCAAGGAAGCCGCAAGGTCCATAATAGTTGATTCGAGTATTGCTAAAACATTTTGGGCTGAGGCTATCAACATTGCATGTTATACACAAAACCAGTCCATGGTTAACAAACGGCTCAATAAAATACCGTTTGAAGTATACCATGACAAAGTTCCTAACATCCAGTATCTTAGGATCTTTGGCTGTAAGTGTTACATTCATATTAATGGCAAAACCTATATAACCGCTTTCGATGCAAAATCTGATGTTGGAATAATGTTGGGTTATTCTGTAGTGAGTAAAGCATATAGAGTGTATAATATTAGGACTTTAACTGTTGACGAATCTTCTCATGTTGTTTTTGATGAATCGGTTGAAAATAACACTACATCATCCTTTGATTTACACAACGGATTGGAAAACTTAAATATCCAATCTGATAGTGAAGATGAGGTTCCGGTCTTTAGAAGGTTTGTCTATGACCAAACGGTTAATGCTGAGATTCAACCGAATCAAGCTGTTCACAGCAAGAAGTTGACACCTCGGTGTCTGCTGAGGAAATCGGTCGACTTGACATTGTTCAGCCTAACGATCTGTCTAACCTTGATCAGATAACCGGTCAATTAGAAGACATTTCTAGACTGAATCTTAAAAGGAACAGAGATCATCTTCCTGAGTTTATTATAGGTAACCCCTCACTACCCATCCAAACTAGGCATCAACTGTTGGAAGAATATGAAAACTCTGCTTTCATAAAAATGTGGATGAAGTATTGTTAGATCCCGATTGGATTTTATCAATGTAAGAGAATTAAACCACTTTGAGAGGAATAAAGTCTAACACTTAGTTCTAAGACCGAAAAATCAATCGTTCATCGGAACAAGATGAGTATTCAGAAATAAACTCAATGAAAACGGTTTGGTTACGAGGAACAAGGCTAGATTGGTGGCCCAAGGTTATAAACAGGAAGAAAAAATTAATTTTACAGAATCATTTGCTCACGTGGGCAGACTTGAAGCCATTAGAATTTTTCTAGCTTTTGCAGCTTTCAAAAATTTTAAAGTTTTTCAAATGGATGTTAAAAGTTCATTTTTAAACGGTGAATTTAGTGAGGAAGTGTATTTTGAGCAACCTCCGGGTTTTAAAAATCCGAATTTGATTAGTCATGTGTACTAGCTGGATAAAGCCCTTTACAGTTTGAAACAAGCTCCTAGAGCTTGGTATGACACTTTGACAAAAAATTTGTTCAAACATGATTTCACTATAGGATCGGTAGATAAAACTCTATTTAAATTTGAGAAAATCGAACATATCTTACTTGTTCAAATTTATGTGGATGATATTGTTTTCGGGTCAACCGACACTAAGCTATGTGATCAATTTTCTAAAATGATTATTGATAAATTTGAGATGAGTATGATGGGGGAGTTGAGTTTCTTTCTAGGTCTCCAGGTTCGGCAGATCGAAGGAGAAACATTTATCAATCAATCCAAATACACAAAAGAGTTGCTAAAGAAGTTTGGAAAGGAGAACTGTTCTGCAGCCTCCACTCCAATGAGTTCATCAATCAAGCTAGATAAAGATGAAGACGGTCAAGGAGTGGACTTAACTACCTATCGTGGGATTATTGGTTCACTTCTATACCTGACAGCTAGTCGACCGAACATTATGTTTGTGGTTGGAGTGTGCGGGAGATTTCAGGCTAATCTTAAACAATCTCACTATACTGCTGCTAAAAGAATCTTAAAATATTTAAAGGGCACTCAAGATGTGGGACTGTGGTATCCGAAGGATTCCAGTTTGAATCTAACGAGTTACTCTGATGCAGACTATACAGGTTGTAAAATCGACCGTAAGAGTACTAGTGGGACATGCCATTTCTTAGGTGACCAACTTGTTTCTTGGTATAGCAAAAAGCAGACTTCAGTTGCAACCTCAACAGCAGAAGCAGAGTATCTTGCAGCCGGAAGCTGTTGTGCTTAACTTCTATGGATTCAACAGCAACTGAGGGACTTCGGCATTACGGCCGAGGAATCTCCAATTTTCGTTGACAATACTAGTGCAATAACAATAACATACAATCCGGTGTTGCATTCGAGAACCAAACACATTGACCTTAGGCATCATTTCATTCAGGAGTATGTGCAGCAGAAACACATCAAGTTGGAATATGTTTCCACCGAACAACAAGTGGCCGACATTTTCACAAACCTCTACAGGAAGCTAAGTTCTCTTATTTTAGAACTATTTTGGGACTTGTTGATAGCAGTCAACTTATTTCTTAAACGCATCTTCTCATGAAAAATCGGGCATGATCTCAGGGAGAAACTCGCGCTTCTCAAATCATGTTTTCGGTATTTTTATAAAACTAATCGAATATTTCAAAATGTATGCATCTTATTTAAAAATCGGTCAAGCACGTATATGCATTTGTTATGTGCATAAAGGAATAAGGACTATAGTATGTAAAACCGGACAGTTGTCTCCTGTTGAAGTCGGCTAAATCACTTCACCGAAATATCTATAAATAAATCAAGCGGTCTAAGTGAATCGGATAAAACAAATGGATTGCTCCATAAACTGAACAGTTGCCAGCTTTGAGCAAAAGCGGTATCTCTTTAGAACAGAATAACCTATTTCAATAAACCGGTCATTAAAAACCAACCGATTATTTAGAATTTTATTTCGGTGATATCATTTTCCAGTTAACATGGGACAACTGGACAATGTTTGTCATATATGTTTGAACAAAATCCTACGAAAAAGTAAAACAGTCTAACCTCAAAGAACGTAAAGACCTATGTCTATCATCGTTTGAAGGAAAGACTGACATTTCACCAAAATAGCATTTCTTCAAAATATAATTCATATCTGCTTTTTCATCATTAGTTGTCTTAGAAATGACCATCATTCATATATAACTACATTTAGAATGAAACTAGATACTCTAACCGATTCTTTGGCTATATAATAGCTCATCCACTCTCATTTTAAATCACACTCTCTATCAAACAAAAAAAATCCTCAAGCAAAAATGTCTAACTTCCTTACCAACAAAATTCTTTTGCCGATTTTGAATCGGTCTCGCATTCCGAAGATGTTGAAATTGAAGCTCTTTTTCCGTTCATTGAACATTCCGGTTTAAAACCATTTTTGGAAGATAGATATATCATTGACTATGATGTAATCACTGAATTTTTCAACACCGCTAGGGTTATTCGGGAGGATTTCATCCTTGCCGAAGTCCAAGGCAAATCCTTCATCTTCAGTGAGGTAGACTTCGCACTTAGTTGCGGACTACCTATTGAAGGTCTCACTGGCTTCAACTTCTCACCGATGGTCATCAATGAGATGCACCATCATTTTTCTGGTTCTATGACACCAGTCAACACTTATGGAGCAAAAAGTTCCCTCCAAAGTGAATTTCAGATTCTTGCCAAGGCAAACACTCAATCCTATACCCAGAAGGTCTTCGAAATGATGGTTGCCATATCGAAGGCACTCCGGTCAACTGGTCCAGGATCATCTTTAACAAACTGAAGAAGATGATATTTTCCAATAAAGGAGGATTTGCTCCTCAGCTATGCGGTTTGTTCTTTGACATTGACGTCTACCTCGGTCGAGGAGCCACACTTTATCCTAATCAGCTGCTGACGAAGGAAATGATCCAGGCATACATCTACCGGATAGACAGAGAAAGAGTTAGAAGAACTCTGGATATTGGGGCATCTCATTATTAGTCCTAGGGTCTATCTGCTTTCCTCTTTAAAATCTATGTATTTCAAGTTCATACCGATTATTTTATTTCAATATCGGTTATGATTTATCGGCTTTATGATTCATCGGTTTAATGAAATTTCGGTCAAGTTTTTAAAATGATTATCCTTGAAATCGTTCTTTAAACCGGGCACACTTTCAGGGAGAAGCTACCGCTTCTCTTACCAAAATCGGTCATTTTAAAAAATCGGTCATGTTCAAAATCGGTCATTATTTTTTAAAAAGATATTAAGCTATTTTCAAAATATTCTCAAACATGCGTTTTGAAATTTGACCCATCAGCCATTTTTTGCACATTCCCAATATATTCTTCTGAAAAAGTACCTCCTTCCCAAGGCTCAAAAAGTAACCTTTTTGAGAAATAAGACAAGACTTTTCATAACGAACGGATTTTCTATTTAATGAAAATATTAAATTCTTTTGAAACTGACCCCTATTTAAAGAGCAACTCACTTCATTCCAAACCACAATATTCTCGCTTTGAGTATCTCTCTAAAACTCAATCTCTTTTACTTTAGATCTTCATCATGCCTCGAACATCCCTTGTCAACGATTTCGATTCAGTGCTATCATCTGAAGATAGAGAAACAAAAGAGATTATTTTTGAATCTCTCATTGATACCGACTTGCAAAAATTCTTGGAAGGCCCTAATTCTCTTCTGGAAAGAGATGTCATCGACTTCATAAATCATGCCACCGTTTTAGATAATGGTTCGATCTTTTTCCTATGTAAGAGGAAGATTCTTCTTCCAAATCTCTGAAGAAAAATTTTCCAGTTTCTTCGATCTACCAACCGAAGGTTTTTCGGATATTCCCCCTCCTCTGTCTCATGTAAGTGAGGAATTTTCATACTTCTTCTCCGACACTTTGAGTCTGGTCAACATCTAGGGACTCAAATCCAACCTCGCTCCCCACATCCAACTTCTTCATGATATCATCCAAAGATCCATCATGTGTCAGATACCTAACCAGTTCTACACTAGGAAGGTTTATGAGATGATGATCTCAATTTGCAGCAGAAACACCCCCATCAACTGGTCTTCGATCATCTTCAACAACTTGAAGATGATGATTCAAGCCTCTCGAAGAATAACCGACTTCTTACAAGCATCAACCCAAATCTTGGACCGGGATCTCCAGTGTTCCCGGACCACCTCCTCACCAAGGCATTGGTTGAGAACTAGATCAGTAGGGCGGATGATAGGCCTTTAAATTAATTTTTCTTTGTATTTGCATTTCATGAACAAACCGGCTCACTTTTGTACCGGTTGTTATAGGTTTTTCTGTACTGTATCTATTTATCTTAACCGATCAATGATTATCTTCTCATTTTTAAATAACTCTTATAAATACACATTTCTTTTATTCGGTTCAAATTTATACCGCTACAAAATACTTGAAACCGATATTATTAACCTACCGCTTCAAATTTACAGCTCAAAATTACCGCCAAAAAGTTACCGCCGTAACTTTTGGAGGGAAAAATTGGCGACCTTTTTATTAGGAGATGCGACAGTTCGGTAACTCAACCGCCACACTCATCACACATATAAGGACATATGCTCATTTTTTATTCACAACTTCTCATTTTCCCAAATTTGTCTCTACTTTTGCACTCTCTCTATACGAATATCTCTAAATCTTTCAGATTTCACTATGGGACCTGATAACGCACCCTTCGTTCATATCGTGCAGGTGGATTTTGAGGAAATTAAGAAAACCGGAACGACTGATGTCCAGAAGCTGATGGATTATTTCAATCGGGGCTAGAATTCTTCCTTGACGGTTCGTTCATCATGTATTAGGATGCGATTACAGTGTTCTTTGAGAACACCAAAATCAAGAAGAAAATAATTTATTCGGCGGTGGGCGGTACAAATGTTGAAATATCAGAGGAAGTCTTCGCCAAGGCTCTTCGTTTTCCAATGGAGGGGCGCGACTTCTCGACCGATTAACTGAAGAAATAGCAGCAGAAATCCAGTTGATGATTTCTAACACCAGTGAACCGGTGGATCTCGCCGGTAAGAAAAGTGATATGAGGTTTGAATATCGGCTACTATGCGATATTGTGTCCAAGTCTCTCTAGACTCGGGGCAGTAACTTTGGTAGCATCACTCGGTCAAAGTTCGAAATGATGGTCTGCATCCTTCTCGGTGATCAAATAAACTGGCCCAGCATACTCTTCGAAATCCTGTGCGAGATGGTATCTGCAAAGAAAGACCCGTCTTTGAGCTATGCTATGCAGATCTGCAAGATTCTGCTTCATCTCGATATTCCGACCGGTCCAGGTATTATTCTGCCCAAGAGTAAGATTTTAAATTCGGTCAATATTGGGAAGAGTCTTGTTAGAGTCGGTAAGGTTAAAGTGACAAAGGAAAAGGAATCAAAGGCTAATAAGCCGAAGGTTAAGGAAACTGAGGAAACAATCAAGAAAGGAAAAAGACTGTTGCCTGAGAAACCGGCTAGCGAAGCAACTGATAGTGAGAAAATGGAAACCGCCATACCGGATAACCGCGAGGCCTCTCACATCCCAACTCCGGTCGATGATCAAACTCATGCTGAGTTAGTTCCTTCTCTGGTTCTTCCTGTGACTCGCGCCAAGTCTACGGCTAGCGTGACTAGCCGATCGAAATCTAAGGAAATCTCCTTACTTAAGGTAAATACTCCTAATTCCATTATTACTCCTGCACCTAAGGATTCTATTGTACAACCGGTTGGGCCTGTGGCTTTAGAGGTACAACCGAGAACTTCAAAAATAATTGTCGATGTTGTGAATGAGGTCAATTGGTTTGCTGAAACCAATGTGATGAGTAAATTTGCTGAAACTGATCGAGCAGGTTCTGCGAATGAGGCCGATAAGTCGGCCGAGCAAAACAAAGAAGAAAGACTAAACAAACAACCTCTGATCAATGAGAGTGATCATACTGGGAAAGATTGAACATGTTCGGTTAATGAGGAAATCCCTTCAACCAGAACCAATCAACATCCGACTCTTGAGGAGGCAGATGATAATGCAATTCCGGATTCTCACATGGCCGATGTTGAGGCCGAAAGGGTTGTGGATAATGTTCTCAAGATGATTGCAGAAAAGGCATATGTACTATTCGACCACTACTATTTATGGGCAAACATAAGGAAGGTAGTCAACTTTAAGGACATGCTCTCAGAATGTCCTGAAGAGAGCAAGTGAGCGACGATGATTTCATTAGAAGAAACTGTGTTTGATCTCGCCAAAACATCTTCTGTATCAATCGTCATGACTAGACCAAAGATGGTCGAAAAAAACGTAAAGTTGAAAGTGTTTTCCTCGGCCATTAACAACATACATCGAATATAACTTGTAACAGGAGATGTAACCGGCGTGTATAAAATTGTGCTGGAAACTTTGAAAACGGTTGAAGTAGATCTTCTAGCTGAAATTTCAAAGTATGAAGATGCAACCAAAGGGAATGTTGAAATCCAACTTTGAGCCCAGTCAATCTTCCAGACCGGCATGGGATCAATCTGAACTCAGTCAACCGGAATCTCATTCTAAATGTCCGGAAAATAAAGAAAAATGAGATGGGGGTAACAGCTTCTCCGTCAATTGATTCATCGGTCAAAACTCCACGAACTAAGCATTCCGACCGAAGTAGATCCAAAGAAGATTGTCTTCCTAAACAGACCGGAACTAAAGTATCGTTCCCGGTTCACTCTCAGCCTTCGGTGCAACATCAATCGGTTGAACCGGTGGTTCCTCTTTTGGATGAAATGAAGATCTTCATTAAGGAAACGATTCAAGAATCCATAACCTCATGAAAGACATCCATGGAGGTCAAGGTAGATGACTTAAGGGATCTGGCTATTTCCACCGACCTCAAGTTGACACATGTTAATGAGGTAACCTCACAAACTCTTGAATCGGTGCAGGCCATATCGGTACAATTATTTGAGTTGGCAAAGACCAAAGAAGTTGCCGACGAAGAAAGAATAAGAAAAGATGAAGAGGCTGCTCGGCAGCTTCAATCCGATGAAGACGAAAGGGCTCTTCGAGCCAAAACGGCTGAATGTAAAGATGTAGAACTCGCACGGATAATTCAAGCCAATGAATTTGCAAAAGAAAAAGCAATTGAGAGGTCTGACGCGGATGCGGCTCAGAAACTTAAACAAGAATTAATCCAAGAAGAAATCGATGAAAGAAGAGAGATATCTTCTTCACCAATCGCTAAGAAGACAAGGGTACAAGTTAATAAAAGAAAACAGGCTCAAGAAGCTGCGGCAACAGCTCGTATAGAACCGGAAACTGTTCCACCGGTCATAACTCCAACCTATGGCTTAGCAAACTTGAATCTAGATGAAGAAGAAGAAAAGGATGGTGAATAGTTGAACCCAAGAAAATGCAAACCGATCTGCGTAGAACCAATTCAGTTTATCCCCTTAAGTGCTAGATCAGGCCGAGGAACTCGTGCATATTTGGTTGAAAATTTCGTTCAAAGTCAAAGAACGTCTGTTTTTTATGTTCTTGTCCAACCGACAAGACCCCCACGGTCGAGCGGATTCTCTAGTCAACCGGCAAGCGGCTCCCGAACAAACTTTGATCCTCTTGTACCGGGAAAAGGTTTCGAAATTAGCTACTTCATCGAGCCGAATGAAGGGGGCCTCTAAACTTCAACCTTTGTGATTTTACTTATATTTATTATGAATTATGAATATTTTTGGAAACTTATGAAATATTTTGGAAATTCAAGTTTTTCGGTTTCAGTTTCAAATTAATGGTTTTGATAATTTTAATTAAAATATCAAAAAGGGAGAAATTTGTAGATATACAAAAAATTTCATACAAAATTTTATGTTCAAATCAAACAGTTTTATGTTAAACGACCAATTAATATAAGTACATTAAAACCGACCAACGATTATAGGGTTTTGAATATTTAACTTAAATAATCAAAAAGGGAGAAATTGTTAGATAAATTAGATAGTTAATTAATAAATAATTAACTATCTAAAGACTTAATTAAATTCAACCTTTTGTGCAGAAAAAAAAGGAACGGTCATATTTCCAATTGGCCGGTCAAACCGATCTCCTCAGAAGTGGCACAAACTATTGACCGATCTTCTTAGAAGACCGGCTCGACTCAACTTAATCTTTGATCGGTCGCTACTCTTTGGTAGGATCGGTCAACCGATGATGTCCGGTTGGTTCAACCTCTTGAAAATCCTAAACCAACGTACATTTCCAACGGGCAGATTATTCAAAGACAAAATCAAAGATATGGAAATGATGACAGTTGACATTTTGGTGCAAACAGATCTCTTTGGGAATGTGCAGAAGAAAGATCTCAAAGGTTCAGACTATGTTATTGTCATTTTGATACAAGTCTGTTGATCAGATTGTAGACAGTAGAAGACTATCAAGTGTGCTGTTACCCATGCCTTAATGGGTAACTGTCAAACCCTATGAGCAGGTAATTGTCAAACCCTAGGAGCAGGTAACTGTCAAACCTGCCAGAATGATAAAGTCAAGTAAAGACAAATTAGGTTGGTTGTCTCATGCCTTGGGAAGCTTCAATCGCATTTAATGCAATGCTGCTCATTTTGACCAACAAATCTCACATTACAAGCTTGCAAGTGAATCTCCCAATGAGTATCCTCATGGTTTTGGTGATCATCACAAGAGGACTAAGAGAAGTATCTTCTCGGAGCTTCCGTATTGGTCAAAACTTCTTATTCGACATAACTTGGATTTTATGCATATTGAAAAGAATGTGTTTGAAAACATTATAAATACCATTATGAATGTGAAGGCTAAGACGAAGGATAACCTTAACACTAGGAAGGATATGTTTCTTGTTTGCAATCGTCCAGAGTTACATGTTGATCCTGATACAATGTCTCGTAAGCCTAAGAAGGCTTCTTATACCTTGTCGATGAAAAAATATCATAATTTGTAAATGGTTGAAGACGTTGAAATTCCCTAGATGGTTATGTTTCCAATTTGTCAAGATGCGTTGACAGAACTGAATCTAGGTTGATCAGATTCAAAATTCATGATTGTCATGTTTTTTTAGAAAGGTTATTTCCAATTGTATTCAGGAAAGTATTACCTAAATTCGTTTGGAGAACCTTGACTGATTTAAGTAATTTCATGCATGACCTTAATTGTTCAACTTTGAGCTAAGACAAAGTGGAATTTACAAGCTCAAATTCCAGTAATTGTATGCAACCTAGAGATGATTTTTCCACCATCTTTTTTTGATTTTATGGAACATCTTTTGATATATTTACCATATGAAGCAAAAATAGGAGGTCCAGTACAACACAGATGGATGTTTCCCTTCGAGAGGTGAGAGGTATATACATATTTTGTATTATCTCTGTACAAAATAATTACAGATACTTCATAATTTGTACCCTTTTCAATTTAGGTTTCTAAAGAATGTGAAGAATAAGGTGAAAAACAAGACTAGAATTGAAGCGTCCATATGCAATGCCTATATTTGTGAAGAAATATCAAAATTTGCTTCGTATTATTTTGAATCGAATATAAATTACAAACTAAGACAATCTCAAAGGAACATAGAAGGGTAATTGAACAAAAATCAACAACTAATTTCTATTTTCAATTACCTAGGATGTGGAAGTGGCAATTCAAAGAGATTCATGACCTGCAAAGAAACATTAGTTGCTCACACATATGTCCTAGCCGGTCTTTCAAAATCATCAAAAACCTACATAGAAATTGTTGGAGAGAAGTAAGTCTATTCATTTTAAGTTATGTGTATATTGTACTTTAGATATATAAAATGATTTATTTTTAACCCTAGTATGTTTTTGCAGAGCTTCTATCCGGATATTTTGAAGGACATACATAGAATAATTACGGGTTATTGGAGGGGGTCATACTTGAACTGGAATTAAGTTCCCGAAGACATTAAGAACATTTGGTGGGAACAATTCACAATATGTTTTGTTTTATTACTCTAATTGATTTTTATTATCAATTCATTGTTCTAAGTCTTTAACTAATTTATATAATTGGTTGTAGGAGACATTTCAGTGGGATCCCATTAAGGAGGCGGATGTGAATAAACTTTTCTAGAAGAAGGGTAGTGTCAAGATAAGAAACTTTGTTACTATGGAAAATTCGGTTTTAAAAAACCCTCACACGTTACCCTTGAAGACTGGAACAAAATGAAAACCAAATTTAATGAGCCAAAGTATTATCAGAAGTGCACCAAGGCCAAAGTAAATCGATATAAATACAAAGAACACTGGTGAAAAAGGGGTCAAAACCGAGAGTAAAAACTCTCGGTTTTGACCCTATAACTTTCGGTATAGACACATTACCGAAGGTTTTGGTAACTCTCGACATCCCTCGGTATTGACTCATTTGTTAAAAACAATGGGGCATTTACCGAGAGATATCGTAGAGTTTTCGATTTAGATACCCTAGAGTAAAACCGAGAGTTATATGAAAACTTTTGGTTTTCCTCTTCGTGGAAAAACCGAGAGTTTTCATTTAACTCTCGGTTTTCTTCAAATGGAGAAAACCGAGAGTTATATGAAAACTCTCGGTTTTCCTCTTCGTGGAAAAACCGAGAGTTTTCAATATTACTTTCGGTTTTCTTCAAATGGAGAAAACCGAGAGTTATATGAAAACTCTCGGTTTTCTTCTAATGGAGAAAACCGAAAGTAATATTGAAAACTCTCGGTTTTTCCAAAAAGAGGAAAACCGAAAGTTTTCATATAACTCTCGGTTTTTCTTTTTGTGTAAAAACCGAGAGTTTTCTATTAACTCTCGGTTATCTTCAAATAGAGAAAAGCGAGAGTTTTCTAATATCTCTCGGTTTTTCCATTTGAAGAAAAACCAAGAGATTTCAATATTACTTTCGGTTTTTTTCCGTAAATTTTTAAAAATGTGCGGATTATTTTGCTCGCAACCAAAACCTCGCAACCAAAACCTATTCAGCCAAACCAATATATAAATGATAAAAGAAATGACACATACATTAAACGATCACATTAAATGATCATTATCATTACAAAATTCTCAACCAAACTAATATTCCGAACAATCTATTATAAATTCAAATTGACACAACTACTAATGAAAACATGTTTTAAATCGAAACAACCTTAGCTTGTGGGGGGAGGAGGTGGTTGTTGCCTCATATACAATTCGATTCTCTCCATTCTTGCGTTCATTTCTAACTTCTCCCTCTCCATTCTTGTCACAATTTCTTCCTTTTCCGCTTGCATTTCTTCCATTTTGCGCCTTCTTTCTTCATCCCTCATCTCCAGTTCCTCCAGCTTGAGCTTCATTATTTGATTCTCTTCTAACAATCGTTCATTGTTTCGCTGTGAACTGTTTCTACTTCGACGATCCTCACGAAAGTGTGTGGGCTGGACGCATGATCCCATTCCGAACACTACCCCGTGTTTTTGTTGTCCGAACACCCTCTCCATCAATTCAAAATCCGATATTCCCGGTCCGTTACTAACAACCTCGTCCATCTCAACCTGCACAATTGAAATAAAATATCATTTCTATAATAAAAAACTAGGCATATTCAATTCACTTCCCCATACCTAGAAAATTTTCAGATTTTTTTAACCGAGGGTAAAAACCGAAGGTTTACAAATAAACCTTCGGATTTTACCCTTCCCCATACTTAGAAATTTTTTTAGATTTTTTTAAACAGGGGTCAAAACCGATGGTTTATTTGAAAACCTTCGGTTTTTACTCTTCCCCATACTTAGAAATTATTTAGATTTTTTTTAAGCAGGGGTCAAAACCGAAGGTTTATTTGAAAACTTTCGGTTTTTACCCTTAGAAATTTTTTAGATTTTTTTAAACGAGGGTGAAAACCGAAGGTTTTCAAATAAACCTTCGGTTTTGGCCATGCTGTTTTTTTAAAAAAAAGGTGAAAAGTAAACAAAAATAAAATAATTCATTAACAACATATTAAAACCAAACCAAACATAATAATAATAATTCATGAATATTAAAACAAAACACATAAAATTATTGTCATCGTTCGTACGGAAAAACTAATAAACACGTAATTAATCTAGAAATTATTAGATGAGGTGGAAGGAGGGGGTGGTTGATTCAGTCGACTCCTCAACAATACAAGTTCCTGTTCGAGATTCTCTAATCTCTAGGCCATTTCAGCCTTGTCCGCTTTAATTTCACTCAGCAATCGGCCTCGTTCCGCATCCCTCAATCGGATTTGCTCCATTTCCAACGTCATCTGTCTCACCTCTTCCTCACGTGCCGCAATTTCTGCTTGTGCTAGTAAATTCTGGTAACACGGAGGCAGTTTCTCCGGTGTACACCGACGACTATTCCATGAATCACCCATCCTAAATGCATTTCAGATATATGTATATATATATATTAATCAAACAAAATAACCGTAACCTAAATCTAATATATATAACTTCAATCAAACAAAATAACAAAACAAACATATATTTAACAAACTAACCTAAATCTAATCTAAACAATAACGTATAGACAAATCTAAATCAATGAAACAAACAAATAATTTAAACTATCCTAAATATAGATAATATATATAAACTTAAGAAATCTAAATCTAATAATAAACAAAACAAAAAAAACCAAATGAAACAAACTTGAACGCGAGAAGAGAAAAACCGGCGTGGAGGAGGCGGCTGCGGCGCGGGAGAGAGAGAAAGGGGAGGGTGGAATGAAAAAGAGAAGGGTTAGGGTTTGTGTTTACAAAAACCTTCGGAAAAGAAAATTTCAAAAAAGGTAAAACCGAAGGTTCTTTGAATAACCTTCGCAATTAAAAATCCTCGGGATTTCAAAACCGAAGGTTTTTGTAAAAACCTTCGCAATTAACCCACATCCAACACTTAGAATTTTTTTTGGTTTTTTGGGAAGGTTAAAACCGAAAGTTCTACAAAGAACTTTCGGTAATAATTAGTAAACCCGAAGGTTTTACACCCCTCTTGAAATCTATTTTTAAAACCGAAGGATTCGTTCCTCTCGAGAGTATTTAAGAGAGTTTTATAAAACCTTCGGAAAGAACCGTCGGTAAAGGTCGATTTTTTACTAGTGGAATACGGTGGTGTTACATATTGTGGGGGTTCAATCTCGGCTATATAACATCAAAGAAGATTGGTAATTAAGTAATTTATTTATTTGAGTTGTATTTAATTGATTGAATTTTATATTACTAACACCTACATTTATAATTTATGATAGACAAAGGACTTGAAAAACACCCTTCCTATCTTGAAACATTTGAGAAGACACATAAAAAGAGGGATGGTACATGGAGTGGAAACAGGGCAGCAGAAGTTGTGGTAATATTAATGTTTTATGTTCATGAAAAGGTTGAGTTTTATTTTTTATACACAACTAATTATATTTGTTTTGTTATGCAACAATCTTTTACACAACTCCATCAAAATCAAGAAACTTTATATCCAAATGAACAGAAATCTGAAACAGGGTTGTGGATGGAGGCAGCAAGGCGTTCCAAGAGCGGGCGTGTGTTTGGAAGAGGCTATATGGGTCGAAAACAGGTATTCGAAAATGGACAATCCAGCACACAATTTTCTTTAGAGTTAAATACACTTAAAGAAACTATTACTACTTTACAAGTTATAAATTCTGAGAAAGAGAAAGAGATTACACTACAAAAAGAAGAAGTTGAGAGATGTAAGGTAGAGTATGTAGAACAAGAAGAGATAATTAAACTATTAGAGTCCAACCAAGTTGAACTAGTTCAGGACAAAGTTCTTCTTCAAACTCAAGTGCAGTCTTTAAATGAAAATTTTGACAATTTCCTAGAAGAATGGAATAAGAAAGGGCAAGACACGCGGCCAAAGGTTTCCACTCAAGACGACTGATGAAGAAGGTTAGTGATTCAACCTTTAATTTGGTAATATGCTTGATATTCAAATGAAATTTATATGCTATTATCATAATTCTATTAATGTTAGTTATAATAATATATTTAAGTATGTTGAATTATAGGTTTGAAAATTTAATAGGTAGATTTAAGAAGTGTGAATTGTAGATTAGTGTTTTATGGAATTTATTTAGTAAGTTTTCAAATGATTTTGTATTATGTTCAATATATGAGTTTTTTAATGTTTTCAAGTGATTTAGTTTTATGTTTAATATTGTCTAATTAATAGGTTAGTGTTTTATGGAATTTATTTAGTAAGATTTCAAATGATTTAGTTTTATGTTTCAATATATGACTTTTTTAATGTTGTCTAATTAATAGGTTAGTGTTTTAAAAATATATTTAGTAAGTTTCAAATAATTAAATTTTATGTTCAATACAGGAGTTCTTTAATGTTGTTAAGTGATTTAAATTCATGTTTATGTTTTCAAATAGTTTACTTTTATAACCAATTTATGTGTTGTATAATGTTGTTAAATGCTATTGGAGAATGCACCAAGATGGGTGTGATGGGTTTTGGGTTTCAAAAGCTGTAAGAAAATTAGAAATGTATATAAACTAATTAGTCAATCTAATCGTTGATTTTGTTGAATTGATACAGGTTTGCAGAAATGAAGAATGGATGGATTGAAGCTAGCATTATTAGGAGCTATTTAAAAATGCCATTTTGTGTAAAATTTGGCATGTTTTTATTGATATTTTGGCCATATTTATGGAACATGCATAAGTAGTTGATAAATTTAATTTGCAAATGTGTTTTGCAAATTTGTAATTAATTTATGTTGGTGTACTAAGAATTGATACAAGAATCATTGATGAATATAAGCTGGTTTTGGTTATTATTTATATATAAGAATTTTAATTTAATTGAGTTACAATATTTGTTTTTTAAATAATGCATTGATGATTGCAAAAATTATGCAAATTTTGAACATATATTATTTAGAATTATGCAAATCGTGCATTACAAATAATGCAAATGAATTTTTATAGATTATTGTTAATATTAATGCAAAGTTTTGAATAAGGTAATTGCAGAAATAGTTGCAGTTTTATTAATAATATAATTGTAGTTGTGATAATGCGAAGAAAGTTGCAGATGTGTATAATTCAAATAATAATGCTATAATATACAAAAATATAATTTAGGTAATATAAATAAAATTTCAAACGAAATAATACAAATCAAATGGCACATATATTTGTAATTGATTATGCAAATTATAAATATAGATATTGTGAAGATTATTGCAGTAAGAAATTTAATATATTATTGCAAAGAGTATTGCGTAACATAATTTTATAAGTTAATGCAGTTTTCATTCAATGTACGTTTTCATATAATACTTTTATAGAAAGATGCAAATTTTATTTTTTCATTTTCATATATTTGTTATATTGGTTATTGCGATACATATTGATGTTTATAATTTTATACTATAGTGCAGTTTATGTTGAATATATTTTTATTATTAAATAAATTTATTTTATTGGAACTTCAATTGCAAAACTTTAAATTTATTAATAAAACATGTATTGCAAATCTTATGGAAAATATACTTTAACCATGGTTGGTTACAGTTTCAGAAAAAGTACGTAGATTTTCTGCAATATCTCTCTATTTAGTAGATATTTTGTTAAAACAGTTAGTGTAAACACTAATGTAAATTTGCAACCAGAAATTTGTAATGTTTTTCGGTAATTGCAAATGTGATTGCGAAATTCCGAAATTATGTTAAGACAAATGCTAAAGACCGTTTTTAATGAAAAGAGAACTGTTTTTTTGTAGTGGTTGTTTTTAAAAAATAAAGTTAAGAAGAATATTTGAGTTTGATATATTTCATTTATGGTTTAATTTTTGTAAATTTAAATTGTTGATTGTGATTCACTACTAATATAGTTTTTTTAAAAAAAAGTTTTTTGGTTGAATTAAATTTATTAGTTGAACTTTATATTGAAAACATACAAATTTAAATTTTGAAATTGGGAAAACGGGTTTGTTGTTTTTTTTTCTTTTTTCTATGTAATTAGTCACCGAACTCTTAAAAATTCTTCTCTCTAAATGTGTTATTGTTCTACGCGTAAATAATTTATTTATTTTCCTAATTTTGTAAGAAAATTTAGGTAACGACTCTTTAGTCACAAACTGGTTTTTTAAATCATTTCTCGTTTTGATTTAATTTTATTTTAAAATTTTCGAAAAGATTTAAATGTTAGATTTTATTTTTTAAAATTCAAAAAATCGCTTTTCGGGCGAACGTAAAAAACGTAAAAACAAATTATAAAAGTAAGAGAATAGATACATTGAGAGTTGAGTACAATCTCTCCGGAGAAGAAAATATTTTGAGAGTTCAGCTTCAAATCTGCTTGAAAAAAATGAATTTACTCGTTTAAAAATAAGATAAAAAAATTAAGAGTTGAATTTCTAATATATTAAAAAATTGTTAAAATTTGTGAATCTAATTCCAAAAAATAAAAATTATAACTTAGTTATTTATAATTTTATTTGTCATTATTTATGTACTTATAAATATTATATATATATATATATTTAATTTATAACATAATTTCTGTACATACCACTACATTCAAATATTGAAAAACTGATTATGATAAGGTACCTTTGATAAAGTATCATATTCATACTTACCAAATTTTTAGGTATAAATAAAAAAAAAATCGATATATTATCATTATTTTGTTATAAGGTATTTTTTATAGGGAAGAATGTCAATTTTACACATCAAGTTGTAAGGTGGTGTCAAATTTACTTATTAAGTATCAAAATTCCATTTATATGTATGAACTTGTCAAAAAGTGTCAAATATATTTAAAATAACAGAAATGTTAAACGGTGTTAAAATTTTTGCCATATGTAATATGCACATATTTTTTATTTTTTAAAATTGACATTACTTTAATTATTTTTTATTCAAACAAAACATTAAAGTCTTTTCCTATTTATTTTCTCTTTCTTTACCTTCACAACTTACCATTTTCTTTAAATATTTCCCTCTTCATTTCTTCATCTATGAGTAATTTTATTATTAATTTTATTACCTTGATTCGACATTGTCCGCTAATGGCGATAATGATTTAGGGTTCGACTAATGAAGATTTTGGCCACAACGTCTATGATTTAGGAATCGGCCAACAAAAACTTCCACCAACGATGATGACTATTTAAAGTTCAGTTAGGGAGTATTTGGAGGTTAGAAGAAGGTAAAAATCCAAAAGAACTTGAGTTAATCAAATAGAGAAAAATTAGAAAAAATGGAGAGTTGTGTAGGGATGAGAGAGAAAGTAAAAATAAGTTTTGTTTAAATGGAAAAATAATTAAAATAATGTCAATTTAAAAAAATAAAAAATATGTGGATATTACATGTGGCAAAAATTTTAACACCGTTTAACATTTCTATTATTTTAAATATATTTGACATTTTTTTACAAGTTCATACATATAAATAGAATTTTGATACTTAATAAGTAAATTTGACACTTTCCTACAACTTGGTGTGTAAAATTGACATTCTTCCCATTTTTTATATATTGAATGTAACTTTATAACAGAAACAACACGTGTTATAATTCTTATGAATGAAATGGTGTTCTGTTCGCCTCCTTCTTCCATGGCCAACCAATATACCTCAAAATAATAAAATTATATAATTGCATTAAAAGGTAAGTGTTCTTGAAACAAGATATAGGCTTTACGCTTTGTGTCTCCTTTGAAGAAGCCACTTTATAACAAACATGTTTTCAATAACGGAAAACGTGTTTGTTAAATTGTCTAACACATTCCGTACCAGAAATAATACGTAACCCCGCAAAGCCCACATCATCTTTTCAGTTTAAGCACAAGTTCAGTCACCTTAATACTCCCAGCAATGGGTCACAGGCTTACGCTACTAAGCCCAGTGATTTCATTAATCACCGTGTTTATTGATATAGAGCTTTCTTCTATTTTAATATCATGATGTGGGATCAGTGGATGGACTTATGCTTTCAACCCACTTGTGCGCCACCCATACCTAAATTAAAATGCTAAATTAAAATGCTAAAAGAAATTTTTTTATATATTTGTTTGACATATGAGTCTCATCTTTAACTTATTTTATTTGTATATCATATTATAATATTATTTATTTTAAAATTATATTTATATAATAATTATACATTATTTTTTATTTATTTCAATATAATTAATAATACAAATTATTTATAAGGGTAAAATAATAATAATAGTGTTTTATATTTCTTAATTTTAAATTATTTCAAAAAATTTTAAGAAAAATATAAATTAATATTAATACACAAGTTAAAATAAAGAATTTGATATCCCTACTCAAGAACTTAACAAATCTCTCCTAGAATTGATGTTGATGTAAGTTCTCTTAAATTTGATCCAACATCAAAGGGTTGAAATTAGACGAGCTTATATCAAGATGAGGTCATATCAACCTATTAAGGATGAGTACCCGCCGACCAAATTTGGAAATCAAAATCGAAGGTTCCAAAGTCATTGGTTTAAGAAATTTACTTGGTTAGAATACTCTCCTTTGAAAGATGCTGCTTTTTGTTTCCCATGTTTCTTGTTTTAACATAAGTAACCCCAAAAACCTACATTTACAATAGATGGATTCAAATATTGAAAACGAGTTAATGATGAGGATAAATGTTCTTTTGTTATGCATATAGGATATAATATTTCACCACATAATAGGGCAGTTAAATATCTTGATAATCTAATGAATATCCTTGTCATATTGACAAAGTACTAAATGCACATTCTTCAGATGAAAAACAAAATAACAGATTACGCTTACAACAACTATTGAAAGCACTCGGTGGCTCACTTTGCAAACGTGTGCATTGAGAGGGCATGACAAGTTTCCATCTTCTAATAATCGTGAAAATTTTATTGAAAAAAAAGCGAAACATAGAAAGTTAAATCTGAGATACAAGTTGGAGTCAGCCCCAGGTAATTTTTCATCCTGGCTCCGCCCCTGCACTTGTGTATAACAATGATAGAGATACAACGTCGACATTATTTCTTAAACTGTTACGTTCTAATTACATGTGATTTTAACGAATGGTCTCTAGCTAATTGAGAATTCTGCTAGAGAGATGGTCAAGAACCAGGCAGGCAGAATATATTATATTATAATTATGTAAATAGATGACTATGATAATGGTGACAATTTAGCTACTACTGAAGATGTAATTGGAGAGCAGATATGCACAAAGAACCATTAACCAATAGAACCGTTCAGGTCCGTGTTCTGTTTTTTTTTTTACGAATTCCCAGATTTAAACATCTTTAGAATTATGATCCATTTAAATTGTTACCTTCAGGTTTAGAAACTGACAGGTTTAAATTGTTACCTTCAGGTTTAAAAACAATTTGAAAATATTTTTTTTAATATTTTCATAACAAAATATTTTGATAAGGGTATTTTTGGATTTATTTTTAAAATTCTATTGCTTTAAACTAATATTATTAGGTAACCTTCTGAAAGTACTAGCATTTAAATATTATTCTATAATTTTAAATGTAAGAAAAAACCTGTGCATGTTGAGAATTTGAAAAATAATTGGTTAAATGAAAAATAGTAAAACAAAATTTTCAAAAAGCCTAGATTTTATAAAGTAGAGACCGTTATTTAACAAATACCGAGGATATAGTGCATCTAACTCAAAAGAATTTCTGATCAAATATGTGTTTGTATACGTATACAAAATGTTTTATTGAATTTAAATTTAAAATTAATTAGCGCTTTATCATTAAATAAATAATCTTTTAAATTAATTATTTCTAATTAATTTAAAATACAGACTTTCTTTTAATCAAATTATGATTTGATTATTTTAAATCTAAAAGATTATTTAAAATTAATCATGAGAATTAATTATTGTTATATATAATTTTAAAATGTCAATATATATTTTTTATTTTTTAATAATAATTTATTAAAAGATTTTCAACACGCAAATCGAGGTTAAAATTTATTGAACCTCGAGCTTTTCCGGGATAAAATATTTATGGGGGTTACAGTTTTCTAGCGGTTCTACTAAGGATTAAATTGTTTAACTCAAAAATATAAAAAACATGCCCACTAAAAAAACATTTTTAAGTTAGTAGGCACAATTAAAAAGGTATATCACTTGGTAGATACATAGGCTTTATCCAAACAAATGCATTAATTTATAGTGGTTGTACAACCTTAATTACTTTTAGAAGTAGACGCTAGGATGTCGGTACTTCTAAAAGTTAAATGCATTGATTGTCGACGAGGAACGACAATTTGTTACAAATCGAGCAATGATGTTGCGAGAGTTTGACTTAAAATACATGGGATCGACCATTCTCTTTGGCAGCGAGTCATCCAATATGACGTAGGTATTGTGGAGATAAGGGAAAATTCTCGATTGAGTCAATACTTCCTAGTTTATGGAGGTGTTAACCCCCTCCAATCCAACACTTTGAAATTAAGCTTCATTATATATATATATATATATAAATAGATTAGTTAGTTACAAAATTTAACTTAAATTGTTAAGAATGTCACGCGTTCATCAAATTTGATGTGAATTTGAAATATAAAATCTTATTAGTCTAGTTGGTTAAAGGATTGTACCATTTTTTTAGATTGCAAGTTCGAAACATACATATAACATTTTTAATTTTATTTTGATCAGTTTTAAATTTATGGTCGGGTTAACCCACAATTCGACTCAAGTATCCATTTGCTCTCATGTATATATCCAAATTAATCACAATTCTCGACTCGGCAATCTGAATACTTTAAAATTAAGTATCATTAGATATGCAGCAACACTTGAGAAGTTTAAATAGTAATACATGTATCTAGTTTTGTGTAAACGACCAAACTAACATTACTAGAATAGATAGTGAATAATAAATATTAACATACTAAAATTCATCAACTCAGAAACATTCATAGATGATGAATAGAACCGAGAAATAAAGTAGCATTGGAGTTGTATCTTTATCATTGTTATACACAAATAGATTTAAAGCTGAAATCTATCCATTGATCCCATATGGAGATTTCAAAATAAAAGAAAGCGCTATATCATTAAACACGATGATGAATTGGGTCGCTGGTCTAGTTGTTGAACTAGTGCTTAACCATGAAAAAAATACATGTTTCTAATCGCGAATTATTCAGGAAAGGAGGAAAAGGGGGATAAGTAAGCCCAGATGGTTGGTTCAACAAAAATACTCATCTTCTTATGGATTAAAAAGAAAAATGGCCATAATAACAAATTGGGGTTCTTTAATGTCAAAAAAGTGTATGAGAGACACCCTATTTCTCTCGTTGTCTGACTACAAACTTGTTGAACTTCAAGATCTTTGCCGCATCGCTATTTGCTGATCATCTACTCTAATAGTACCATGTAAATATTTGACAATTTTATCGGGGAACAAAATATTCTAATCCACCGATCTATACGTGAACAAGTTACCTCTTGATTTGTCTCCTTATTAATCGGATTCAACTTCATCAACATTTATTTTAGTCTTTTACTCCGATTCTCTTCCAACTTTAAATGTATTGTATGTTTAAATTCCTATATTTGAATTTAGGTTTTTTAATAGATCATGTCAAGTATTTTAGGTTTTTTTTAATAGAAGCAAGTATTTGAGTTCTTTTTCCAAGTTATTGCTTTTATTGTTTGTTAGTTGTAGTGTTAGACTAAGTGAGTTTCTATCATAAATTTGTGCATTAAGAGTGGAATATTCTAAAAAAAAGTAAAACTGGTAGTAAAATCTTTTATTCGATATCTGAATCTGGAGAGGTGTCTTGTTGATACTAAAGTCGTCTTTTTTCTTCCTCTAGTTGCGTCAGAATTTATATCAACATTTTTTTCCGCATCAAAATAAAACAAGATTGACTTTCCCTTTGTTTTGTATACCCCTCGTCGGACGGTACAAATAATTTCTGCATCCTCTCTTTAACTTGGTCAATTAGTTAGTCTTTTTTTTGTCAATCAAATATTTTCTAACATTTTCTAACGTAGCATTTTGATCTTGATATTTCTATCATTGATTCTTTTCACGTTGCTTATTGGTGACTACTAATGTATTAAACAATCTTGTCTCTCTTCATGAACCTTCTACTACTCAAACATTACCATCAAATCAATTGCCCCTTTGTTCCTCCTCGAGCAATACCATCAAATCTAGGTTCCCCCTGTTCCTCCAATTACTCGGGCATCTCCATCAAATCGAGGTCGACGTATTCTTCATCTCCCTAAAACAACTCCTCCTCCATCTCCCTTTGAACCAAAAATCAATATCAATAACACATAATGTCGCATGCTTAACCTCTTCTTCAGACATATTGAAAGATTGATGCCACCCAACTAGGTCACAACATCAAGCTACCTGTGTTAATGTACAATGAAAAATCAACTCTAACGAGTGACAAACTACAAGAGATGACTGCATAGAAGAAATTGAACATTTCTAGAAAAAAGTCTGAAATTTCTTTTCAGGAAAGTAAGGCTAATAAAAAATGAAATCCTTTTGATTGTTGGTTTATTTATTTCTTGATCAAACTTCTATATGGTTTATGTTTTTGGTTTGTTTATGGACTATGTTTATGAACAATGAAATCTATTTGATTTGTTTATGGATAATATTATGAATATTAGTTATCAAATGTGATTTGATTTATATTTGAGGTGAAGCGCTCTCAGGTGAAACACACTTCACCCATCACTTTTTAATCTTTCACGTGCATCACCTGTTGATGCTTCACATAAGAGCGCAATCACACTTCACATGTCTCTACTTTAATTACTCTTTGAGGTGGAGCTCTTAGGTGAAGTGCACTTCACAGGTTGCTCTTTTACTCTTTGAGGTGTCACTACTTCACTTTTTGAGGTGAAGCACACTTCACTTATTCATGTTTCACATGAGAGAACCCTATACCTCTCGCATACAAAGAGAGTGCTCTACAATTTGAGCTACTTTCTCTTTTGTTATATTATTATAATATAAGAATATATACAAGTTAATAATACATACAAAACTAGAACTTTTTACTTGAATTATTGCGATCATGAGTTTTATATGAATATAACAAGAACACATATGTATAAACTAACTATTATATCACTGATGATTCTCTCATTGTTCACTAACAGTTATAATAAGTGACAAATTTGATATAAACAAGAATATTTCCATTAGCATCATAAAATCATCTTCAATACCTAGGTGTATATGTGACGTCGCACAACACATCGTATACTACCTGAACATAAATAAGCTTCTGGAGCTAATGCACGTCGAAGAAGACAAAAATTTGGGTCTTTAATACCCGTGTAAGTGTAAAATATATTTCCTAAAAATGGATGGCTAAAAAAATATTTTCAAGTTAAGAATTAAATGTACTTAATAGAGTCGCTAGAAAACCGTACGCTTTTAAAACGTCCACCCAAAAAATAAAATATAAATATCTTTTCAAATTTTTTGAAATAAAATTAAATCAAATCGGAAAATTATTTAAAAACTAGTTTGTGACTAAAGAGTCGCCACCTAAACTTTTCTACAAAATTAGGAAAAAATAAATTCTTGGCACGTAGAAGTAGAACAATGACGCCTTTAGAAAAAAAATTCTTTAGGGGTTTGGTGCTTAGGTTACATGTGAAAAAGAGTTTTGACATTATGTCTCTCATGCACGTTAAAAACTGTCTCTAGTTCTAATATTTTTGTCTTTTTAAAAAATATTTTACACTTATTTCATCAGTTTATTTGTTAATTTCTGTCCGATTTAAAATATTTATCATATACCTTAATACTAAATCTAAAGTAATACTTATTAAATATAATAATGATTTTAAGTACAATAATAATAATTAACAAATAAATAAACGTGAGTAAAGAAATGAGAAAATCAAAGAAATTAAAATTTATTATATTCATAAATTAATTTTATGATTATAAATAATCAACTCACGATTGTTTTGGAGTTTTTATATTGGGAACACAAAAAATTAAATTAAATATTTAAAAATTAATGCAATTTTATTTTATTAAAAATATTGTGTATTTATCTTTTTAGAATTTATAACACTAGTAAAAGAACAGTAGCCACTGTATTTTAAATACTGTCGCTATTAAACAAAATAATAAATATTCAAACTTTAATAGGATACTATCTATTATCTATTAGTATCCACAGTAATTTCATCCCGTGGCCAAATGACCATATTTTTAATTTTAAAACCTAATTATAAAATAAAACTTATATAAAATGAAACCTTTTAATTTAAATATATATAAGACTTTTAAATTGGTATTCTAATTATTAAATGTGGGACTTAGAGAGGGAGGCTCATTAAGCCTAACATTCATTCATCCGCTCGACATGCCTCGTTTGTTTGATCTTTTTCCATCGACGAACCCTCGACGACAAAGAAGATAGAGATATGAGATGTATAGTTAGAGCTGGTCATGCTGTTTTTTTCATATGGTTTCGTTTGGACCAATCTCGCTAGGTCTTTGACGTGTTGCGACCGACTATACATTTGATGAGGAATCACTGCGAATCCTTGATCATATTCATCATCTTTTTTTTGTTTGTTTTTATTGTTTATTTATCACTCACTTCAAGTTTTTCCTACAAAGTGTTTGACAGAATGTCCGCAAGGATTTTGCAGAGGTGTCTGGTAGTAAAATCTTTTATTCGATATCTGAATCTGGAGAGGTGTCTTGTTGATACTAAAGTCGTCTTTTTTCTTCCTCTAGTTGCGTCAGAATTTATATCAACATTTTTTTCCGCATCAAAATAAAACAAGATTGATTTTCCCTTTGTTTTGTATACCCCTCGTCGGACGGTACAAATAATTTATGCATCCTCTCTTTAACTTGGTCAATTAGTTAGTCTTTTTTTTTTTGTCAATCAAATATTTTCTAACATTTTCTAACGTAGCATTTTGATCTTGACATTTCTATCATTGATTCTTTTCACGTTGCTTATTGGTGACTACTAATGTATTAAACAATCTTGTCTCTCTTCATGAACCTTCTACTACTCAAACATTACCATCAAATCCAATGCCCCTTTGTTCCTCCTCGAGCAGTACCATCAAATCTAGGTTCCCCCTGTTCCTCCAATTACTCGGGCATCTCCATCAAATCGAGGTCGACGTATTCTTCATCTCCCTAAAACAACTCCTCCTCCATCTCCCTTTGAACCAAAAATTAATATCAATAACACGTAATGTCGCATGCTCAACCTCTTCTTCAGACATGTTGAAGATTGATGCCACCCAACTAGGTCACAACATCAAGCTACCAGTGTTAATGTACAATGAAAAACCAACTCTAACGAGTGACAAACTACAAGAGATGACTGCATAGAAGAAATTGAACATTTCTAGAAAAAAGTCTGAAATTTCTTCTTAGGAAAGTAAGGCTAATAAAAAATGAAATCCTTTTGATTGTTGGTTTATTTATTTCTTGATCAAACTTCTATATGGTTTATGTTTTTGGTTTGTTTATGGACTATGTTTATGAACAATGAAATCTATTTGATTTGTTTATGGATAATATTATGAATATTAGTTATCAAATGTGATTTGATTTATATTTGAGGTGAAGCGCTCTCAGGTGAAACACACTTCACCCATCACTTTTTAATCTTTCACGTGCATCACCTGTTGATGCTTCACATAAGAGCGCAATCACACTTCACATGTCTCTACTTTAATTACTCTTTGAGGTGGAGCTCTTAGGTGAAGTGCACTTCACAGGTTGCTCTTTTACTCTTTGAGGTGTCACTACTTCACTTTTTGAGGTGGAGCACACTTCACTTATTCATGTTTCACATGAGAGAACCCTATACCTCTCGCATACAAAGAGAGTGCTCTACAATTTGAGCTACTTTCTCTTTTGTTATATTATTATAATATAAGAATATATACATGTTAATAATACATACAAAACTAGAACTTTTTACTTGAATTATGGCGATCATGAGTTTTATATGAATATAACAAGAACACATATGTATAAACTAACTATTATATCACTGATGATTCTCTCATTGTTCACGAACAGTTATAATAAGTGACAAATTTGATATAAACAAGAATATTTCCATTAGCATCATAAAATCATCTTCAATACCTAGGTGTATATGTGACGTCGCACAACACATCGTATACTACCTGAACATAAATAAGCTTCTGGAGCTAATGCACGTCGAAGAAGACAAAAATTTGGGTCTTTAATACCCGTGTAAGTGTAAAATATATTTCCTAAAAATGGATGGCTAAAAAAATATTTTCAAGTTAAGAATTAAATGTACTTAATAGAGTCGCTAGAAAACCGTACGCTTTTAAAACGTCCACCCAAAAAATAAAATATAAATATCTTTTCAAATTTTTTGAAATAAAATTAAATCAAATCGGAAAATTATTTAAAAACTAGTTTGTGACTAAAGAGTCGCCACCTAAACTTTTCTACAAAATTAGGAAAAAATAAATTCTTGGCACGTAGAAGTAGAACAATGACGCCTTTAGAAAAAAAATTCTTTAGGGGTTTGGTGCTTAGGTTACATGTGAAAAAGAGTTTTGACATTATGTCTCTCATGCACGTTAAAAACTGTCTCTAGTTCTAATATTTTTGTCTTTTTAAAAAATATTTTACACTTATTTCATCAGTTTATTTGTTAATTTCTGTCCGATTTAAAATATTTATCATATACCTTAATACTAAATCTAAAATAATACTTATTAAATATAATAATGATTTTAAGTACAATAATAATAATTAACAAATAAATAAACGTGAGTAAAGAAATGAGAAAATCAAAGAAATTAAAATTTATTATATTCATAAATTAATTTTATGATTATAAATAATCAACTCATGATTGTTTTGGAGTTTTTATATTGGGAACACAAAAAATTAAATTAAATATTTAAAAATTAATGCAATTTTATTTTATTAAAAATATTGTGTATTTATCTTTTTAGAATTTATAACACTAGTAAAAGAACAGTAGCCACTGTATTTTAAATACTGTCGCTATTAAACAAAATAATAAATATTCAAACTTTAATAGGATACTATCTATTATCTATTAGTATCCACAGTAATTTCATCCCGTGGCCAAATGACCATATTTTTAATTTTAAAACCTAATTATAAAATAAAACTTATATAAAATGAAACCTTTTAATTTAAATATATATAAGACTTTTAAATTGGTATTCTAATTATTAAATGTGGGACTTAGAGAGGGAGGCTCATTAAGCCTAACATTCATTCATCCGCTCGACATGCCTCGTTTGTTTGATCTTTTTCCATCGACGAACCCTCGACGACAAAGAAGATAGAGATATGAGATGTATAGTTAGAGCTGGTCATGCTGTTTTTTTCATATGGTTTCGTTTGGACCAATCTCGCTAGGTCTTTGACGTGTTGCGACCGACTATACATTTGATGAGGAATCACTGCGAATCCTTGATCATATTCATCATCTTTTTTTTTTTGTTTGTTTTTATTGTTTATTTATCACTCACTTCAAGTTTTTCCTACAAAGTGTTTGACAGAATGTCCGCAAGGATTGTTGCGGTCAAAATATATATATATGTCTACTAATCATAAAAATAAATCGTGGAATAAAGGAGGAATGAAACTTTCCGTTCACCTATCTCTATCATTGTTATCCTCAAGTGGGTTTAAATTAACGTTTAAATAAATTTCATAATCCCACATCAAGATTTTAGAACAAAAGAAAACTCTATATTTCTAAACATCAAGATTTATTGTATCACTGGGCTTGGTAGCATAAGCCTGTAACCCATTGCTGGGAGTATTAAGGTGACTGAACTTGGGCTTCGTTATGTGGGCTTCCGCCTGTCATTTTCAACTGGTTGGGTTTAAATGGTGGCGTTTTCCTTGTCCATATATATTGTGATTGAACGATTCTTATAATATATATGTTCTAGCCATTACTCAACCAAATTAGACTTCTTCTCTTGAAAGTTGGCAAAGTGCAAGCCTAAATCCTTGTTTAAGGACACTTACTCTTTTATGGAAGGTTTAATCATATATTTTATGCATATTAAATTGAATTACAAAGAAAATTTATTTAATTTTATTTTTACTCTTTTATGGAAGGTTTAATCATGTATTTTATGCATATTAAATTGAATTACAAAGAAAATTTATTTAATTTTATAACTTTATTTCTTATTAATTGTAAAAATTATATATATAATTTATGTAAGGCTAAGAATGTCTAGTTATTGAGTTGTAATAGGTCACATTTCTAATGGTACAAAGAAAATTTATTTAATTTTATAACTTTATTTCTTATTAATTGTAAAAATTATATATATAATTTATGTAAGGCTAAGAATGTCTAGTTATTGAGTTGTAATAGGTCACATTTCTAATGGTCTATTATCGTGAATACATTCTGAAATCTCAATTCATCTTTGGTTAATATCAGAAACGCTAAGGGTGTGTTTGATGAGGGGGAATTGGCATTGGAATTCTAATTTCAATTCCATGAGAATTTGCATTGAATTACAATTCAATTCCTATGTTTGGAAAAATGATAGAATTGTAATTCAATTCCAATTCCTATGTTTGGGAAAATGATAGAATTGTAATTCAATTCTAATTCCAATGTTTGTAAAATAAAATATCGGTTCAAAATGTAAACTTTTAAAATATGTTTTCACGTTTTGGCACGTTTAATACGTTTTTGTCATTTTTTCACATTTTTCAATTTTTTCACACGTTTGTCACATTTTTTACACGTTTTTTACACGTTTTAACACGTTTTTCACACGTTTTTCAAACGTTTTCACATTTTTCACATGTTTTTCACGTTTTTCACACGTTTTTCACACGTTTTAACACGTTTTTCACACGTTTTAACACGTTTTAACACGTTTTAACACGTTTTATACACGTTTTCACACGTTTTCACGTTTTTTACACGTTTTAACACGTTTTCACGTTTTTCACACGTTTTCCACGTTTTCCACATATTTTTCACGTTTTCACACGTTTTCCACACGTTTTTCACGTTTTCACATTTTTTACACGTTTTAACACGTTTTTCACGTTTTACACGTTTTTCATGTTTTTCACGTTTTTCACACGTTTTAACATGTTTTTCACGTATTCAAACGTTTTTAACACGTTTTATCCTTTTTAACACGTTTTAACACGTTTTTCACGTTTTTCACACGTTTTAACAAGTTTTTCACGTTTTTCACACATCTTTCATATTTTTTTTTACACGTTTTCCACACATTTTAACACATTTTTCACATTTTCACACGTTTTAACACGTTTTTTACACATTTTAACACGTTTTTCACGTTTTCACGTTTTTCACATTTTTGGCACATTTAACATGTTTTTGACATTTTTAATATGTTTAACATGTTTTTCACACGTTTTGATAGGTTTAAAACGTGTTAAACCTATCAAAAACGTAAAAACGTGTTAAACGTATCAAAAATGTGTTAAATGTGTCAAATAAGTGAAAAACTTGTTAAACGTTCCAAAACGTGAAAAACGTGTTAAACGTGTTAAAACGTGTTAAACGTGTTAAACGTGTTAAATGTGTTAAAAATGTGTCAAACGTGTCAAAAACATAAAAAACATGTGAAACGTGTCAACAACGTGTTAAACGTTTTAAACGTGTTAAAAACATGAAAACGTGTCAAAAACGTGTTAAACGTTCCAAACCTGTGAAAATCTTATTAAACATGCCAAAACGTGAAAAATGTGTTAAACGTGTCAAAAATGTGGTAAACGTGTCAAAAATGTAAAAAAAATGTTAAATGTGTTAAAAATGTGAAAACATGTTAAACGTGTCAAAAACGTAAAAAAATGTGTTAAATGTGTCAAAACGTGAAAACGTGTTAAACGTGTCAAAAACGTGTTATATATGTGAAAACTTGTTAAACGTGCCAAAATGTGTTAAACGTGTCAAAAATGTGGTAATTGTGTCAAAAACGTGTTAAATATGTGAAAAACTTGTTAAACGTGCCAAAACATGTAAAACGTGTCAAAAACGTAAAAAAAAACGTGTTAAATGTGTCAAAAACATGAAAACGCGTTAAACATGTCAAAAACGTAAAAAAAACGTGTTAAATGTGTCAAAAACGTGAAAACGTGTTAAACGCGTCAAAAACGTGTTAAAAATGTGAAAAACTTGTTAAACGTGCCAATACGTGCAAAATGTGCCTTCATATAAAAAAACGTGTTAAACGTGTCAAAAACGTGTTAAATATGTTAAAAACGTGAAAATCATGTTAAACGTGTCAAAAACGTGTTAAACGTGTCAAAGACGTGAAAAACGTGTTAAATGTGTCAAAAATGTGTTAATCATGTCAAGGACGTGAAAAACGTGTTTAATGTGTCAAAACGTGTTAAACGTGTCAAAAACGTGTTAAACGTGACAAAAACGTGTTAAACGTGCCAAAAACGTGTTAAACGTGTTAAAAACGTGAAAATCATGTTAAACGTGTCAAAAACGTGTTAGACGTGTCAAGGACGTGAAAAACGTGTTAAATGTGTCAAAAAAACGTGTTAAACGTGTCAAAATCATGTTAAACGTGTTCAAGGACGTGAAAAACGTGTTAAATGTGTCAAAAAAACGTGTTAAACGTGCCAAAAACGTGTTAAACGTGCCAAAACGTGTTAAACGTGCCAAAATATGAAATTATGTTAAACGTGTTAAAAACGTGTAAAACGTGTTTAATGTGTGAAAACGTGTTAAAAATGTCAAAATAATCAAAAACGTGTTAATTTGGAATTACAATTCCGACCTAAAAAGATAGGAATTGATAACTATCAAATTACACTATATTGAATTCCATTGGAATTCTAATTCCAATTCCAATTCTTAATATTAAAGTGTCTAACAAACATAAGAATTGGAATTGGACCCTCCAATTCCAATTCCAATTCCAATACCAATTTTAGGGTTATCAAACACACCCTAATAGTTTTTCAATTAATCAGATTTCATGGTATTAGAGAGGGATCTTCTTGAAGATCAAGAAAATATTCAAGCGGTAAGTGATACATCTAGTATTTTATACTCATCGTCGGATTCGTCATCAAAAAAATCCAATAGATACTTTCATTTCTGATTCATCTTTGGTTAATATCAGAAACGCTAATAGTTTTTCAATTAATCTGATTTCATGGTATTAGAGAGGGATCTTCTTGAAGATCAAGAAAATATTCAAGCGGTAAGTGATACATCTAGTATTTTATCCTCATCGTCAAATTC